>NW_020955033.1:26429798-26453919 GCF_900497805.2 Vombatus ursinus | reverse complement strand
CACACACACACACACACACACACACACACACACACACACACACACACCACTTCCTCCCTTTCAACTTCTTAACTCTTTGCATCTGCAAAGAGGTTACATCTCTAGATGAATTGTTCCCTGAGGATTGTGAATTGGAAGACAAAGGAGAAACTGCTCCCATAGGGAAAGGGTCTTTAATCTTGGCAATATAGTAATATAAATAATTTATTATATCAGCTAACCTTAAGAACTTTGGCATTCACAGATTCCTTCTCTTTGTAAAAAAATCGAACCATCTGAATAGTAAGGTAAGCAGGCAGCCGGCTAATCTTGGACTGAGGGAAAAGAAGAAATGGCATTACATCTCAAAAGACTGTATCAGTCATTTACTTTATAAAAGAATAAGTTGTTCACTCCTTGAGGGTGATAAAGATTTATCCAAATATAGTTATTACTTTGGAAAATTGTCAACATTACAAAATTGCAAAAATTTCACAAGCTAAATGCACTATACTCACAGATTTTATGTACAAAGCATTTCTTTGCAATGTTGGAGACTGCTTGGTGATTTCTTCCTGAAGTCTCTATTAAAGAACATGATAAAGTTGAAAAGGTATTCTAAAGAATGAGGACAGTTGTTTTTCTGACAATGTTTTATAGATGTAGGAGTTTTTTTCTTCCAAAACAAAAAACTAACTGGTACACAAATGTTCCATTGTAAGAAAATACTAGGCCAAACATACAAAATTAGCCCCCTAGGTCCTCAAGTGCAGCCCTTTGACTGAATCCAAATTTCACAAAACAAATCCTCTTAATAAAAGGATTTGTTCTGTAAAATTTGGACTCAGTCAGAAGGCCATACCCAAGGACCTAGAAGGCCACATGTGGCACTTGAGGCCGAAGGTAGAAACTGCTTTAATACAAGTACCTACAAATATTAACTGGTCACTGGCTACTTTACAGAAGCTAAAAGGTAGAAAAATTAAATCATTAGGAAACCATTGGCAAAATGAAGAAATCACAAATTGGTGAACAGCAACTCTGAAATTATGATGCCAAGGAGAAAGTGATTGATTATATTCACCAAACTGAAAGTATACCATCCAACTTTTCAGAAACATCTTAATAAATCAAGGTATACCTAACTAAATCTGATTTAAGATCATCATTTTTTTTTTCTTTTTTAAGGCAATTGGGGTTAAGTGACTTGTTCAGGGTCACACAGCTAGTAAGTGTCAAGTGTTTGGTCTGAGGCCAAATTTGAACTCAAGCCCTCCTGACTTCAGGGCTGGTGCTCTATCCACTGTGCCACCTAGCTGCCCCTAAGATCTTCATTCTTATACTCCACCTAACATCACTAATCATAACCTAAATGTATCAAGCAGATTTGTTTTCTCTTGTTATAAAATTGGAAAGAAAATAACAAAACCACTTTGAAGTTAGTCCCCCTTTTACCATGCTTCATTTTTTGGCTGCTATCTCCAACTAATGCCTTATATTTCATTTCTCACCACCTTTAGTCAATCATTGCAGCAGGGCTCCTGAAGTGACTTGGGGAGAGAGTGGGTACACGTCAACAGACAGCTAGCATTTTAAAAGCCTTATGAAGCCTATACATATAATCCACCTTTAACTTCCCCACCCTCTCAATCCATAAGGCAAGGCAAGTTGATTCTACTCCAGCTAATCCAACACTACCCACTCCCACCTCCTGCCCCAGGTCGCCCCTTGGTGACTGCTTTCTCTGTTCAGAGAAAACTTTGATGCTAAGAAAGGGAAGATGAAGATAATTAGATTCAAGAAACCCAAAAATCCTTGGTAAAGATTCCAAGTATTTAAATATGACCATGCTTTGTTTTGAAAAGTGATCTAGTTGCTGAAAGTTGCTATAACCCTCTCCTGCCACTTAAAAGTGGTGTGACCTTTGGCCCTCAGTCTTCAATGAATGATCACTAAGATTCTTTCCAAATCTAAAACTCTACACTGCAGACCTTTGTATAATCACGCATAAAGAACAAAGGAATGTTTACTGAAGATAGTAACAGAATTACCTAGGAGAAAGAGTGATTAAAACGGTCAATCTTGAAACTATGGAGGACCATTCTACCTTTCTCTTCAGAGGAAAGAACAGAATTTTGTCTCAACCTAAGAAACTTTTAATTAACAAGATTAAAAAAAAAAAGGACAAAGCTACCTCTTGATATATTTGGTATTGCCAAAAGAACAAAAGTTATTAAAGCAGAGGCTAGTGGACCAAATGTCAGCAATGCTATCAGAAGGAATTTCTTAATAATAAAAAGTTGAACTACATACATAGGCTCTAAGGTACCTTTTCAATCTAAGATATATGCCTTTATAATTAATGCCTATTTAATAATATTTATATAAAAATTTCACTATTTTAAATGTTTCAAAATTCTTATGTTTGCTTTTGGAATATTTTAAGCCTCAACATCTATTATTTTTTTGTTCCCAAGTCCTTGGTCAGGAATGCAATGTATAATTGTAACAGTGTTTATGAGGAAAAATACCATCTATTGTACTTCCATTCACCCAACTAAACTGAGCCCCAGACCTTTGCACAGCACTCATCTAAGGAATGCTTCATGACAGAAGCAAAGACAACATGTGACTATCAGAAAACTAAGCCCAGGCATGTGACATGTTGTGTCTGCGTAATTAAGAGTAGTGAAGCCTGCCAAGAAGATCTACCTTTCTTCTTACCAATTTAAGCCCTGTAAAGAGGTACTTGACTTCTTGATTGATGAAACAGCTGAGCTGGAGCTGGTTCTCCTTCCCTCTGGTGGCTTCCTCTTCTTCTGCCTCTGTACATTTCATGCTTTATGGAACACGTTAAGGTATACGTCCCAAGTTACTTGTTGAATTAAGTTGTTAGATGCTCAAATAACAAAAATAATTGGCACTAACATGCCTTTTCAGTTTACAAAGCACCTTACAGACACCGCTTCATTCAATCCTCACAACAACCCTGGGAGGTAGGTGGGAGCCCAGAGGGGGTTAAGAGACCTGCCTGAAGTTCCACAGCCCGTTAATCACGAAGCTGAGATAAGAATCTATGTAAGACTCCAAATCCAGAGTTTTTCCACTACACAAGAAAAATTACTGAATTTGCTATTATCAGTATTAGACAGAATATCACCAGTCTTCTAAAATTCAAGATTTAGGGTCTCATATCCAATTTTCCTTCATTAATCTAGTTCATACCTCAATTACCTATTATCATCTTAATCATTCATTACGTATCTTCTCTTAGTTCCTGAGTCATAATAATAGAGGGAAAGAATAAAGCAATCCTTTCAAGGCTCTAGAGAATATATTTTCCCTACACAATTTATAATGATGTGAGTAAAAGCTGCTAACAGCTGTGCATAGTAACACAGCCAGCATAGGGGCAGAGGCAGGCCTTAAATTGCCCTAAGGCCAAGTCTCTCTCTATGCTACTCCAGTTGTCTCAATAAAATTAAAGCACGCATCCTTCCTTTCTGTGAAGAAATAACAAACTGGACAGCTAGGTGGCACAGTAGATAGTGCTCTGGCCTTGAAGTCAGGAGGACCTGAGTTCAAATCCGGCCTCAGACACATGACCCTTACTAGCTGTGTGACCCTGAACAAGTCACTTAACCTCGACTGCCTCATCAAAAAGCAAAAAAACAAAAAAACAAAAACAAAAAAAACCACAACAACAAACTAGGAAAAAAGGAACATGCACTTAGCTGCCATCACCAAGTTAGGTAGTTCTGTTCAATTATTTTTAAGTGGAAAAATGGACATATTAAAACAAAATATCCATTTCCCCCCTAAAAGTATTAAGATTTTTTTTCCAAGTATTTTTCTCAGTTGAAACTCTTACTTTACCACCTATTTTGATCCAAACTATTTTATATTAATTTGAAAATGGTTTTTTCACTAAGATCTTTGGTAAAATGATCTAAAGGGCTATTATTATTGTTCAATGAACTTTACCAAAACTTCACATGCTTAAAATGTTTGTCTTTTTTCCAAATTCCTAATTGCTATTATCGTAATGGCTTTCAGGCAAAGAAGCCATCTGCCTTCTTCAAACTTCTAACAACCTAATTAATTTTTTTCTTCTTTTTTTTCATCTTATGTTCCTTTCATCAAATCTGTACCAGTGAGTCATTATCTCTGAAATCAATTTTGGCATAAACTTTCTTAAGGATACGTAGTTTCAAACTCAACACCAAAGAACTGATCAATTAAACTTTTCTTTTTAGAAGGTGCTTGGGCAGCTGCAGCTGGTGATGCACTGTCTGTCTGCAAATAAAAAAATAACCAAATAAATATATATTCTATTTTACTTTACACAAGGTATATCAAAATACACTTTCCCCCTATGCAATATTAATTTTAAATATAATTTTTCTGTAGGATGTTGTACCTGCATCCATCCAACCCACATTGCCTGTGAAAAAGCACTAAAACACAAAAATATAAGGAAAATCAATTCAACTTATCTACTGAATATTGATAAGCAATACTTTGCATTTAAAATTCCATCCATTTGAACAAACATGTATTAAACAGATACTGGATGAAAGGAATTGTAAAGAGAGGTGGGCTTTTAAAGATGAATGTTCTTAATGTCCCCTGTCCTTATGGTAGGAGAGCACAAAGAAGTAGCAAATAATTATATTACAAATTAGGATATAATGAGTATTATAAGATAGCCTTGAGAGTAAAAGTAGGGAGAAGGAAAGAGAAAAAATCTGCGAACGTCTCATGGAAGAGGCCCTGAGGGCCTTATAGGGATTTAACAGGCAAAACTGCTAATTAATGAATTGTAGCTAAAAAGTAAGCAAAGGAATGAAAGTGAAAAAGGGCAGGATGGGTAAAAGGTGTGTATGTCAGCTGCAGAACAGAGAATATGTAGGAACTATCTGCAGGTAGAGATCAAAATCACAGATAACTTAAATACCATTTTGGACTCTTACACATAAAAAGCCACCAAAGAATTTGAAGCTAGGGAGTGGTGTTATTAGAGCTGTGATTTAGGTAGATTACTCCAGCAATAAATATATGAGAATGGTACAGGGAAAGACCAGAAATACAGAGAAAGCCAGGAAGCTATTGTAATAATCCAGGCAAGAAGCAATCTGAAAGCCTGAACCACATAAATGGAAATGGAAAAAGATGTGAAAAATGTTAAGAACAACAATTGGCCAAGTTAGATGTTGGCATACAATTCAAATGGCACTCTGAACAAGGGGTTAAAAGAATAAAGAAGTAACTGTCTATTCAACTGTAAAAAATGGATGAAAAACAATTTGTTCAAAAGTCTTTGAAGAGAGGGCAGGCACAGTGAATACAGCACCGGTCCTGGAGTCAGGAGGACCTGAGTTCAAATCTGCCCTCCGACACTTGATACTTAATAGCTATGTGATCCTGGGCAAGTCACTTAACCCTAATTGCCTAGCCAAAAAAACAAGAACAAAAACAAAAACAAGAACAATAGCCTTTGGAGGAAAAAAAAACCGATTAGAGACCAAATAAAAGATTACAATCATTACTATAATTCAATTACCTCCATAACAGAATCACCTTCTAAAGCTTCCAGTTTTTGTTGTAGCACTCGCATCATTTGTACCCAACATTCATTAGCATCCTGCAAATGGAAATACAATAAAGATTATGAATAAGACCTAGACAATGATTATGGTCTTACCTTCCCATGATTTTTTGCAAAAGTCTGTACATTCTATCTAGAAGATAATGTTCCTTACTTTAAAATAAATGTTTCAATCTGTGACCTTAAAGAAAAAAAGCCAGAGATAACTTTTTGAATTATGTTAGGTCTTCTCATATTTACCCAATATACTCAAATAATATGAAAAGTATCAAGATTATCTCCCTGTTTTTAAGTGATGTGACTTCACAAAGATTTACTAACTGAAAAACCACAACAGCCTTACACTAATTACCTGTTGAAGGTATTGTCCTTGATCACCCTTCTCTGCAAACTGTGGGAAAGCCATATGCAAAAACTGCAGTAGAATAATAGGTGGGATACTGGAGGAAGTTTTGTCCATGGAATCAAACAAATCTCTAAGGGCTTAAAAACAAAGAAAATATTCTCTTAGGAATGTAGAAAACAGGGGTAAACCAATAAAACTAAATTGTGATCAGAATCTTGCTAACTCAGATCATTTATATAAACATCAAACCACATATAACTATTTACAGTTCTCACTTTCTGTAAGTACGCATCACGCAAATTTGACTCCCTTTCAGGTAAGCAGTAGAACCCCACCTGAAGCTCAAGGCAGGGGTGGTGATTACAGCCAGGGAGGCAAAGCACTAGTGCAACCCTAGCCAGGGGTCCTCTGCTCCAGGCACTGAAGCCCCACCAGCTACACAGACCCAAAACACTGAAGCCAATCTGGTCTCAGGGGCATAGAGCTACAGAGGGTTTGGGGCCCTGCTGATCTCCCTAAGGGAAAGAGAAGGTCCGCAAAACAGTCCACACAAATATGTGCCTATATATAGACATTTGTTTTAAATATATGAACTTCTTTAATTTTAAAACAATTAGAACTACCTCTTGAACTTAAGTCATCAGTCAATATACAATTAAGTCCCATGCTGGCAAGCGCTGGGGATAGAAAGACTAAAACAGTTCCAGCCCTCCAGGAGCTCACAGTCTAACAGCGGAGACATGTAAATTACTAGGTACATGTAAGATAGATATAGTATAGACGGAAGGGAAGCTCAGGAGGGAAGACATTAGCAGCTAGGAGAACCAGCAAAGACTTCCTGTAAATGCTATCCTGTAGTTCAGGATTTAAACTGAGCATAAAAAGAACTTAGTGCATGTTTAGACCTATGCTTTAGTAAAATCATTTTGGTAGCTGTGTGGATTATGGATTGGAATGGGGAGAAATCTGAAGGGAGGCCTAATTAGGAGACTATTGGAACAATCCAGACAAGTAGTGGTGAAGGCCTGAACTAGGATGGTAGCAGTGTGAGTGAAGGAGACACCCGATAGATGTCATTTGGGTAGAAAAAAATAAATTTGTCCATAGATTGTATGTGTGGGGTGAAAGTGAAGAGCAAAGAAAGCCACCAAGGTTGCAACCCTGGGTAACCGGGAGGATGGTGGTGCCCTTGACAGAAAGGAGGAAAAAGGCGAATTCTGACACGTAGCCTACAGGGCTCTGTGTCCACAAGTGGAGGGCTTCCATGAGAAAGCCCCTGGTAGTGGAAAACTCTGTAAAGTTTCTCAAATTTAGGAAAATTATTTCAAGTACTATATTACTATCATGATATTTTACTCCCAAAATATAATTACACCAAAATGTCACTTCATTTCTTGCCAAAAGAAAATTCATTTAAAATAATACAGAAAGCACTGGTCTAGGAACTAAGCAACACACCTCTGATTACTATAATCTGAATGACTTTAAAAAACTAAGCATCATCTAGGACAGCAACTCTAGTGTCTCCTCTGTTAACATAATTAGGTAAACAAATCAGCTATTTGTTTTGTGGCTGTCACCACGCTAAATACGGGAAAGGTAGAAAGTATTCAAATAAATCCCCCATTACAACATGCCTCAGACTGACCTGCAGTGATATACTGCGCCGAGGCCATTTCCCCTGAAGCTCGCAAGGCACCTGCATACCTGTGGAGACATTTAAAAAAAGTATTAAACACCACAAATAACAGCAGTCTTTAATCTGTGCTGTCACTCACAATGAAGATCAATTAATAAAAATTATGGTAATTTAGCTAACAAGCCACTCTACCTTCCCTTTGGGCCTCCCTCCTTTCTTTTTTCTCTTCTTCCTTTCTTGCCTCACTACCCTCCAATGCATTGTGTAAATAAGAATGTGGAGGAAAGAGATAGATGTTAACTATAATAGTTCCTTTTCTCCCCCCATCTCAAGACATTAAGACACACCAAAAAACCTCATGAAAACAAAAATGTTTAGTTTCTTTCAAACCTATCTGTCCTCTGAAACCATTAGACGGTAACACAGCTCAACGCCAAAAATGCCTTAAGTTCTAGCACTCTAGAGTTGCTTATTAGTATAGACTTAATAGTTCAATGAGTCTACAATCTCATTTACAAATGCATACATATGGTACAGATCCCATCCTATCTCAGCCTTGCCATCCCAAGCACTTCTTTCCCAGTTCCTTTCAAAAATCCTCCGCAGAGGATCTACCAACATGACTTCCTTTTGGTATGGAAGAGGTGACTCTTTGTTCTCAAAGGCCACACTAGTGAAACACAAGTTCTAGCTGATCTACCAAGCTAATAAGATCAACAGTACAGTCTAGGAAGTATGGAAAGGTTCCTAACCAGTGGACTAGTCACTAGGAGATGAATACTTTGGCTATGGCAAACGGTGTACAGGTGACTTAAAATAACTGCAGAGGGATGTGAAGTCAAAAAACTGTGAAAAATATATAATATATACATATATACATGTCTATGTGTGTATATATATGTGTATATGCTTATCATGTGTTATGTATCATGTAGACATCATGTATTATAAATAGAGCATCTAGGAATCATTAAACACAAAACTAAAATAAAATTGAGGGCTCACTGTTTTCTATTTTCTGGTCACCTGGTAACTGAGTATTATTTAGATACCAAAAATTAGTAGAATTACATGGGAAATCACCTTCTGTCAATATCTGGCATATGTAAAGTTTTTAAATTTCAGAAACTAAATGAAAAGTCTTAACTTTAGTATTAAGTTTTCAAGCATCAAAATGAGCATTGATATTTTATCATGAAAATGCTGACCAAAAAGAAAGGAAAAAGCATATGCTGGAATGGTTCTTTATTAGGTAATTGTACTTATCACTCTAATTCAAACATTCACATTAAAGAGGCCTACTTTTTTTTTCCCTTCTGAAACTTAAGGTGTAGAAATCTTTATTTTCCTGGCTTTACAACTTAAGGCCAGGACTACCAATCTTCCAGGAAGACATCCCTATATATTTCACAGCAAGTTGTAATTTTCTATAACCACAGCCTCTCCCATATGCACACAGCTATTTTGGCCAGTCCTGCCTATCTTTTTGTTCAATCTACTTTATTTCTTCTTCCCCACAATCAGTACATGGCTCTCTCCAATATCCCAAAAAGACTGTTAGGGATTCAGTGAAGATGACATACAACAATTAATGTAAAGTATTACCATTTTATTCTTTCCTCTGTTTTCTATTCTCTTAACTAGTCTTTCTAAAGGCATGTCTCACCCACTTATCCCCTCTTTTAAAATTCACTGAATATCAAACTACTTCAAGAGCTGAGCAACATACTTTATTAGCATGTTCTCAAATAATAAATGCATTGATGACTATACATTTGAGCTATATATTCTCCCAACCAAATATTGCTGGGGGGGGGGGAAGGTCTTTGCAAAAGCCCAGTTAGAGACAGATAAGTCTTACTCCAATCAAGGAATATGAAAGTCTGAATAATGATAAAGCGTTCAATATTTCCAATCCTGTCCCTAGCCCTATCATGCAGCAATGAATAAAATAAATGATCATGCAAAAACCTATTTTTGCCTTAACTGCACATCTTTACACAAAACAGTCAAACTGATGGAAATGTTGATCCTCACTTCTTAAATATTCCATATGCTGATCCTTACTTATTAAATATTCCATATGTTCCAAGAAGATGAATATTAATTTTGTTAAATGATAGGAATATTTGTTTTTGAAGTTGTACTTTTAACTTTAACCTTACCTTTTAAGGGCATCTTTGAGTTCTGGCACAGAGCGGATACACTGAACTGTAGCATTCATGTAACAAGTGTTACCAAGATTTGTCAATCCACATGGCAATTCCATCTGATGAGACAAGTATTAAATTAATTTCATGAGCAATATCTATAATTATTATTATCACACAGCCTGAGGTAAAGACCAAAGATTTACCAATCTATAACAATTACTTAATCCCTATCCCAAATTATAATGGCTATATATACCATCCCAATGGTGGCAAAAATACTTTGTGAATCATCCCCAACAAAATTAGCATCATTCCTACAAATAAGTGGCTGTTATCTTGACGGCTTTTATGATAAAATATTGGGACTGACTGTCAAATTATTTAAGCAATGGGTATATCATCTGCCAAAATCATTTGTTCGCTAAACTTCTCTACTGTGGTAAGTGCTGTAGAGAATATAAAGATAAAGACATCAGGGAACCTATGCTAAAGGTACTTGCTTACACTCCAGCATGAAAAATTTCTTTCTTATATTCATATATCTTAAAATGTTTCCTTATTCCTTAAACAGCATTATTATGCCTTTAAAAAAGGATGAGTTGAAGTTTACTGGGGTTGTTTTTTTTTGCTAAACCAAATATATGCATACCCCGTTTTAAATCAAGCCCATTTTACATACTTTAGAAATTACAAATTTGATTAACTAGGGTCCTAACTTGTTGTAAAGAACCAGAAAACTCACATCTAACAGATTTCTGGACCACAAGTTTATCATGTGTTAGATGTCAGCCTCTAAAAGTATCTCTGGATAATGAAGTCCAATATTAGATTTGGTAAACATCCAGACAAAAAGAAAAGAAGGTATCGGCTCTAGAATCTAAGTATATGGACACAAGCACAGAAAAACATGCCACATTCCCAAAAGTGCCAGAAGCAGTAAGAAGACATAGTCTAAATTTTGGCAATTCAACAGCACTCCTAGCATATAGTTTTATTCCCTTTACTCTCTAATTTCATAATACAAGTTGGAAGAAAGGTAAGTTTAGCTTTTTTTTTTCCAATTGGGGTTAAGTGACTTGCCCAGGGTCACACAGGTAGTAAGTATCAAGTGTTTGGTGTGAGGCCGCATTTGAACTCAGGTCCTCCTGACTCCAGGGCTGGTGCTCTATCCACTGCGCCACCGAGCTGCCCCAAGTTTAGCTTTTTAAAAAATCTGCTTTATAGCTGACTTTATCAGAATACATTCTCTATATAATCACATCTTCTATCAATATTCCACTTTTTTTGGTTTTCTGAAACATGTCAGAGTACAAGTCTTGAATGTGGTATGGTCTAATAGAAGAGGAGTCAGAAAACCTAAGGTTCTAAGCCTATTAAAATCTGTGTCTCAATTTCCTAATATATTTCCTATCTTATATGGTTATTCTGAGGATAAAATAACAATACAAACTCAAAAAGTAAAAAGCACAACATAAAAAGTTAGGTAGTAATAAATATGTATGTCTGGCAGGAGTCTAAATTATAATGTCTGAACTGAGATCAATTTTCACTTAAGCACTTTCAACATAATACGCTACATCTTAAAAATATAGCAATACAAATATACTTATTTTATAAGAAAAATTGTCAAAGAATTAAACTTCAAACTATGGATATAAAGACTGAAATTACAAATCTGAACTAGTTTTATAAAACTGTAAAAAAAAATTATTGAGATGTGGAATTGAGAAGCAGATTAAACTCATAAAGCACCTGGCAACACTAGGTCTGACTGAAGCCAAATTTACAAGCACTAAAATCCTATGGATTGTTGAATACACACATACTGACCGTTAACTATTAGATCCCAAGCAGAACTTCAAAACTGTCAGAAGTCATTTTTCTGAAACTCATTTTAATAAATGTCTGTTGATAAGCAGTGATCCAAATAGATTATGAAATCTGAAATGTCTTACAGCAGATGCTAGCTGTTCTTCCGTCATGTCTTCTACGAAAACAGTTCTAGCAACGGGTTCCTCAGGCAGAGCATCTGCTGATCCCATCATTAACAGAGTCATTCCCTGTTTACAAAATAATAATAATGAAATCCATGGTTTCTCTTGGGAGAGTTACTTAAATGATCATTATTAAGTAATATCATTTTCTGTAGCTAATACTCAACTTCTATGAGACTAGTTGATCACTTCTGAGGAAGCCTAAATTTTAACAACATAAGAATTATTTCCATGTATAAATGAGAATCATTTCCTTTGAAGTCACAAATTGCATTCTAATAATTTTATAAGAACACCAGGCTGATCACATAAAAAGAATCAGTTCTAAGTACCAGTTTATAAAATTCTGACATATGGTTCCTAAACTTCAAGGGCATGTTTCTATTCCATAAATAGCCAAGAGTAACATAATATTCCATACCATAGTAGAAAAACTCATACAGTTCAAAAATACATTAATGCCCCCCAATTTTGATATTTCTTTTAAGCAGGTTAAATAAAATAAGTAAACTTCTGCAAAAAAGTGAAAGCTAAAAACACAATTCAATGAAACAGCAGATTGGAAATGGAGTCAAGGGATGATAAGTAAAAGGAGATGAAAGAGAATAAAAATAGAAAATTTTTAGAAATAAAATATCATCTCATTAGTTATAAGATGATTGGCCAATATTAAAAATCCTTCTTCATGCCATTATTTTATACTTGGAAATTAATTTTTGAAAGATTGCACAAAAGCACTAAAAGTCCAGATATTTAAGCTAGTTTTAGTCTGCCTAAATTTGTCTGTTGGTACCTAATATTACGTGTTTTAGTGTTCTCTACCTATTGTGAATGTGTGTTCTGTGAAAAGCTTTAATGCTATCAATGCTTTCCCTTGCAAAACATTAAGGCAGAGTAGTGTAATGTAATGGTGGAGAAGAGTCAGAGGGAGGGAATTCAAATCCCAGCCCTGCTATGTTATCCTTAGCCCTTCTACTCTTAGGGTGGGGGAATTGGTGCCTGTCAAATGTAAAATGAAGAGAGTGGACTAAATGCACTCCAAGATACCTTCTAGCCCTAAATCTATAATCCTATGAAATGAGTTCGTGGGTGTGTCAAAAATACCTATTTAGGTGGCAATTTTTTTGGATACATAATTAAGTTCAATTTTCCACAAAATTCCAACTACCCCTTAATCCTAGGAGTAGTCTTTATTTTCTTTCCTCACTATGATTCACAATTTTTGTTAAAATATGTTTATGGTCAAATTAAGATGGGCACACTGGAGCAACCACTATAGCCTTCCAGTAATGAAGAAAGGCATAGCTAGATAGGGATCAATAAATACAAGATAGACATAAACCAAAGTGTCACAATCTCCCCATTTCTCTCCCTACTTTTATTCCTTAAGTTTCACTAAGTGAAAGGCAAAGTACCATAATGGATAGAGAGCCGACCTGGGAGCCAAGAAGACCTGGGTTCAAGTGCTGCCTCTGATACATAGGGTTATGTGTAACCCTGAGCCACTTAACATCTCAGTGCTCTAGGCCTGGGTCAGCAAACATTTTCTGTAAAGGGCCAGATAATAAATATTTTAGGCTTTGCGGGCCAAGAGGCAAAATCAAGGCTACTGTGTAGGTACTTACATAATGAGAAAACAAAATGACTTTCAATTCTTTTATTGATGAAATTTAAAATATAACTGAGTACAACTTTTTGTAATACCAGTCTAATGAAAAGAATGGAATTTTTGGGGGGGATGTAACATTTTGCCTAATTGGGTTCAAAGTTAGTATTTCCTATCATCAAAATCAGTCACAACTGTTTGCCAGTTACTACTATTATGCTAATCTGACTCAATCTTGGGGTCTAGTTCCCTTATTGTTGAGTTCCTGAGACCAGGATTACCATTTCTGGAGAACCCCAGTCATGCTTACTTTATGCCCAGTTCACTCACTCTCCAGATGCTCCACCTCCTCAGCAGTTCAGGAACCCATCCTCTGCCCACTTTTCCAGCTGCCCTTGATGGGTTGTCCTTCCCCATCAGAACATAAACTTTTTAGACTAGGGAACCATCTCATTTTCTTGTATTTATAGCATCAACACTCGGCACAATGTCTGGCCCACGGCAAGCACTTAATAAATTATCAATCTATCTGAATGAGAAACATTAACAGTTTCATTTACTATCAATTCTCTTATGATTATACTGTTTTCCTAGGTAAATTATGCTTAGTTGTAAGCATAAATCAGTTTGCCTTCTGGAATATCATATTCCAAACTTTCCATTCCTTTATTATGATGGCTACTAAATCTTGTATGAACCTAACTATGATTCTTTGGTACTTGGAATTCTTTCTTTTTGGATACTTAAAGTATTTTTTCTTTGACCAGGGAGCTTTGGATTTTGGCCATAGCATTCCAAGTAGTTTTTATTTGGGGGGTTTAAGAAGATAACCACTGGATTCTTTCTATTTATACTTTGCCCTTGAGAAGATTAAGACTGATCCTGTATTGTTTTCTTATTGATCCTATTTACAACTAATTGCTTTTGTCCTGTAACTGCTTTAAGTGATGGTTCTCTATCTCTGAACTTAATTCATAATTTAGCTAGTCTGTAATGGATTAAGTTCAAAAATCCAGCTCTCCTGCTAATCACTGATCTATTCTTGCCATCCCCCTCACCCCACCCCCAGATGTTTGTGAACAGAAGGGAGATGGATATAATATCTTCACACCACCAAGCTATTCAAGGATGTTTGGTTGTCCAAAAGTCTGGCCCACTGTCTTGCACCTGGGAACTCAATGATCACTTCTTAGTCTCAAAGGAAGGAAAAAGTCATTGCTAGCCCTCATTACCGAACTTTCAACCAACAATATTGTTCCCTGCACCTCAGCTGTGTAACCAATCATGTTCTTCCCAACCCTATGCTAAATTACTACCCTTTTCTTTTTTCTGTATACCCCAAAACCTATAAAAGGGGAACTGTCCCTTTGCTCAGGGTCTTTGACATAAATGGAGACAAGTCAAAGACCCATTTATTAAGAAGCAGCATGCCCCTAGTAATAAATGTTATCTTGTTAGGAGACTTGCGTCAGTTTACCTTTCTGTTAAATTTCACCTGCTACACCTGCTAGTTCTAAGAGATCTCGGCAGTTTTCTTCTACAATTTCTTGATGTATGGTGTTGCTCAGTTCTTTTTTTGGTCATAACTTTGAGGTAGTCCAATGATTCTTAAATTTTCTTCCTTAATCTGTTTTCTAGGTCATTGGTTTTTGCTGTAAGGTACTTCACATTTCCTTCTATTTTTTCAGTCTTTTGATTTTGTTTTACTATTTCTTGATGTCTCATGGAGTTATTAGCTTCCCTTTGATCAATTCTAATTTTTAGGGAGTTTAGTTGAATAAAGTTTTGTATCTATTGCAAAATAGGTACAAAATTACCAGCTGTTAATTCTCTTCTCATGTTTTCCAAAGTTCTCATTTCCAATTTTTTTCCTCTACCACTCATTTAGTTTTTAACATCACCTTTTTTGTTATTTTTTTTTTTTAAAACTCTAGCTTTATCTCTTCTAGGAATTCTAGACTTACGTCCAAGCTTTTTTTTTTTTTTTTTGGAGACGAAGCCTGTAAATGTTGTTGAATCATTTTCTTCTGGATTTGTATCTTGAGCTTCCCTGTGACCATAACAGTTCTTTATGGTGGAATTCTTTTTTTGTTTGCTTATTCTTCCAACCTACTTTTTAACTTTGACTTTTATGTTAGAGCTGAGCTCCATGCACTTCTGGGGAAACCACCTGGATTGGGCTTCTGTCCTCTTGCATCCTTCTGTTTGCTTTCACCAAAATCTGCTCACTACCCTCCTGGTCTAAGCTCTGTAAATTCCTGACCCAGGTTTATGTCTGTTGGCTTGTCCCCAGTTGCTCAGCTCAACCACTGGGAGGCTCTGCAGGTTCAAAGCAACTGAACTACAGGCCATCCTGGCTGTTCCACTGCAGGCTTTCACTTGGGCTAGAAGCTAGAAATTAGTCCCTGCCCTGCTTTTAGGATCAGAGCCACATAGCTACTATTTGCTTCTGAACTCATTCCTCACTCAGGTCCCCTCCTCAGTCTGCCCTGGATCTAAGACCATAAACTGGGTAGTGGATGACAGGCTGCCAGACAGCACCCATTCCTGTACCCAGTGTTAGTTCAGGGATCCCCTTGGATTTTTTTTTTTCTGGGCAATTGGGGTTAAGTGACTTGCCCAGGGTCACACAGCTAGTAAGTGTTAAGTGTTGGTCTGAGGCCGGATTTGAACTCAGGTCCTCCTGACTTTAGGGCTGGTGCTCTATCCACTGTGCCACCTAGCTGGACCCCGCCCCCCCCCCGATCTCTTCTTGCCCCAGAGCCCAGTCTTGGCCCTCTCTCAGTCCCAGGATGCTAGAATGCTCTGTCTACAGAATGCCCCTGCCAGACCCTGTCCCCAGGATTCTGTCTCCTTAAGCAACTGTGATGGGGTAAAATGATTCACTGCGACTTTTTCCTTCAATTTTCTGGTCAGAATTCAATCCAGAGTGTCTTCTAGATCTCTGTGGAAGAAGTATGGTAGGCAAGCTAGGCTTCCTCCTGCTAATCACCATCCTGACTCCCCTACTATCAATTCTCAAAACAACACCCAGCACTAAATCCTTTTCCTGTCTCACCAAAGGCCTTGTTGTTCAGCTATTTTCAGTCATGTCTGACTTTTCTTAACCTCAATTGGGGTTTTCTTGGCAAAGATAATAGGGTGATTTGCCATTTTGTTCTCCAGCTCATCTTACAAATGAGGAAACTAACTCAAACAGGGTTAAGTGAATTGCCCAACATCACACATCTAGTAAGTGTCTTGAGGTTAGATTTGAATACAGATCTTCCCGATTCCAGGCCCAGTACTCTATCCATCGCACCACCTACCTGCCAAAGGCCTAACCAGTTTTAAACCTGCTCCTACACCCAGTGTCCAGATTTGACTCCTCCCTGAAGAGATGAGGGCCATGATGAGAACAAAAGATGGAAAAAGTTTTTAATTACTTAGATTAACAGAAGTATTTTCTGGGTTTACTTCTGACAAGCAGGAAAAAAAAACATCTGAAGACAATGGTTGGAGCGGGATTGAATGGTTTTAGAAAAATGACACTCCGGTGTAAGCAGAAAAGTTAATGTGACTGTGACAAGATTATTGTCCTGCTTGACGGAGCAAAGTGTTAAGTAACGAGGCAGTTCTGGGGTCAGGAAAACTCATCTCGAGTTCAAATCTAGCCTCGGACACTTACTAGCTGTGTGAACCTGGGCAAGTCACTTAACCTACTTTGCCTCAGTTTCCTCACGTGTCAAATGAGCTGGAGAAGGAAATGGCAAACCACTCTAGCATCTTTGCCAAGAAAACCCCATTAAGAGTCAGACACGACTGAAACAACTCAATAACCATCTAAATTAATAAAAATTGTTTCTGACTGGCTTGTAATTAAAATGCAAAGAACAGAATTTTTATCCACACATCCTGAGGCATTTTAAGTCAAAAACAATACTATTACACCAGAAATAAGCATGCTCTAAACAAAAATAGCTATTTTTGGTGGAAGTATCTCCTATATTACTTTAAATAATTACTCTAAAAGAATAAAAAAAATCTCCCCTAAAAGAAAAAAATACACAATAAGATTAAATTCATAAATTTAACAATACATAGCCTTTGGCAGAGTCACTATGATAAACCTAGAATTCTAGAAATCCTAGACAGACAAAATAATACTCATAACAAAAGAGTTATTAGAAGTCACACTGTGAAAAGGGAAAATGCTGAAAGACATGGAATCATTCGCTCCTAATGGATTTAAAATTAAACAAAACTTCACATATATTCAAGGGAATATGTCCAGATGGAAATGTTAATCCATTATTCTTCCTTCTACACTCTTTATCCATCCAGACATCATTTTGCTTAGGATCTTCTCTGCAATACAAACTAATTTTAAACTGAGTTTCACTTTAAATGTCTATGTTCAGAAATATCTCTTCAAACATTTCCTATTGCCCAGAGCATGTTCATTTCTGGTCTAAGCATAACTTGTATATCTGGATCAATATCATCTCATGCATCCACAACTATAATATGAAGAGAAAGGAGTTTTAAAAAAAAAAAAAACCACCACCCATGGTCAGTTTTTCTTGTGACCACTGTTTGAAATGTGACTACCAAATTAATCTTATGTCCTTTTTTCTCACTATTCAGTTCACATTCCTACAATACATATTAATAAGACATAATACTGTATCAACAGGTTGGTACAGTATTTCTCTTAGGTTACAAATCAATAAGAATGAGGATTAATTATCAAATTATAAAACAAGTGTTAGAAATGCATTTTTTCTTCACTACTCTTCAGCGCTTATAATACACGTGAATATCCATAATAATTTCTTAGTCACATCAGGGGCCTTTGCAGGTTGTAGGATATGTGATGCTGCCCAATTAAACATGTAGACAGGAAATGAAGACCAACACAACTCCTGAGATCAGAAATGGATTCAACGTAAACTTTCTTGATTGAATATGGGAACTAAAGGTTTCCAAGTTGACTTTCACACAGGCTTGTGCAAATTCAAAAATTTCAAAATAAAGTGATTTTCATTCTTCACAAGTGTCTGAAATATTCATTAACCGTCAAGCTACTATAGATAACTTAAATGGGGAAATACAAGAGCAAGGCAAACTATCTCAGCATTAATGCATGAAAACATGAGAAAATTATTTTGCTCATTTCTCAGTCAGATCTCCAACCAAGGTTTACTTTGTAACGTAAATATGAAACCGTAAATTCCCCCAACTCTTTTATCTGTTTAGTAAAATCTGTAATATAAAAAATATAAGGCACTTATCTATCAAGTTATGTCACTCAAGATAAAACAGTATATGGGGCAGCTAAGTGGCACAGTGGATAGAGCACTGGCCCTGGAGTCAGGAAGACCTGAGTTAAATCTGGCTTCAGACACCTAACGCTCACTTAGCTGTGTGACCCTGAGCAAATCACTGAACACCCGCTAAAAAAAAAAAAAGATAAAACAGCATACTAAAATTTGCCAGGTGAGAAATATTTCTTTACCATATAATACTATTTTCTAGTAAAACTTACTGCATCACCTGCCTTCCTCCTCCCTTCTTTGTAGGGGTGGGAGACTATGGGTGTATAATACTGCATATAATGCTGAACTTGGTTGATGTATTGGTTAGTTTTGCTTAACTGCTTATTTTTTCTTCTTTTCTACTATTTGTTTTAAGGGATGGCTCTCTGAGATGGGAACAAGGGAAAGGTGCTATAAAAATAAAAGATATCAATAAAAATTTTTAAAAAGAAAAAAGATGAAAAAAACTTTACTGTACCAAATTAAAGAATTCACAACTAGATAGCTCCTTAATCAGTACTGCTAGAAGCCACATGGAATGGCCCAGGTTTCCATACTCTTAAAAGAAATAACCAATATGTAAAAACAATAATTTCTTTACATGAAACTCCTTAAATTAAGGGCAAGAAAAGAGTATTATAGATAACCAGACAATAGTAACTCATAGGAAAGTTTTTTTTTCTAAAACTAAGCTAATCAGAACAATGTAAAACAATGCCAAAAAGGCAGTTGGGTGCCAATTATTTCTAATGACAAAACAGAATTCTAAAATACTAATGATGAAACACACCTCACTCTTTTCAAGTAAAGAGTCGGGGAGGGTACACATATGGAATGTAGTATTATCCTCTATGAGACTAGCAATCCCTATGTTTGTTAGTCTTTTCCTTTGTTACAAGAAAGGGATCGATGTGGGTACAGTTTCTTTTAAAAAATGACCCCTATTAAAAAAAAAAAAGGCAACAATAAAGCTTAAATATAAGAACAAAATAAAATCTAACTAACCAGGCCAACTCAAAGAAAGTATTTACCTCCACACATACTCAGCAAGCCACTTGCAGTGGTTAAATCCTAATATAATTTTTTAGAAATAAAACTCTAAAATGTTATTTAAATTGTTTTTAAAATCTTACTAAAATTCATATATGGGTAGAATGAACTACCCTTCATTCTAAAAACACTTATCTGGGTTAACTAGTTATTTTATCAAGTTATCACTCATAATTAAAGTTGCATCATATGCCAAAGCATCATGCTTTTAAAAACTTTTTTGACCTTACAGCACAGCTTCTGAAAACACTTCAAATACTCCTAAAATGGTCCAGCCAAAGATGCCATAGAGACCATCTATATCTCAGTTCTAATATAAAAGTGTTAATTGAAAAATAGGCAATTTATTGCCATATAAAAATTTTGACAATTATCTCAAGTTAAAGGCTATGACAATGGCCTGGTAAGTAATACTAATAGCCCTTAAAATATAGTCTTACACTTAAGTTTAAGTGAATATAGGGGATCTCACTTTTAGAATTCTAAAAATATCAAATATCCTGTCAAGTTTTAAACCCTCTTTAGAAAAGAAGGCTTTATGCCTGTTTGTAATACTTAATTCACATAATAAAATACAAAAATAAAAGACTGATAAACTTCTAAACCTACTTTCCCATTACAGCAAATCAAACAAGCATTTATGAAGTGCCTACTATGTACCAGGCACTATGCATGATAGAAATGAAACTGGTTCTCTCAAAGAGCTTATATTCTATTGAGAAAGAAAATACGTACAGCTCATAAGCCTAACAGAGCATAAAATGACTCTAAGATATACTCAACAAAGTAATGACTGGCTTTAATTTTATTCATTTTAAAACAAACAGGTCAGAATTTATATACCCAAATGAATACTGTTCTTTGAAGCAGCCACCTTGAAAGGCTAAACACTTTTATTTCAACAATGTTACCATCATTTAAGATATTTTTGAAATTCCTTTTTCAGAAGGTCTCCAGAACCATTTTACATGTAAGTCATATAAGATCAGTTGAATTACTTTTAGTCACAACTCTTCTTTTGAAATCCAAAAGTTACACCTTTGACAAATACTAGCTGTGTGACCCTGGGCAAGTCACTATCTTTTCAGGGCCTACAAGCAAATCTACACGAATATAAGCTGGAAAACAGGTGCTGATATGCATTGGTTGTTGATAGGCTCCTTAGCAGGAGCTCCAGACACTGATGAAGTCACAGGTCCAGACCAAACTATATACATAGATGTTTCAAATTAAATCTAGAAGGTAAACAAATCAAATCAGAGTTAAGATACTTGGAGGTAAGCCTGCTGTATTTTTTCTATCAAAAAAAATTTTTTTTTAATCCTAGTTATTTTTAAAATACATTATTTTCTACAATCTACCTCATGGATATGTAGCTTGGTGGACTGAAAAATGTGCTGTATTTGGAAACCTGGGCTCACATATTACATGTGACAATTACTAGCTTTTCTAAATAAGTCTTTCTAAGCCTGTCTCCTTCATCTGTAAAATGGGGAATAAAATTTCCACAGTAGCCATCTCAAAGAATTGTTATGAGGTTAAAACAGAATAAGGCATATAAAGTGCTCTGAGAATGTAAAAAAAAAACTAAATACCAGATATCATTATGATCTAAAGTATTTCTTCACAGTTTTACATGCCATAATGCAGAACCCAAATTAACTACAGAGCACTAATGTTCTAATAAGCACCTCATTCATCCTAGATAACATGGGATTTCAACCATATTAAATGAATGCATCTGTAACCATATAGAAATGGGAAATGTCATTTGTCCTGATCACTTACCCTATTTATGCACTACTGACTTAATCTCATGAAACTCTTCAATCAGCTAGTCAATCAACAAACACACTATGGCACTGTGCTAACCACAAGCAGTTTACATTCCAATGGGAGGGAAAATAAATACACAATATGAGTATTTAAAGAATAATACAAAATGAATACAAGGTAGTTTTGAGAGAGGGTGCCTCAAGGGATCATGAAAAGCTTCACGAAGAAAGTAGTGTTTGGGCAGACTCCTAAAGGAAACTAGGGATTCCAAAAGGTAGAGGTGAGGAGGGAGTGAGTGCATGGCAGTAGGGGAAAAAGCATGCAGACTGAGGATTGAGCACTGTGTTCAGACGATGCCAATATAGCTCAATCAGAAAATGTAAGGAAATAAGCACAATAAGACTGGAAAGGTATGAAGGGGTCAGCTTGTGAAGTGCTGTAAATGTTAAAGAGAGATTTATAATTAACCCAAGAGGCAACAGGGAGCCACTCTCCACTAGGAGAGTGAAATGGCCAACTCTGGACTTTTGGAAAATCACTACTAGCAATGCAGAGGATGGACTGAAGTGTCAACAGATGACATAAAGATATCAATTAGAAGGTCAATAATTCAGGTGAAAGGGCTTGAACTAGATTGCTGATTATTTGAGTTGAGAGGAGACGTATACAAGAGATGTTGTGGAAATGCAAAAAAAAAAAAAAAAGATTTGACAATTGAGTGGTCATGGAATATGAGATGGGGAAAATGACACCAAGATTTTGCACTTGGGTGACTGGAAAGATGGTGGTACCCTTTACAGTAACAGGGGAAGTACAGCAGGTGAGACTGCAGGCAAAGATGAGTTCTATTTTGGATATGTTGAGCTGTAAATGCCTCCAGGTCATCAACTTTGCTATGTCCAATAGCCAGGTGGGAATTCCAGATTAGAGTTCAAGAAAAAAGCTAGGGTGGTATACTCAAAGTCATGTGGGTGGAATGACAAATGAACCAGTGATCAGAAAATCATACTCAATATCTGACACCATTATTCTTTAAAATGGATTCAAAGACTACCTTTTTATCTAATTATCAACTTTTAAAACTTCAACTATATTCCAGTGTCTTAGGTTTTTCTCTCCTTTTTAACCAATTTGTCATAACCACTAGTAGGTTACTCAAAGTGTCTTCTATTCTACACATAGCACGGATCTCTAATATTCCAGGAAACTAATTAGCTGGCATGATTATAAAAGAATAACATGGACTGTGCGCATATCAGATGTGCATATTAGAAATCCATCTCAACTCTTTAGAGTTACACTACACATTTAGGTGACCTCTTTTGTTTTATAAGGATAAAACTAAATAGAACAGAAATTCTGACAAATTCATTTTACTATTTTCTTCCATTATTTCTTCTTTGCCTTTTTTCTAAGAAAACTAAACTGATGAGACATAATCAACATTAGAACCAGAACACTAAGTTCTAATCTTGGCTTTGTCATTAAGTACTGTAACTGGGCAAATTATTTAACCTTTCGGGACCTCAATTTCTTAATATGTAAAATGGGGTGCGGGGTTAGAATAAATGATCCTTACAGTTTCTTCCATATCTGTTATCTCAATTATCTGATTAATAATGAAACAGCCTTTTCTTAAGAAATGAAATCTTATTAGTACTTACACTCTTTATCTTCAGGTTTCCCCAATCATCATCCTATTTTAAAGAAAAAAAAATTATTTTAATTTTTAGTATCTGTGTCCATCACAATATCCAACTAATTTCAACCACTTAAGTATTGGTCTGACTGTTAACTTGTAAGTGGATTTTCTAAAATGAGGTAACAAAAACCCATAGGACTAGAGATGGTATTCTATTCACCCAAACATCTCCTTTCTTCTACCCCCTTCCTCAAATATAAATATCTCCCTTCTTCTGCCTTCTTATGCAGAAGTCAACACTCTCAATAGCACCAAGAATACAAAGACACTAACGCTAAGAAAACTCAGAGATAAGATTTTTAAAAGAAAATTTTCCAGAGATGTAATACTAGTAAGTGGCTCATGTGGACAGGGAAAATAAAAATTAGCAAATTAATGAATTGTGCTTATGTATACTATTCCAAAAACTAAGAGTTTAAAAGACTCTGCTTTGAGCCTAGAAAATAAAAGGATGGTTCCATCCCACCCCACCCCCCCAGTATGTTTGAATTTCTTAACTACTAAAAGCATATCTCTGGGAATCAAGCTAAGCACTTTCACATATTCACAGCATTAATCAAGAAATTAGTATATATGTTGACACTAAGGGATATACTGTACAGGAAATATAAGTTAATCTAAGATATTACCCTCAACACTCCTAAATGCCCCCTCAATAATGCACCATTATCAAAAAAAAAAAAAAAAAAATTCAATTCCTTCCTGAACGCCTATATTCCCAATAGGAACCACTTAGCCATTAAAAAGTTCTAAGTTTACAGCATGTTGCTTCCTACTACTGTACTTTCTTCAAATGTCTAAGCATATCCTTTAGTTCCAAAGCAGAAAATTTAGTTTGAAAATAGAAATAAAAACAGAAACAGTTTATGATTTATTGGGGTTTCTGCCATATTCTCTCTTTCTCTCTCACTCTCTCTCTCTCACACACACACACACACACACACACACACACACACACACACACACACACA
>NW_020955033.1:26347189-26429788 GCF_900497805.2 Vombatus ursinus | reverse complement strand
ACACACACACACACACACACACACACACACACACACACACACACACAGCTGTTGTTCAGCTGTGTCCAACCTTTCATAACCCTGTGCCCCACAGCACACCAATACTTGGAAAAGATACTGGAGTGGTTTACCATTTCCTTCTCCAGTGGGTTAAGGCAAATGACGGTTAAATGACTTGCCCATGGTCACGCAGCTAGTGAAGCCAGATTCGAACTCAGGAAGATGAGTCTCTGTGCCACCTAGCTACTCTATGAGCCATCTAGTTGCCCCTATGTAAAGCACTACATATTATGAAGTCATGCACAGTGGATAGAATTAGCTTCACAGTCAGTTATCTCTCTGACACTTAATGTAAGTACTGGCCACGTGACCCTAGACAAGTCTCTTAACCTCTCAGAGACCACAAAAGCAACTCTATCAGGTTGCAGACCAGTTGCCAATATGCACTAATAGAAGGAATTTCCTTACTGACAGTTCCATACACTAATAAAATCAAAGGTCCAAATAAACAAGTTTCAATTTTTTTTTTACTAATTTAAATTTATTACCCTTCCCTTTAAACCAATTCACTGAAGTTGTAAAGCTTTTAAAATGAGAAAAATTTGAATTTCTAATACCCAAATGTGCTCACTCAGTTTTCTATATTAATTTGCATTTACTTGCAATGCCTTAAAAATTTTATTCTGTTCATTGATTGTTATAAATCACCAACTGGACTGTAAAATCCTTTAAGAAAAAATTCATCTTATTCATCTTGTATCAGAACTCCCCTCCATTACACCTAATATACTTAAGTGATCCTATTTCTGGACATTAGTTTCAAATTTCTTGAGACATCATCACCTCCTATATTTAAATAACTATCACCACATAATTTATAGTCAAGTAAGCAAAGAGGGCTAACCAACAGCCCAAGAGCACCACATGGCAATTTATGTACAGTCCTTGAAGAAAGAATAAAGAAGAGGAAATAAATATCATTCCATATTACATTTATGCTGACTAAAATATGTGCTCTAAAATATTTAAAATATTATAATTAACATGTAAACAAGCTGCAGCATATTACCAACGATGACTTGTTGGTAAGAAGTGACATAAAAATATTTACGATTGGAAAAGGAGGGAGGAAGTTCATGTAGTAAAAGGGAGAAATAGCACGTGTAGACTGTAGTCTAAGTACTGCGCCGGTATCCTAAAGAATGCCCTCTGAGTACACTGGTTTCCTGTGAAGTGTTTAGGGAAGAACATGGAAACAAATCACAGAGGAAAAAAAGGCATAGATGGGTTATGATATGCATGACAAAGAAAGTCTCATATGGCTCCGTTCATAGATCTGGCAAAGTACTGCTTGTTTCTCTCCACGGTCTTGCTGCTACCAGTCCAGGAAAGGTAAATTAATTTTAATATTAAGCAAAAAACATATTAAAATAACTTCTGTAAGATACATATTTACTTTGATTTTTAAAAATTACAAAATAATGCTTGTTCGGTATATTTGGGATTATCTACAATCCTGTTCACCATCACTATAAATCCAGAATGGAGACTGTACATTTTACATATACATCCAGAATGAAATGTATAACTAATGCCCATAAATACCAAAGAAATATTTCTGAGTGTTAACCAATAACACTAATTATTGTTACTATGTATTGGGGGAAAAAAGTATTATTGACTTTTACCTTCAGAGTGCCTCCTTTTACCATAACTTTCTGTCTAGCAGGCTGGACTCCAGTAAGTGCAAAAAGCTGGGCCTTGAATACCATGGGAGGTTCGTCAGTATTCAGCTCCACACCATCAAACTTCTCTTTTCCCCATTTTACATTAACTGCAAATGAAAACACAACTGTATTGATTCACAGTAGCACAGAATTTGGGGGCAAGAAGAAAAATGAGATAAGAAAATTCAAAACCAGAATGCTTAAATAATTTACTCAAAGTCCACATAGCTAATTAGCCTATGCCCACCTAAGCTTTCCTGGGATCCTCAATAAAAGGAGTCCTGAGACAAAACAGTTTGAGTACCGCTGGCCTATATCAAAATCTAGAGCTACTGTCTAGAACTCTTTTTATCTGCATTAAACTGACCTTCTCACAGAACTCAATCCATCATAGCATTTAGCATAGAAACTTCTGAGACTCCTCCAAATTATGATACTTGATATCATAATATCAAGATAGCAGATATTGTTGGGAGAGGAATCATAGATAAAGGTGAGAAGGAAGGAGTAAAAGGGGAAGGACTGAAGAAACTCAAATGGTTCATGGCTCTACAAAAAGTCTGTAAAGTTAAGTTGAGTCAGAAGGATGTAAAAATCTGACTTTAAAAAAAATTCTTTGAAAGAATGACTTGAAAATGTAAATCTAAAATGACAAAACTCTGTACAAAGCAAAAATAGCTGATAAAACAAGCCAACAAAGAATCATTTATTTTTCAATCGCCAGATATATACTAGTTTTTCTATAGAATATACTAACTAGTCCCTCAAAAATTCATCCTAGGTAGTAGCAGCTGTTTGATTTATTTGATCATCACCTTCAGGGGAAACTAAAGTTAGAGTAACTATATTTTATTTTATTTTTTGTTTTTTGTTTTTGCTTTTTGGTGAGGCAATCAGGGTTAAGTGACTTGCCCAGGGTCATACAGCTTGTACATGTCAAGTGTCTGAGACCAAGGCTAGAGCTCTATCCACCGTGCCACCTAGCTGCCCCCTATATTTTAAAAAGTGAATTTGTGTTCATTTCGGTTCCCCTTAGACATAACAATATTTGAATGTGATTTTGTAAAACGCTTGTGTTTACCTCTTTACTTTATATAAATTCAGAATTCTTATTTGAAACTGGAATTAAACAGGCTTAAACAGATTTCAAAGCACACGATTTGGTAACTAAAAATTGTTAACCTTTATAAAATTAAGAAGGCTCTAATTAAAAAGAAAAACAGAAAATAGTTTTGTAGCACTATTAGATTAATGCAATGGGAAAGCTCTGGACTTGAAATACCAGGCTTAGAAGGGCTTGAAACCATGGGCAAAAGTCTTGTTTCGGAGATTCAGTTTGCTAAAATCATTCTATCTTTTCCACAGGTTGTTGTGAAGCTTAAATAAGATACCATATGGTAACCTTCAAGAGTAAATAACATGTCAGTTTTTATTATTACCTTTCCAACATAAATGATGCCACTCTAGTAATTTTAGGTCTACATGAGCTAAATACAATACACAAAAATTACAGTAACATAGGAAAGGAATTGGGGAATCTCTATACTTAACTAAGGTTCAAGGTTCTAGTCCCCCAAGAATCACTCTCTAAAGAGAATGACATTTTTCATCATAAAATTATCCTTAGTTGCTGCCAGGTCCTCTGGATCAGCAAATCAAACGATATCAAAGGATAATGCAGGGATTTAAATTATTACAGTAAAGAAGGGGTTCCTAAAAAAGTCCAAAGAAATACAGCTAAGTGTAATAAAGTTCAATAAGAGAGAACACTGAGCTTTTAGTCAGGAAGACCTGGATTCAAATCTTAATTTGGTTCCGAGGCAGCTAAGTGGGCTCTGCAGATAGAGCACTGAAGTCTGGGAGACAGAAGACCTGCATTCAAATCCGACCTCAGACACTCACTAACCGCGTGACCCTAGGCAAGTCATAACTTCTGCCTCTGCTTCCTCAACTTGTAAAACACGGGGATCGTGAGAGCACCTACTTCTCAGAGCTGTTACGAAGATCAAATGAAATATGGAAAGCTCCGGGCACACAGTGAGCACTTATTAATGCTTATTTGCTTCCTACCTCACCACCTTTCCCAGCTTCACTTGCCTCATCTGTAAAATAATGGGGTGGCCTTGATGGCCTCTAAGATCACTCTAAATCTAGGATTCTCTGTTCCTACGTTCCCAAAAGTGAGGCCAAATTCTTAAAAATCTTGGAGACCCAAATCACTATGCCATTAGGACTGAAGACAATCAGAAAGAAGCCACAGGAGCTTTTTTTTTTTGCTGCGATTTTAAATTAAGCTTGTTTTGCACCTGCCAAGATAAACATTAAGTCTGGGAAAAATAATTTGTCATTTGTCACCACTTCCTAGGAGCATGGTTTTCCCAAAGAGAAAACTGCCACGGCCCAGTAGGGCCTGGCCAATGACCAATGGAAGATGAAAAATTGAGAAACGGAGTAAGAACTATTATCGAAGAGGTCTGGAAGGGCTGCTGGGGCGGGGGCGAAAGAAAGGGAGAGCCAAATAGCCTCGGCGACGGCACGCCCTGCAGCCCCGCCACCCCAAACTCCCGCCGTCGGTCCGGATACAATCCTCCGATGCAGGCGCGCTCCCTCCGCAACGGCACTGGGCGGTGTGTGTGTCTGGGTGTGGGTGTGGGTGCGTGTCTGTGCGGTGTGACAAACGTCAGGGAGCGTTCTGCAAAGTCACCTCGCAGGGGAGGCCGAGGCCCGTTCCCTCCCCACCTCGCCTCCCCTCCCCCCTCCCCCACCCCAGACCGGGGCCCGAGCTGCCTAGGCCCCGAACGGAGGCGAGGCTGCCCCGGCAAGGGCAGCTGCACGCGTCTCCCGCCCCCCGGAGTCCAGGCTCCGCCGGTGCCGCCGCCCGAAGGAGGCCTAGGGCCCCGGGGAGCCGCCTCGGGGAGGCCCCGGCGAGAGCTCACCTGAGAAGAGCGGCATGGCTGAGGAAAGCGGCGGCACGGGAAGGCCGGGACTGGGAAGGAAAACGCGAAGGAGGAGGAGAGGCGGCGGCTGCGGCGGTAGCGGCTCGGGCTGGGCTTGGGATCCGGCGGCAGCTGCTGCAGCGAAGGCGGCGACGGCGGCTCCGGCGCGACTCTTGAGTCTCATTCAAACCGGCCACTGACGATGACGCAGCAACACGCCGTTCGCCACGCTGAGGGAGACCTCAGAGGAGGGGCGAGATGCGGGGGGGGGGGGGGGGGAGGAGAGAGGGGGGGGGGGGGGGGGGCAGGGAGGGGGGGGGGGGGGGCAGGGAAGTTGGGAGGGGAGGGATGAGAAGAAGGCGGGGCGGAGAGGAGCAATATGGGGAGGGAAGAAGAGGCGTGGACGGAAGGGGAGGGGAGAAAAGAGTAAGAGGCGGGGAAGGGTTAAGAAGAGGAAGGACGAAGAGGAGAGCGATTGGGGAAGGGGGCGGAAGAGGCGGAAGAAGTCAAGGGGAGGTGAAGAAACAAACTAGCCACAAGGGGCGGGGAGGGGAGGAGGAAGGACCGATGTCACACGGAATGGGAAGGGGAGGAAGGAGGAAAGGAATGGGATGGGGAAAGAAAAGTAAAAAGGGGCGAGGGGAGGGTGAAAGGAAGGAGCCAAGTGGGACGGGACGGGGCGGGGCGGGGCGGGGCAGGGCAGGGCAAGGCAGGGCAGGACACGGCTGGGACCTCGGGCCGCTCCATGTTGCTAGCGCGCGTGCGCGCATTCGTAAGTACGTGCGTAGCGCGTGAACGAGCGAGGCGCGCTCGCGAGCGCAAGCGTGGGCCCCTTCGCGTCTCGAGCCCTGTACTTTTGGCGTCAGACCGTTTGGTCGCCCTGAGGCGGAGCGTGGCAGTTCCTGTGGTCGTTGGAGTCTTGAGCTCAAATTGGGAGTTTTTGCAGATCTCCGTCTTCCACTCTGTGGGAGTAGGTCAGCCCTCAATAGCGCCCTCTTCTCATTTTGACTTTTCTGGCCCACTCACAGGTGGATCTTTGGGGACCCGCCGTGGGTGTTCTTTTATGGATGATCACGAGTTGGAAGGGACCTAGGAGGGGCTGTAGGGGTCACCACCACCGCACCCCATCCCCCACATTAGTGGGCTTCATGAGGCAGGCCTGCGTCCTGCTTAAACTGAAGTTCACACAAAACACGTGCTTTTTTTATTGGCAGTGCCCCATACCTGGAACACTTATTGCCTCTTGTCTCTTAGAACTCCTACTTTTCTTCAGAATTCAGCATAAGTACCATTCTCTACCCAAAACGTTTCCTGATCTTCTCCAGTCAGTTTGCCCTATGGCCAAAGTGATTTTCCAGCTGTCATGTTTACTTCCCAATTACACCATGCATCCTGTATATACAATTTTGCATTATTGCTCCCTCATGTGAATGTAGCTGCATCTCTCCATTTCTTTGCATCCCTAGCATTTAGCACAGATCCTGGCACAGAGTAAGAGCTACATAATGCTTCTTGGGGGACAGTGGCTCCCTATTACCTCCAGGATCAAATTTAAATTTCTCTGTTGGGCCTTTAAAGCTCTTCCCTACCCTTCCTACCTTTCCAGTCTCCTCACATTTTGTTCTGTAGTCTGACTGTATACCAACATATTCCTTCCTTTTGCACTATCTATACCATAAGCTTGAAATGTTTTCCCTCTTTCCCTCTGCCTCTTGGCATCTCTGGTTTCTTTCAAGACTTGGTTCAAATGCCGCCCTCTACATGTCCTGAAAGCCATTGAGCCTTTGCCTCTACAATTAATTACCTTCCTTCTGTGTATGTATCTATTTATTTACATGTGTATGAGTATATAAGCCCTTTGAGAGCAAGAATTGTTTTTGCGTTTTAACTTTCTTCTATCCGTAGAATTTATCTGTGCTGTAATTGATTGAATGATTGGGAGTCATTTGGAATCAATTGGAATAAATAATTGATTGAGTGAAGGAAACAACCCTTTTGGTTCCTCCCTCCATCAGATTACCTATTTTTTTGGTTTTTTTTTCTACACTTATAGTCAATTATGAAATGGTAAAGATAGTAATTGACTATACTGATGGCCTTCTGGAGGCACCCAAATTTTGCCATAATTTTCCACAAGCCCTCACAACTGGCAGTATCAAAGGCCTTTGTCAGATCAAGGAATGTTGTATACAGACCATTGTTATATTCCTGGCATTTCTTCTGGAGCTGTCAGAAAGCAAACACTGTATCAATGGTTCTTTGGTGCTTTCTGAAACCATACTAGCTCACAGGTCGATTGTCATCTTCCAGGTGATGAATCAGCATATTAAGGAGGACTCTGGCAAGGGGGAAGACCCCTCCCCCCCATTGTCACAGAACTATTTTCTTCACCTTTATAGAGATGGACAGTGTAGTCATCTTTGAATTCCTGGGAGATAACTTCTTGCCATGCAACCTGGAAATTTTCCATCAGCTTTTATATAAGCAGTGGACCCTGTCTTGTAAATCTCAGCCCAAATAGAATCAGTACCAGGTGCTTTGCCACAGGAGAGGAGCCTAATGGCATTCAGAATCTCTTCTTCAGTTGGAAATTTGGCAAGGGAGGGATTGACTTCAACCTGAGGTAAATGGTCAATGACTTCAGCATGGATTGGTGACAGTCTGTTGAGAACACTATGGAAGTGTTTAGCCCATCTCTCCAGGATCATGTCCTTATCACTAATCAATGTAGCTCCATCAGCCCTGAGTAGTTAGTTGAGATGCACCATATATGTCTTTGGCCCATAAATAGCCTCAAGGGCATGTAAAAGTGCTTTGCATTTTTACTATCTTCATAAAACTGAATTTCATCTGCCATGTTACTGAGCATATCTCTCTGAGCTTTGCTTTACTTTTGGTGGAGTTAAATGCTGCCTTCTTAGAAATGGATAAACTATCCTGCTGGTAAACCCTGTGGAGTTCTTATTTTTCTTTTAGCAGCTTCTGAATTACCCCATCATTTTCATCAAATCAATCTTGATGTTTCTGAGTGTTCCGGCCCAGCTGAGTAAATGGGATGCTGTACACCAAATCTCTGAAAGCTGCCCACTCCTTTTCTGCTCCACTGTCTCCGACCATGTGTTGGCTCATTTTTTCCTCCAAGTTAGCAACAAACTGTTCATACTTGGAGAAGCACGCCAATCTATGGGCAATCTATGGGCATTAAGTCTTCTGGTAGGCATCTTGCCTTGGGGCTGCCGCTTTAGTTGAATGCGAATATTTAGCTTGGATAGGATGTTTATGATCAGTCCAGCACTCTATACCGTACATAGCCTTTTTCACTCTCCTATCCTATCTGTTTCTTCTCCTTACAATCATATAGTCTATTAAATGCCAGTGTTTGCTGCAAGGGTGCATCCATGAAGTTTTATTGCATTTAGGTAAACAGAAGACAGTGTTGGTGATGAAAAGGTCATGAGACACGGAAGTCTTCAGTAATACATGACCATTGCTGTTGCTGTTTCCAAGGAATTAAGTTGTCTGAGAGCCAAGGTGAAAGGGTAGTTAAAAGGATTATTGAGTATCTATATGAACTGGGATGGGCTGTATGCCTCAGGCGAAATGCCAGTGACCAGAGCTGCAGAAATGTATAGGAAAGTTCAGGGGCTAGGTTGCAATCAAAGACATGGTCTTTTCCATTTAGGGGTCCAGGTCCCATAATCCCATCACACTGATAATGATGTCATGGCACTTTCCTGCAAGTGGCAATCACGTTGCCCTGAGCCTGTTGTTCACTTCTTTTGGTAGGCCTACAACCTTGACTAGGTTAGTTTTGATGGCAAAACCTACACCAACTTCACTGTACTCCCTTTCACTTTGGCCACTCCAGAAAACATGTATCTGGCTCTGACTTTGGTAAGCTGGCCTTCATCTGCTAGCCTTGTTTCACTCAAAGCTGCTATTTGGATACCATACCTGCTAAATTCTGTTGCAACAAGAGTTATTCATCTTTCCGGGTTACTGGATTTCATGTTGTCCATAAGCGTGCATACATTCCACGTACCAATGGTGAGTGAAATCATCTTTGCAAAAGTTTTTGCACATTTTATTAGTGTTTCAACCACAGAATGGAATCCCCACCTGCCACAGTAAGCAGGCCAGGGTTGAGTGAAGCAGATAATTTTTAGGGCACTTTTTCTAGCCCCTTCCATGTCACACCAAGAATTGAGCAGTGTGGTCCTTCAAAAAAGCTGCTCAGACACCTAGGGGACTGATGCTGCTTCGGTCCACTGAGAAGATGAGCCAGTGACCTAGGCCACCTGTGTGTAGGGTTGTGATTCTAGCTCCTGGTGTGTCCACACTTGCTGCTTCATCACTTGCCTGGACTTTGAGGTAGGTAAAAATGATAAATGGTATGGGTGATGTCTTACAATTCTTGTATAAATTGGGTTTAAGTGAGGCAGAGTTGTTTGAAGTCATCAACCTCACTCTGTCCTCCAGAGTCATCAAAGTCCTGTGGCAAAACAAAAGTCAAGACAACTGGTAATGGCCTGGGATCAAGTTTATGACCTTGATGTCTTCAATGTCTAGCCAACCTCTAAGCCAGGGGTAGGGAACCTACAGCCTGGAGGCCACACTTGATTCTCTAGATCCTTGGGTGTGGCCTTTTGACTGAGTCCCAAGTTTTACAGAACAAATATTTTTATTAAGGGGATTTGTTCGCGAAGTTTGGATTCTGTCAAAGGGCTGTACTTGAGGACCTGGAAAGGCACATGTGGCCTTGAGGCCACAGGTTTCCCACTCTTTCTCTAAGCATTCCACATTGTCTGCTTTAACTGCCTTCATGGTCATTGGGATACATTATTCTCATCAGCATGGGTGCGCAGGCCACAGCTAACCTGGAGCAGGCCTCAGAGGACTGAATCACAGGCAGCTGTGGCAGTTTCCAGACCTCTCAACCCACGAACGTGAAAGACAACTTAGAAGCTCAGTGGGAAAAGTCTGTTTCTGCAGTGAGAGAAAAGCTAGGTCTCAGTCCCAGTTCCCAAGTGTAGCCCTGGGGCGGCAGCTGCGTCCTGAGCGTCTGGCCCACAGACTGAGGGGGAATTGGGTGGCTGATCGGAGGGGGGACCGCAGGGATCTCTTTGCCAGTGCTGAGGCAGGAATCTCTTGCTTTGCCTGTGCTTGGATCTGGGTCACAGTTCTGAGGGGTGGTCCTGGGGTGAGGAGGAGTGCTGGCATGGTGGAGCTTGTAGTGGTGGTATAGAGGGAATTCTCCTCATAGTTCCAAGGCAGAAAAGAGCGCTTGTGGTCACTCATAGACCAGGGTACAGGCCAGGAAAGGAGTAAACACCTCACTCCTTATCATACCACCTTGGAAGAACTGAAAATTTATGGGTCCCTAGAAGTATCTCTGAAAACAGATGTACAAACCCGTGAAGCTTAGGACAGTACATTCTCCACATTGGAAACAAATCTCTACCTTAATAAAGAGTTTGTAGCTTAAGTAATTGGCTGGGATCATGAGCAAACCTCGCAAGAAGTGTCAGACCATAGAATCTTACTTTGGTGAAAAAGAAGATCAAAACATACAACCAGAAGAAGACAACAAAGTCAGAGCTCCTACATCCAAAGCCTCCAAAAAAATATGAATCAGTCCCAGGCCTTGGAAGAACTCAAAAAGGATTTAGAGAAGTAGAGGAAAAACTGGGAAGAGAAATGAGAATGATGCAAGAAAATCATGAAAAACAAGTCAATAGCTTGCTAAAGGAGACCCAAAAAAATACTTAAGAAAATAATACCTTAAAAAATAACCTAACCCAAATGGAAAAAGAGGTCCAAAAAACCAATGAGGAGAAGAATGCCCTAAAAAGCAAAATTGGCCAAATGGAAAAGGAAGTCCAAAAGCTTACTGAAGAAAATACTTCCTTAAAAAATAGAATAGAGCTATTGGAAGCTAGTGACTTTATGAGAAATCAAGACACTGTAAAACAAATCCAAAAGAATGAAAAATTAGAAAACAATGTGAAATATCTCATTAGAAAAACAACTGACCTGGAAAATAGATCCAGGAGAGATAATTTAAAAATTATTGGACTATCTGAAAGCCATGATAAAAAACAGAGCCTAGACATCATCATCAAGGAAAACTGCCCTGATATCTTAGATCTAGAGGATAAAATAGAAATTAAAAGAATCTGCTGGTCACTTTCTGAAAGAGATCCCCAAAGGAAAACTCCTAGGAATATTGTAGCCAAATTCCAGAGTTCCCAGGTTAAGGAGAAAATATTACAAGCAGCCAGAAAGAAACAATTCAAGTATTGTGGAAACACAATCAGGATAACTCAAGATTTAGCAGCTTCTATATTAAGGGTCCGGAGGACATGGAATATAATATTCCGGAGGGCAGAGGAGATAGGATTACAACCAAGAATCACCTACCCAGCAAAACTGAGTATAATCCTTCAGGGGAAAAAATGGTCATTCAGTGAAATAGAGGACTTTCAAGCATACTTGATGAAAAGACCAGAGCTGAATAGAAAATTTGACTTTCAAATACAAGACTCAATTGGAACAGGAAAGAGAAATCATAAGAGACTTATTAAGGTTGAACTGTTTACATTCCTGCGTGGAAAGATGATATAACTCATGAGACCTTTTGTCAGTATTAGGGTAGTTGAAGGGAAAAAATTATATATGCATATATATATATATATATATAATAGATATAGATAGAGAGGGCACAGTGTGCGTTGAAGATGAAGGGGTCATATCTGGAGAATAAAAAAAGGGTGAGAGGATTATACTGGGAGAAGGAGAAAGGGAGAGGTAGAATGGGGTAAATTATCTCACCGAAAACAGAGAAGAAAAGACTCTTATGGTGGAGGGGAAACGGGAAGGTGAGAGGGAATGAGTGAATCTTATTCTCATAGGATTTGGCTTAAGGAGAGAATAACATACACACTCAATTGGGTATGGAAATCTTTCTTACCCTACAGGAAAATGGGGGGGGGGAAGGCGACAAGAGAGTAGGGGAATGATAGAGAGGAGGGTAGATTGGGAAAGGGAGTGATCAGAAGCAAACATTTCTGAGGAGGGACAGGGTCAAAAGAAAGAATAGAATAAATGGGGGTGGCAGGATAGGATTAAGGAAAATAGAGTTAGTTTTTCACAACATGACTACTATGGAAGTGTTTTGCATAACTGAACATGTATAACCTATATTGAGTTGCTTGCCTTTTCAATGAGGGTGGGTGGGGAGGGAGGAAGGGAGAAAATTTGGAACCCAAAGTTTTAAAAACACATGTTTTAAAAAAAATGTTTTCACATGCAACTAGGAAATAAGAAATGCAGGAAATGGGGTACAGAAATCTATCCTGCCCTACAGGAAAGTAGAAGGGGAAGGGGATAAGAGAAGGGGGGCAAAGATAGAAGAGAGGGCAGACTAGGGGAAGGGATATTCAGAATGCATGCCATCTTGGGGTGGGGAGAGAGACGAGATGGGGTGAAAATTTGGAACTCAAAATCTTGTGGAAGTAAATGTTGAAAACTAAAATAAATAAATTTTTAAAAATGCCAGGTCCCTTGGTGTTCCTGAATACTAAAACAGTGGTAGTCCTATCCACCAAAAGCCCCTCTCAATCAGGCTGATTTCCTGGGTGATAATGAAGTAGAGTCTATTCTTTGTGTCTTTTTCTTGCATCTGACCATTCCTGCCAGGGTGGGTCGACAATCGCTACCCTCTACAGTGAGAGCTAAGGAAAGTGGAACTATAATTCTGTTCCTTGAGATCTTGAACACCAGACTGCCCCACTGATGTCCAGTCTTAAATCCCAGCCCCATCATTTACAAGCTCCAAGTTGAGAGAATTATGTTTAGATGGAACCTGAACAAGGACCCTCTCTATAATGTCCTGGACAAGTGGATTCTGAAAGCCTCTGATTGAATACATTCAGTGGCAAGAACGTCTTTCCCCCAGCTCCTCCCAGTGGAGAGTTCTAATCATTAGGAAGCTTTCCTTCCATCAAATCACAATCTACCTCCTTTAATTTTCAGATGTAAACACAGTTCTGTGCCCTGGGGCCTGGCAGACAATCTTAGCCCTCCTCTGTGTGACACAGTCCTTTTCATACTTGAAGACAATTATCGTGTCTCTCCATCACCACCACACATATCCCACCTCCAACCCCAGCGTTCTTTTCTTCATACTAAACATTCCCTGCTTCTTTAACCAAATATCCCTTATTGTGTGATCTTGACACTCCCTGATTGCCTTCCGCTGGACATCCTTCAGCTTAGTGTCTTTCCATCCATAAGAAAATACAGTACTCCAGCTGTGGTCTGACCAGGAAAGAAGGACCACAGCACCTCCACCTGGACACCAAGCTTCTTCTCATGCCACTTAAATTAACTTTTTTGGGGGGTAGGTGGGCCATGGCCCACTATTGACTCAGATTGATTTTGCAGCCCACTAAAAACTTCTGGTTTCTTTCTCCAATGAGGTACTGCCTATTTGTACCTCCACCATCTTGTACTTAGGAAGAGTGCAGATATGGACATGTGTTCAGACTTTTTTAATATATTCATCAGTTGTGCTGACTTTTTTCCACCTCTCCAAAATATACTATTTGTCATATGGGTTGACTCTCTCAGAGTTGGAGGGAGAGGGATCCGTAGAATACTATAGTGATGTAAGAAACAGAAAATATCAATAGAAACTTATATTTAAAAAAAAAGAGATCTAGAGAACACTGGGTGAACAGTGGCAGATTTTTGGGAGGGCAGGAATAGTTATACAAGATGAGAAAGCATGGATGGATTGCTATTTACAGTTAACACATGTTAATGAGATAATAGATCTACTATAGTTGTATGATGTTTAAAGATCTATTATATATGTATATTATATAATCAATCTATTATTATGGTATTTATTATTGAGTAAAGGTCTATTCTGTATTTTGATCAACATAAAGGCTAACAATTTTTTAATCTTTATTGGCTGCTTCAATATGTGTATTTCTATATCTAGGAGCATAGAAATTAAAGCTGTGAGGGGCCTTAGAGACAGGAAATTGAATTCTAGAAATTTTAAATGATTTGTCAAGATCAGTCACACAGATAATAAAATAACAGCATTACATTTTGGGATTTGGGGTCTAGATTTTTTTTAAAATTTATTTCTAACATCTCATTTTTCGAAAAGCTAGGATAATTTGCTTTTTGTCCTGTGCAATTTTCGCTTATGATTTCTTGAAAAATAACTCTGAAAAAAACCAGGCTTTTAAAAAGCCCATTATGTTTCAGATGGAGCCACTTAATTAGCCTTTACACCCCAATCACTCTGGCTTTCATTGAAAGGCTAAAAATAGCCCCCAACCCAAGCCTTTGTGCCTCATTTTTTAGGTTTTGATGATTAGGTTAGAATGAGTGTGAATAGCAATTATTTTCTGTTCTGGCCAGAAACTCTAACGGTCTTCCCTTATCAGATTGATAGTTTTGTGACAGTAAATTGGGTTTTCTTTTGCTTCAATTCTTACCTAGCCCTTAGTCATTGAATGGGCATTGCCTCAGACAAACTGAGACCCGGGAAAGACCTTAATTTAGAAAGGCCAAAGTCCCCCACTGCATCCTGGGCCATCACCAGTCGTCTTGACTTTTGTCTTGCCCCTGGACTTGGATGACTTTGAAGGTGAGAGCACGGCTTAGGACTTTTTGCAGTTCTGTCTCACTTAAATCCAATTCATGTACAAGTCAAGACATCACACATTTGCTTTGAGAACAAAGGATAAACAACAGAGCTAGGTTTAAATCCTTGTCTTCTGATTTCAAGTATAATGTTCTTTCTGCTACACTTATTGAATCAAGGTTGGCCTTTCTTTTTATACAGATACCTACATTAGTGGACAAAGACCTTCTTTTATCTTCCCTCGCTTAGTCAAATGAGAACTGTGTGACTAGATGAGAGAACCTTCCCTCCAGGAGTAACAGATCCCTGCAGAAAGAGCCATGCCGCCAGCCATCAGAAAGAGAAATAAGTAGACAAACTAAAGCAGTACCCAAAATTACCTCCCAAAAAACACAGGGAGGATAAATTTTATGCAGTCCTAAGACTGTAAGAGGCTATGAATTTTATCTTTGCTCTTTAATTTGATCTTTGGAAGGTATTGTTTATTTTCCAGGGTTTTTACTTTGGGCTTTTTTTTTTTTGCTTTCTTTCAGTAAAACTTGTTTTGTTTTCTAATTGTCATTTTTATTTTTCAAGTAACAAGTTTTTTTTTTAAATAAATCTGTCCTTCCCTCTCCCCCCCCTCAAAATTGGGCAAATTTTTAAAAATCACTCAACAAATACATATGTAGTCTAGCAAAATAAACCCCCACATTAACTGTGTCCAAAACTACATGTGTTTTTCATTTTTGTTTTTGTGAGGCAATCAGGGTTAAGTGACTAGGATCACACAGCTAGTAGGTGTCAAGTATCTGAGGCCAGATTTGAACTCAGGTCCTCCTGACTGCAGGGCCAATGCTGTATCCACTGCACCACCTAGCTCCCCCCTACATGTGTTTCTCGAATGAGTAACATGTTTCATCTTTATTCTTTAGTGCTCATGGCCTGTCATTGAAATGATAAGCATAAGCACAGCTCTAACCCCAGTGCCCTTTTAGTTTAGGTTCCATGTTAGGACAAAATGAGTCATTCATTGAATACCTCAGTGAGTCATGAAACAGGGAGGCTTATGAACACAGCAAGGCGCAGTTTACCGTACCCTCAGGAGTCATTGATCGAGGGTTTCAAGTTCAACTACCTCAGTTCCTAGGTAGAGAAAGTCTCCTAAAAGCCTGCTACTTCAGGGCAGAGAGTCATCAAAGCTCTCCCCCAACTGCCTTTCAGACTCTTCCAACTGGATGTCAAGTAGACATCTTAAATGAAACATGTCCAAAACCAAACTCATTATTTCCCCCCCTAAATTCTTCCTCATTTCTATTACAAAAGTCAACACCATCCTCCCAGTTTTTCAGGTTCATAACCTAGGAATCATCCTGTACTCCTCACTATCTCTCATTCCATCTCCACCCAACCCATATCCAATCTGATTTCTTTTGAATACACCCCCTTCTCTCCTCTCATCACCTCTGCTTTCCCTCTACAATCATCTGTCCTCAAGAATTTTGATTGGTGTCACACTGCTCAGAGTACTAAATTATTTCAAACGTATTTGTCTTTCGGTGTTGTGGTTATTGTATATCATTCTCCTTGTTCTGATCACTCTACATCAATTCATACAAGTCTAATTAGGTTTCTTTCAAACCATCCCATTCATAATTTCTTACAGCACAATAGTATTCAATTACATCTATATGCCATGGTTTGTTTAGCTATCCTCCAAAGGATGCGTACTCCTTTTGCTTCCAATTCTTTGGCACTACAAAAAGAGCCTTTACAAATATTTTTCTACATATTGGTCCTTTTGGGACTTTTATTCCTGATTTTGATGACCTTGGTATATATGCCTACCAGCAGGATTTTGGAGTCAAAGAGTATGGCGATTTTTTTTTTTAGCATAATTCCATTGCTTTCCAGAATGGTTCGACTAATTCATAGGGGCTGTTCTTTTTATACTGAGATAAAGAATTGGAACCTCTTAAAACTGCATCAGTCTGCTCAGTGAAGTGAGCAGAACCAGGAGAACATTGTACACAGTAACAGCCATGTTGTGCGATGACTAACTTTGATAGACTTAGCCCTTCTCAGCAATGCAAGGATCTAAGACATCTCCAAAGGCCTCGTGATGGAAAATGCTATCCACATCCAAAGAAAGAACTATGGAGATCAAAGCATACCATTTGCTATTTTTTTTCTGCTGTTGTGTTTTGTTTCCTCTTTCTGGTGGTTCCTCCTATTGGTTCTAATTCTTCCTTACAACATCACTAATGTGAAAATATGTTTAATAGAAATGGATATGTGTAGGATTGAGGGCAACATGATTGGTTACAAAGCTGAGGCACAGGGAACAATATGATTGGTTGGAAGTTTGGTAATGGGGTCTAGCAATGACCCCCCCCTCAATTCTTCTCTTATGAGACTAAGAAATGCTCATTGTTTGAGTCCAAGTGCAAGATAGCAGCCTAGACTTTTGGACAGCAAACCAGACATCCTTGAAGGATAGCTTGGTGGAGTAAAGATATCAGGCCTGACTCCCTTTCTTTCACACACATTCCCCAAGGTAAGCAAAATTCCTTAAGGCAAGAAGTGCTGGATTTTAAAACTTAACCCGTTACAAGGCAGCTGACCTCTGAACTAAGTTCAGAGAAAAATATCATGATTTAAGCAGTTATAGGACAAAAATAGTTACAAAACAAAATCAATTGCTTGTAAATAGGATCAAAAGAAAATGATACCAGATTGATCTTAATCTTCACATCTTCTCTCTTTTTATCCTGTCTCTGCCTGAAGTCTGTTTTGCTTCTGACCACTGCCTCCCTCAATCCACCCTCCCTTTTATCACCACCACCCTCTTCCCTTATCCCTTTCCTCTCCTAGTTCCCTGTTGGGTGAGATAGATTTCTATCCCCCACTGAATGTGTATGTGTGTGTAAGTTTCCTCTTTGGACCAATTCTGATGAGACAGAGATTCGAGCATTGCCTGCTCCCCCGTTTTCCCTTCCACTGTAAAAGTTCTTCCTTGCAAGCTTCTTTTATGGGAGAAAATTTCCCTAATTCTACCTACTTCTTTCCCCTTCTCCCAGTGCATCCCTCTTTTTCATTCCTTCATTTTTTTGACATCATCCCGACATAATCAACTCAAACTCATGCCCTGTGTCTATGTAGACTCCTCCTAAGTGCCCTAATAATGACAAAGTTCTTGGGAGCTACATACATCATCTTCCCATGTAAGAATATAAACAATTTAACTTTATTTAGTTCCCTACGATAACTCTTCATGTTTACTTTTTATACTTCTCTTGAGTCTTGTGTTTGATGTCAAATTTTCTATTCAGCAATTGTCTTTTCTTTTTTCTTTTTTCTTTTCTTTTTTTTTTTTTTGCAATTGGGGTTAAGTGACTTGCCCAGGGTTACACAGCTAGTAAGTGTCAAGTATTTGGTCTGAGGCCGGATTTGAACTCGGTCCTCCTGACTTTAGGGCTGGTGTTCTATCCACTGCGCCACTTAGCTGCCCCAAACAATCTGTCTTCCTTTTTTTTTTTTTTTTTTTTTTTTGCTTTTTGCTAGGCATTTGGGGTTAAGTGACTTGCCCAGGGTCACACAGCTAGTACATGTTGTATGTTGTGTGTCTCAGATCAGATTTGAACTCAGGTCCTCCTAACTTCAAAGCCAGAGCTCTATCCACTGCACCACCTCTCTGTCCCATCAGCAATTGTCTTTTCTACAGGGCTTGAACATCCTTTACTTCATTAAATATCCACTTTTCCCCTGAAGGATTATACTCAGTTTTGCTGGGTAGGTTGTTCTTGGTTGTAATCCTAACTCCTTTGCCTTCTGAAATATCATGTTCCAAGCCCTCTGCTCCTTTAACATGGAAGTTGCTAAATCTTGTGTGATCCTGACTGTAGCTCAATGATGTTTGAATTGTTTCTTTCTGGTTGCTGCAGTATTTTCTCCTTGACCTGGGAGCTCTGGAATTTGGCTGTAATATTCCTGGGAGTTTTCGTTTTGTGATCTCTTTCAGGAAGTGACCAGTGGATTCTTTTAATTTCTATTTTATCCTCTAGATCTAAGATATCAGGGCAGTTTTCCTTGATAATGTCTTAAAATATGAAGTGGAGGCTCTGTTTTTGATCATGACTTTCAGGTAGTTCAATAATTCTTAAATTCTTCCTCCTTAAACAATTTTTTAGGTCATTTGTTTCTCCGATAAGATATTTCAAAGGGCAGCTAGGTGGTGTAGTAGATCGAGCACCAGCCCTGGATTGAGGAGGACCTGAGTTCAAATTCGGCCTCAGATACATAACATTCACTAGCTGTGTGACTCTGGGCAAGTAACTTAACACCAGTTGCCTCACAAAAAAAAAAAAATAAGACATTTCACACTTTCTTCTATTTTTTCCATTCTTTTGACTTTGTTTTATTGTTTCTTATGTCTCATGAAATCATTAGCTTTCACTTACCCAATTCTAATTTTTACAGAATTATTTTCTTCAGTGACCTTTTGAACCTCTTTTTCCATTTGACCAATTCTGCTTTTTAAGTTCTTTAGTGAATTTTTGTGCCTCTTTTACCATTAGGCCAATTCTGTTTTTGAAGCTGCTATTTTCATTGCTATTTTTTTGTGTTTCCTTTTACCAAGCTGTTAATTCTCTTTTCATAATTTTCTTCTATCTCATTTCTTTTCCCAATTTTTTTTCCTTCTACTACTTTTATCTCCTTCTTTAACTCTTCTAGGAATTCTTGTTGGACTTGCTTGTGCCTGCTTTCACTTCTAAGTCTACTTCTAAGTTTATGTCTTGGTCTTCCCTGACACTGTAGTAGTTTTTTATGGTCAAGTTCTTTTTTTGTCATTTGCTCCTTTTTCCAGCCTATTTTTTGACTTGGAACTTTATGTTAAAGTTGTACTCTTCTCACCTGCAGGTGGGGAGGCATTGTCCCAAGCTTCAGGCTTTTTAATGCTGTAGTTTTCAGAACTAGTTCTTGGGGTCTACAAATTTTTGGTGCTTCCAAGATGGTATAATTTGGGCAGAATTGTGATCAGTGCTTTCCTGGTATGCAGTCTTGTCCTTACCTGGGAAGCAACTCTGCTCTTTTGCAGCCACAAGCACTAATGTTCCTCTCAGCCCTGGAACTGTGACCAGGTTCCCTGTTCTGTCAGCAAGTGCCAGCACTGCTTTCTGCCCTGGAACTGTGACCACTGCCCCTATCCCTTATAACTGACCACAAGCACTGCTCACCATCCTGGAACTGTGACCTAGAACTGCATATGGGCAATATAGTTGTCAATCAGCCACAGCTGCACCTAATGTCCAAAGGGTCCCCTATAATCTCTTTCTGACCAATTATCCAACCCCCTTACCATCTTTGGGCTGAGAGCTCCTAAAGCTGTTGATGCTGATGCTGTCACTACTGCCTCCAAGACCCCCTGCTGATGCTGCCCCTGTGTGTGCTGTGGGCCAACCCCCGTCCCAGTGTCACAGACCTCGCCTGCTGACCTCCTAAGTTTTCGTAGGCTGGAAAAAAATGTCTAAGGGACAGCTAGGTGGCACAGCGCACAGTGGATAGAGCTCTGGCCTTGAAGTCAGAAGGACCTGAGTTCAAATCTGGCCTCAGACACTTGACACGTACTAACCGTGTGACCTTGGGCAAGTCACTTAACCCCAATTGCCTCACTAAAAAAAGGGCAAAAAAAAAAAGTCTGATCCTGACTTGTTGTTGGTTCTTCCACTCCAAAATTTGAATTGAGGCATTATTTTCAAGTTGTTTGGAAGGGAAAGATAGTTTAGCCAAGTTGCTGCTTCTACTCCACTATCTTGGCTTTACCTCTCAAATTGATTTTTATTATTTTCTTAAATGATCTTTTATTGAATGTTATTTTTTTGCATTGGCCAGTAAGTGATATATTTAATATTTCTGCTTTTCTGCTTGAATACACACTTGCTTTTTATAAAAGTACTAGGCATATTCCCTAGTTGATAAATGATCAAAAGACATGATCAGTTTGCAGATGAAGTAATCAAAGCTATCTATAGCCATATGAAAAAATATTGTAACTCACTATTGATTGGACAAATGCAAATTAAAGCAGTTCTGAGGTATTACCTCATACCTGTTAGATTGGCTAATTGGTTAAAAGGTATATGACAAATGTTGGAGGGGATGTAGGAAAAATGAGAAATGCACTGTTGGTGGAGTTGTGAATTGATTCAGCCATTCTGTAGAACAATTTGGAACTATGACCGAAGGCCTATACAACCATGCATACCCTTTGACCTAGCAATATCACTACTAGGTCTGTATCCCAAAAAAATAAAAGAACCTATGTGTACAAATGTATTTATAGCAGCTCTTTTTTAGGGGCAAAGAATTAGAAACTGAGGGGATGCCCATCAATTGGGGAATGGCTGAACAAGTTGTGGTATGTGATTATGATGGAATAGTATTATACCATAAGAAATGATGAGCAGGTTGCTCTCAAAAAAACGTGGAAAGACTTTCATGGGCTGATGCAAAGTAAAATGTACTGGGGCGCCTAGGTGGCACAGTGGATAGAACACCAGCCCTGGAGTCAAGAGAACCTGAGTTCAAATCCAGCCTCAGACACATGATACTCACTAGCTGTGTGACCTTGAGCAAGTCACTTAACCCCAATTGCCTTGCCAAAAAGAAAAAAATTAAATGCACTGTGTACAAAGTAACAGCAATATTGTAAGATGATCAGCTGTGAATGACTTAGCTGTTTTCAGCAAGACAACTCTGAAGGATTTATAATGAAAAAATGCTATCCATCTTCAGAGAAAGAATTGATGCTGTCTGAATACAGATTGAAGCATACTTTTTTTTTTTACTTTATTTTTCTTGAGTTTTTTTTTTGTCTGTTTTCTTTCACATCACTATTATGGATATGTTTTGCATGACTACACATGTATAACCTATATCAAATTGCTTGTCTTCTCAATGAGTGAAGAGATAAGAGGGGGAAGAATTTGGAACTAAAAGTTTTGAATATTAAAAATTGTCTTTACATGTAACTGGGGAAAAATAAAATACTAAATAAAAACTAAAAAGAAAAGTACTGGAAATAGTCAAGAATACATATACTCCTTTCTATTTCCATTCAGTAGTCCCAAGAGGTCTATCATAACTATATTTTCTAAACTTCTATGCAGATTCTCAACTTATTTCTTGTCTATTTTCTAGTGAGATTTGTCTAGCTCTTAGGGGGTATATTGAGGTCCCCAAATTTTATAGTTTTACCAGCTATTTCTCTGTAATTTGCTTAGTTTTTCCCTTAAGTATTTATGCCATTTGGTGCATATATGTTAAACATTGAAATTAATTCATTGTCTATGGTACATTTCAGCAAAATGTAATTTCCCTGTTTATTTTAATTAAGTCCATTTTTGCTATTGCCTTATCTGAAATTATGATAGCTACCCCTGTTTTTTGTTGTTGGTGGTTTTTTTGTTTTTTTTTTAGTTCAGCTTGGGCCAAATAGATTTTGCCCCAATTCCTTACCCTAATTCTGTTTGAATCTTTATGTTTCAAGTGTGTGGTTTTTTTGGGGGGAAGTGGGGGGATTGTAAACAATACATTTTGGTAAACAATACAGTTTCTATTTTACAAACAACAGCTTTTTAAAAATTTTTTGAAGTAATTCTTTTTTTTTTTTGGCTAGGTAATGGGGTTAAGTGACTTGCCAGGGTCACACAGCTAGTAAATGTCAAGTGTCTGAGGTCAAATTTGGACTCAGGTCCTTCTGACTCCAGGGCCAGTGCTCTATTGACTGCACCACCTAGCTGCCCCTCAAACAATTGCTTTCTAATCCATTCTGTCATATTTTCCCATTCTATGGGTGAGTGCATACCATTCACATTTACAGCAATAATCATTAATTGTTTATTTCACTCCATCTAATTTTCTTGTACTTTTCCTTCTCTGCTGCCTTCATCTTTATCACAAATACTAACCCTTTCTTCTTTTCTGTTTAAATCCCTCTTCACAATCCTCTTCTACAAGCTTAGGATTTGTTTTGCTTATTACTGATACATCCCTGAATCTTTCCTGCTGCTCATTCCCCCTTACCTCCAACATGGTTTCACTTCTCACTGTTCTCTCCTGTTGCCCTGTTGAATAGAACATATTTCTATACCAAATTCTTTAAATGTGTATTCAGCTCTCTTTTGATCATTTCAGATAAATGTGAGATTCAAGTAACACTTATTCTCCCCCCCGCCCATCCCTTTCTTATTTGTATATACAACTACTTGTATGTTCTGGTTATGTGAGATAATAAGTTCTTTCACCTTTTTTCTTTTTTTCAACCAACGTATCCTTTTCCTCTCTTTTTCCTTTTTTCTTTCAACATCATCAAAACTTAAAACAAAACCAAACACTGCTAGTCCCTCTGTCTTGCCCCTGATTATACTATGATTTGGAGAGGAAACTTGTATCATCTCTACCCCCTTCAGAATATAACAGTTCTTCCTTACAAAGATGCTTCCAATTATTTACCTGACATACTGTTTTATGTTTTTCTTAACTTCTATATTTGCTTGTTAAAGTTTCTATTTAGCTTTAGTTTTTGTTTAGTTTTTTTTTTGTTTTGTTTTTTTCTGTTTTTTAGTCAAGAATGATTCAAAGTCCTCTTTTTCATTGAAAGTCCATTTTCTTTCTTTGTAGAAAAAAAATACTCACTTTTATGGGTTATTTACTTTTGATTGTAAACCTGTATCTTTGCCTTTTGGAATATTATATTCTCTTTATACTTTCATAATGCTAGTTATCAAAGTTTGTATGATTCTGTGATTTCTCAGTACTTGAATTCTTTATTTCTGGCTGTTTGTATTAGTTTTTCTTTGACATGAATGCGCTAGATTTTGGCTATGACTTTCCTGGTATTTTTCATTTGGGGATTTCTTTTAGGAAATGATCAGTGGATTCTTTCTGTTTTCCCATTTCCCTCATGTTCTAAGATATCTGAAAAGTTTTATTTTATGATTTCTTGAAATATGATACCCAGGCCTTTTTTTGTAATTTTTTTAGGTAGTGTAATGATTCTTAAATTATCTTTCATTAATCTGTTACTCAAGTCAGCTTTTTAAAAATATAAGATACCTTTCATCTTTTTTTCCCCAAAAATATTTTGGCTTTGTTTTCAATATTTTTTGTTGCCTCGTAGAATTATTAACTTCTGGTTAGTTCATTCTAATTTTCAGAGAATCTGTTACTTTAGTAAAGTTTTGTACCTTTAATGTCAACCCATTGTTTTTCCAAATCCTTTTTCCAGTTTTCATTTCTTTTCCAATTCTTTCCTTTATTACTCTCATTTATAATATCATTTTAACTCTTTTTTAAAAACTCATCATTTTCTCTAGAAATTCTAACTTATCTTATGGGCAAGCTGTTTTTCCTTGAAGTTTTACCTGTAAGTATTTTTGAGTTATTTTCCTCTTCTAGGTTTGTTTCTTGGAGTATTTCTGATATCATAATAGCTCTTTACCTTTTTCATTTACTCATTCTTAGGGATCTGAGTAACTATGCTATGGCTATATTCCTTTTCTAGGGGTTGAGTGAATAGTCAATAAACATTTATTAAAGTCCACCTATGTGCTGGGCACTGTGCTAAGGGTTGGGAATACAAATATGAAAAAGACAGATAGTCCCTGCCCTCAAGGAGCTTACAATCTATTGGAGGAAGACAATACATAAAATAAAGATGAAAAGCCAGTGAGAGGGGGAGGCATGGGGAAAGATATGCTGCTAGGGATATGGGGGAGAATTCAATGAGGTGCAAAATGAGTAACAGCTTGGTGGCAAATGAGTCTCCAATTCCTCCTCCTCTGGAGATTAGAATGTAAGTGACTGTGCTAAGGCCTCTTACCTCAGTTTGGGAGCAGAGTTCAAGATCCCCCTCCTCTGGGATCTGGAAAAGAAGAGGCCCTTTTCTTTATCCCAGGGACCAAGTCCAAAATCTACCCTCCTCCAGGGATCAGGATTAGAGTGACAAAACTGGTTCCTATGCCAAGGGACAGAGCTATATAGTAGTGGGGAGACCTGGACTTTCTTGTTCTTTCTATTCTTTCATGGTTGGTCTTCACTTCATATAGACTTTTTCATGTTTCTTCATAGTTCCCATTTTTGAAAAATTGTGTTAGATTCCATTCCATCAATATACCATGACCATTCCCCAGTCATTGAGTATTCAGATTATTTCTAATTTTTCCAGTAATAGGTTGGTTAAATTTTAAAATATGTATACATGTATAAATACACATATGTACGTATGTATGTATGTATGTAAAGGCTTTTAAATTATTTCCTTGGGACATATTCCCAAGTGCGGAAAAACTAGGCCGAAAGGAACAGCTAGTTATGTGAAGCATCCATCAATTTTTAAACCCCAAAAGAACTCACAACACACTTTGAAAGAAATTAAGTTTTGTCAGTAACATCTTATATTGACGTAAAATACTGAGAATAGGAGAGCATAACAGCAACAATAGCATAGAAGGCAGTGGGCAATAGGGATTCAAATCCCACGTCTGCCACTTATGAGCTGTAATTATTTCTTCATTTCACGGGTCTTAGTTTTCTGATCTATAAAATGGGAGGGGTAGTGGTATGTGCTTGATGATCTTCCAAGTTATGTTCTATGATTCATAATTCTGATTCACTCCTTTCAATGCCACTTCAGTGGAACAGACAAAAATCTTTGCACTTAACTACCTTATCATTAACCAATGCAGTATTGTTTGCATTTTCACTGAACAGTTCATATATGCTTTGTTCAAATAAAAAGATTGTAAACACTCTAGAAGTAGTTTTCTATCTTAACAAGGTTTTAGACATGAATATAGTATTTTGTCATATCTTCAAGTTTATTAAAACAGGAACATTCCAATATCTGTTTATACTATTACTTGCTTGCTTCATTTTACATCAGTATAGTGCTGTCATAAACAACCTACTAAGATCATTAACTGTTGGTGAAGTAAGTTTCCCAACTTTTGCTGAAGACAATTCTAAAACAAAAAGTAAAATTTGTATCTGTAAAATATCTGGGCAATTTGGGAGAAAAAATTTCCATTTGGCCCCTCTGCAGAAATTCAGATGATTTTACCATAGCTAGTTTGAAATGAGACTGAGACATGTTCTTGTAAACTTCCAAGATACCAAAATTCCCTAGGGAATCCAAATGTAAGCTATTTTTACTTTATTCCAGCTTCTCTAGTTTAAATGTCAACACAGCCTGAATTTCACTGTTCGCAGTCACCAGTATTATATAATCTTCCCTTGGTTCTCTTAAAACTTTCTATAAACTCTTAACAAGATTTTAAAGCACTAATGAGAAAAGCTAGAGACAACATGATAAAGTTGAAGAATTGGGTGACAATAGGTACCAGTGAAAACAAAGTGATGAGGAAATTTGATTTAACTGCATAGCTGCTATATAGTGTCAAATGATAAGTTTAACCTGACAGGATTTCTAAAATTACAATTGTGCTAATTAATTGCTGAAATTCCTACTGACAAGTCACTCAGATACTATGGCAACCAGTTCAGATGTTTTATTTGGTTTTTTTTAAACCTGTTGCCTAGATGTTGACAAGTCCATTAGAATGGGTTAACTTAATTGCCCAGGAAGTACCTAAATGTTTTTCACATGGGGTATATTTGATTTTATCTGTCCGTAATATGTTTCCTGTTCTTCTCTGATTCCAATTGCTTTGAACCAAAGGAAAGCTCATTGTGCCAATTAATCTTGAATTTTCTTGTAGCGGTCATTCTTACGTATTGTTTTCCAATCTGCAACAATTCATCAAAATTGTTTTAACCCCCAAATAGCTATTTTTATTATATCCTAGTATTCTTTGTGGGGGACAGCAGAGTAGCAAATACGACAGAAGTGGCTTCCTTAGCATTATTTTCATCTTTAGGTAGAAAAAGTTTAATCTTTTGTGCTGACATGGGTGCAGTGACAGTAGCGTTGTTGTTGTGTGTCCTTCATTCTCGAAGAGGACCAATGATATCAGGAAGGTGATGCTTTGATTTGCAAGTGAATTGGTAAGTGAGGCAGTGCTGTACAAAGTCACCAGCCTCACTGTCCCATTCAGAGCCATCTGAGTCCAGTGGTAAGATATAGATCCGGACAACTGGAGAGGGCCTCAGATACGGTGGAAGACCTTGGCGTTTTTAAGGTCTTTCTCAGTTTATCAGAGGCAATGCCCATTCAGTAATTAAGGGTAGGTAAGAAATGAGGCAAAAAAAAAAAAGTCAATCTGGGAGGGGAATACCCCCAGAGTTTCTGACCAAAACAGAAACAACGACTATTTATACAAACTATAATTTGCATCAAGAAAGTAAGCAATAAAATTTCCATCACATAACATAGGAAAAAGTGCTAGAAAAATACTTAAGTACAATTTTCACTGATACCCAGAAAACAGACCAAGAAACATATCTTGAATTTTTATGACTCTACTATGCCAAATAACTTGAGCAAAAATGTGCTCCTATATGGGTACTTTCTTGATACTCTTTAGCTCCTAGTGCCTGCTAACCAAATTACCTTGTATTTCTTTTGTGTGTGTGTGTGTGTGTGTGTGTGTGTAGATAGATAAGCTCTACCACTTATCATCTGTGACTGTAGCTTCACCAAACACTTGGTCTATTGGCATGAAACAGAATGCAGTATAGATGTCAGTAATTTTGTTGCTGGCAGATACGCCTAATAATGCAATATGGAACAGGAACGTAAGACAATGGCCCTGCCTATATCGCCAAGGCTTTTGTTCCTGTCATTAGATTTATTTGCTTGCTAATTGAAAAGCAATGAGAGGGAAGGGAACTTTGTCACTTTGACCTTCAAAAATTCTTATGGAGTTTTGTTCAGAGAATCCCACAAATTGGTTTTGGGGACAAAGAATGATAATCAGGAGTTTAATAGTAGAGAAAAAGACCTCAAATTATATTACAAAGTATCATTTATCAGAATCATTTGGTATTGGTAAAAAAAAATAAAAAAGGTAGACCAATGGAACAGATTGAACAAGAGAGAATTAGAAATAATAGAACTTAATAACCCAGTATTTGATAAACTCAAACACATAAACTACTTAGGAAAGAAAGTCCTATTTGATAAAAATTGCTGGGAAAACTGGTAGAAATTACTCTTAGACCAACATCTTATACCCTATTATACAATAAATTCTAAATGAGTTCAAGATCTTAATATTAAAGATTGTGTTATAAAAAAATTAGAAGAGAAGCATATCATATACCTCTCACAACTATAGGTAGGAGACATATTCTTAACCAAACAAAGAATTGAGGCAATTACAAAAGATAAAATAGATAACTTTGATTACATGAAACTGAAAAGCTTTTGCACAAACAAAATTAATACACCTAGGATAAGAAAGGAAGCAGTTGAATGGGTGACATACCTTTCAAATTTTTCAGATAAGGGTTTGGTATTCCAGATACATAAAAAAATGAATGTACTCTATATATGCATATATTAAAAGCATTTACCAAAAGTCATTCCCCAATAGGTAAGTGATCAAATGATATGAACAATTATGAAAAGAGAAATGCTCCAAATCATTTTTAAGAGAAATGCAAAACAACCCTGAGAGTTCACCTCACAGCCTGCAAATTGACAAAGCTGACAAAAGATGGAGGGTTGTGGGAAGAAAAGCACACTAGACCATTGTTGGTGGAATTGTGAATCACTATAACTATTTTGGGAAGCAATTTGGAATTATACAAGTAAAGGGACCAAAATGTTTATACTCTTTGACCCAGAGATTCTATTACTAGACCTATACTCCCAAGGTTATTGATAAGAAAGTCACTGTATACATCAATATGTATAACAACAATTTCTGTGATGAAACAAAGTAGATAACTATCAATTAGAAAATGGTTAAACAAATTGGGTTGCATGAATGTAATGCAATATTGTTGTGCAACAAGAAATGTAATGAATATAGAGAAATGTGGAAAGATCCACATTAATTGATGCAGTAAAATTAGCATTGCCAAGAAAACAACATAAACAATGACTACAATGATGTAAGTAGAAAGAACAACCACAAAAAAATTAAAAGTGAATGTTGCAAAATTATAAAGAACAAGTATAGCTGGAAAGAAGGGATGTTAAAAGACACCCCCTTTTCTCCCCTTTGCAGAGATGGAAAGCCCTCAAATATGCATATTTTCAGATTTTTTTATGATGTATTTTGTGTTGTTGATTTTCACCTTTTCTTTTTGTCTTTAAAAATGCTATTTGTTATATGGGAAGGTTCTCTGGGAGGAGGAAGAGGAAAGATATTACGGAAATTATGGCGATACAGAAAAACCAAAGACATTAATAAAAACTTATTTTAATTTAATTAGTATAATTTAAGTGAATGTAGCAAAATTATGAAGCAGGATCATGACTGAAAAGAATAGATATGAGACAACACCCCCAGAAAACTCCTTTGCAAAGGGGCATAAGTGGCATATGTTTTCAAGCTTTTTCAATGTAGTGATCAATTATGCTATTTTTTCCCCTCTTATTTTTCTTTCATTTCATTTTTTTTTGTCTTTAAAATACTATTGGTTGTATGGGATGGATTTCTGGGAGGGAAATGGAGAGGGGGAGAGATACTGAGACAAATTATGGCATACAGAAAAAGATATCAATAAAAGACATTTTTTAAAAAGAAAAAAGTTTTCTAAACTTTAAAAGAGATAGCTGCCTTTGTTAAGACAATATACTGAGTAGTTGATGGGGGGGTGAGAATCAAAGAAAAACAGTCAGTTTGGGGCATTCTGCTGGCATTTGTTGGCTGCCTGTCTGGCAGTGGTCACTTATGGCCATAGTCCATGCATTAAAAGAATTTTAGCTTTCCTTTCCCAGGGAGTTTTAATAGCTACTGTGGTCTAGTAGATGATAGCACAGTGCATTAAATAGTGCTGAAGACCAGTAGATGGTAGCAGAGAGCAGCTCAGTTACCATAAGATCATCAAAGATGTAGACACTATGCTCAACATATACAAATGCAGAATCAAGAGAAAAGTGGAAACATGAAGCTCAACCTCCAGTAGCATAAGGAAGTAAACAGAAGACATTGTTGGCTCTGAAGTGTCTGAGTTATAAGTTTCCTTGGCTACATATTCGCCCTTCCTGCAATACTCTTTGTGATGACAAAATTTTATCTTTATGCATATGTCCTCTAGGCATTGCCATGGTTACACATGTACCTGACTCTGTTCCTTTTCATAAATGTTCCTTAGCCCTACATCTTCCCAACATGTATGCTTTCTGTGAGTGATCCCTGGTCCTTTATTTCACAGAGTTGCTGTGAAGATTAAACAAAATCATTTATGTAAAGAACTTTGCAGACTTAAGTGCTGTATAAGTTATTATTTCTGCCTTTCTAACTTTTATGAGTTCTTTGTGATTAATTTTTGTTTAAATCCCATAGGAACTTTAAAAGTCATAAGATTATCAGTTTAAAGTTGTAAGGGACCTCAGAGGCTGACTGACTGGTTTGTCTCATTCATTTTACAGATGAGGATAACTGAGAGCCAGAGAACTTAAGTCATTTGCCCAAGGTCACACATAATAGTGAGTAATGGAGCTGGGAATTGAACCTGAGTCCTCTGATCCAATGGTCTTTTCACTGTGCCAGATTAATATGTTTTCTATGATTCCCATTCAGAAGACTGTGTAGGTCTAGTAAATCCAACTTTTTCTAACATTTTTCAAGCCTATTCTTTTCTTTTGCTATTGAGTTTATCAATTTCTGTCAAAGGAATATTAAAGTCACCTAAAATTAGTGTTATACTGCCCATGCCTCTTCATTTCAGTTAGCTTTCCCTTTAAGAACTGGCTTTTTTTTACAAATGAATGAATGAAAAAATCATTAAGCATACAGAATATATGATTATGTTCTAGGTACTAAAGATAAGACACAAATACTAGCATATAAGATAATCTCTTCACTCAAGGATCTAACTTTCTAATGGGGAGAGAGGAGGATACAGCACATAAATGGGAGTTTTAAGGAGGTGGAATGGTATATATGCAGCAGCATATTTTGGAAATGGTCAGGAAATGAAAGTTTACCCATCAGAGGCCAGGTCCCAGGGGATGATTGTAGGTTTTGATGGGAGACAGAGGGGGAAGATGGTCAGAGTATAGATGGCTCTGTGATTTGCTGCACATCTGCTTAATAACAACATTGTTTCACAACCTATATCAATAGCATTTATGTTTGCTATAGGTTTATATTGAATACTGTTCTAAACATCTGATATCATGCTGAAATGTAATAGATTTTATTCCATTCCTTTGTTTAGAATCTGGATGAATCCTTATGCTTTATACATGTTTCTTATAAGAAACAAATTGTTGCAGTTTATTTTCTAATTCATTCTATAAATTGTTTCCTTTTTATTGGTGTATATAGCCCATAAGCATTCCTTATAATTGCTGTTTGATTTTCCTTATATGCAATCTTTTAAAATTACCTTTTATTTTATCAGCACAAGGTACTATATTGTCTGTTCTGGGCTTTTTAACAGTTCAATCTTGATTCAATTACAAGGTGCTTTTTATTTAAAGAAATAAAGAATAATTTAAAGAGTTAGAAAAATATTCAATGCCCATAGCTAGGCCACACCAACATAATAAAAATGACAACACTACCAAAAGTTAAAGCTTTTATTCTGTTGTGACTGAAGCTTGGCTTTGCTTTCTGCATTCCCTAATCAAATACATCACCTAAGATGGAGATACTTTACTTCTAGAAAATACTCTGCATTCTTGTACCACTTGGATGGGAGTAACCTCTTTTCCATTGGCCACATAGCCAGAACAGGCTGTATCTTTAAAAATTACCATACTAGAATATGTTCTCTCTCTTTTTCCTGTAGTGTCCAGAGAGGATAAGGTCATGTTCACCCACAGCGTGGGTACCATGAACTGACTAGATGGGTACCCTTCCCTTCTTCAACCTTTTAAATTTTGGCCCCATAAATTGGACTTGCGGTTTTTTTTTTGGTCTGTTCTATTTCGTTTGTCCTTTTCAGTACTAGCAGCAGACAGTGGAATCCTGACTGGACCAGGATGAGAGCCATGGCAACCTTGGAGGTAGGATTCCAGGTCAGAAGTGCAGCCAGTCAGCTTAGCAGGGAAGTTTGGAGAACCCCCGGTGCCCAGTACTTGAGCCCACGGGGGCCTTTGGACTTTAACTTGGGACTGTGCTACAGGGCTCTGAACTAAGCTGTGAATCTACTCCCTTTCTCTTCCGTTCTCTTCCCCAGAGACTGAAGTGGTAGAGATGGTAGGGGATTATGCTCCCCAGGTGTTGGAGAGAGATGTTTGTATGTTTATTCTTATGATACCTTTGAAGTAAATATTCCTTTATAAAAGTTAATGCAGGGACCCCTTACATTGGGGGAACACAATCAGTAGGGTCTGGGACAAATGGTAGAAAGTATAGATATCCTCAAATCCCATTAAAGGTACTGGAATACCCAAAGGATGGGTGAATGTAACACACTTGACATTCAGGCAGTGGAGGCCAGGATAACCACTCTTACATGTAGGGGCTCATCTAGGATAAAACTGGACCCTTTACATTTAAATGCAAGGACCTCTGGATAAAATTCTATGCCCAGGATTCTTAATTTAAGATGCTCTAGACTTTGAGATCTTAGAGAAATTGGCAAATCCCTCCCAAAAAAAAGCAGAACAAAACAAAAAAAAACCTAGGCTATAATTGTGTATTTTTTCCTTTGGTCTATGTTCCTTCACAAGTCAGTTTCATTGATTTAATCTTGCAAACTTTTCATTTATTACTTGTTTCAGTGTTTAAATACTGATGCCTTATTATTGAATCTGTATAAATGTTGATTTTAAGTTCAATGTGAGAAATCTGGACTCACTAGATTGCTACTGTCTAGTAGAAATATTTGTTTTTCATTTTTGCATTTAAAAAGACCTGAACTGCTTACCTTTTTGCAAGAGCAAAATGCCCTACAACTTCTTAGTATAATAATACTTAAAATCCATGAGTAGCTGTCATTCTTCTCTAATTTCTACTTAGTTCTCTAGCTGCTTTTCTGACTAACCCTGCTTATTTGCAATTCTGTGGGGTTTACCCTTGCAGTGGCAAGGATCTATGGCAGGGGGAATTTGAGATACCTTTTGGAATAAGAACTCAGGGGCATAGTAGCCTTGGAGGCAAAATTACAGACTAGATGTGTAGACAGCCAGTCCAACAAGGAAGTTCTGAGAAGCCAAGGTGCCTGGGATACAAGCCTGGGTCCAGTGGGGATTCCACTATGTGTGTCTAGAACTGCAAAAGACAGGGGGCAGCTAGGTGGCACAATGGATAGAGCACTGGCCTTGGAGTCTGGAGAACCTGAGTTCAAATACTGTTTCAGACCAGACACTTGACACTAGTTGTGTGACCCTGAGCAAGTCACTTAACCCCAATTGCCTTGCCAAAAAAGCAAAACAAACAAACAAAAAAAAATGCAAAAGACAAATGAAACAGAACACACCAAAACAATACTCCAACCCTGATTTTTGGGGCCACAGGGTGAAGGTGGAGAGAAGAGAAAGATAGTTCTTCTCATCCAGTTAGCTCAGGGCACTCATGTTGTGGGTGAAAATGACCTTATCCTCTTTGGTTGCTTCAGGAAAGTGAAAATGTGATTGTCCCAGTCTTGAAGTTTTAAGACATAGCCTGTTATACTCAGCCAATAGAAAGAGGCTACTCCTTCCCACATGGTAGAGGAACACAACATGGATTCTCTCAGAAACAGAGGGCCTCCATGTTGGGTGATCTGAATATGCATCAAGCCAAGCCACGCCCTGTCTAGACTGTACCAATCAAACTATCAAATGAAACTTTTACAGAATTTGATACAGCAATAACATTTATTTGGAGGAATAAAAGATCTGGAATATCAGTGGAAATAGTTAAAAGAGACAGGATTGAAGAGAAATAGCATTTCTAGACCTGAAACTGTATAGCATAGTCTTACTTATGTACTAATGCACAGTCACCTCCCTCTACTGTCAATACCAAAAACTGATAATAGTTACCTTACTTTGTAATGATAAAATCTTAATCACCACCTCCCAACATAGCCACACCAAGGGCAGATTGTGGGATTTCTCTCTTTACAAATGAGCTTGTTGTTTGATTTACCTTCCCCAGATGAATGTAGCTTTGGAATTATCCTCTCTCCCCAACATCTGTTGTTTAACTTTCAAAAATGGCTTCAGATTTCAAATTTTACTTCATTTTTACTGTTCTTTTCTTTTGGTCATCCAAATGATTAATTTCTAGGATGCTAGGATCCTACATTCAAACCTGGCTGGTACCTTAGAGGCCTACTAGCACAATCCCCTCATTTTACAGTTGAGTGAACTGAGGCCCATGGAAGTTAAATGACTTGTCTAACATCACACAGGTGGAAAATGTCAGAAGCAGGATTTGAACCTAGATCTTCTGATTCTAGAGACAGCTAGGTGGTGCAATGGATGGAACATTGACTTTGAAGACTGGAAGATCTGAGTTCAAATCCTCCTTCAGGTACTTACTAGTTTTGTGACCATGGGTCTCATTTTCTTTATCTACAAAATAGAGATAATAATAGTACCTATCTCCCAGAGTTGTTGTGAAGATCAATGAGAATAATATTTTTAAAGAACACTGCAAATCTTTAAATGCTAGCTATTATTATTATTATTATTTACATTGTACCATCTCCTCATTGGGATAGGAGTGTGGGGTGAAATTCTTCCTTTGAATCTTTGAAGCTTTTATCTTTTCAGTGGTCCTTATACCTAAAAAAAAAAATCTATACACTTATGACCACCTTATTGCATGTTAACACAAAAGCAACCTTATACCTTAATTACATTAAATCCTAGGTTACCTTTTTAAAGTTTCATCTGCTCACTTAATATACATTACTAAAGTCCCTCCCAGCTCTGGATTTCTCTTCAGGAAAGAATCAAAACTTCCAACCTTCCTGAAGAAACAATTTTCTGTGATGCATATATTTATTTGTTCTTCAATCATCACTTTTTTATTCTGCTTAAACTACTCTACTTCTGAGTCCATTGTTTTCCTAAGATTTTCCACAATTTTTACTTTAATGTCACTTCTCATTTTCATCTTTTTAAATCCTTCCATCAGTTAACGGATATGTGAACTTAAAGATTTTTAATCTTTCTACTGCTTTCTGTGATTCTACACCACTCTGAAGGTTCTGGAAGGATATTAATTCTCATTTTTAGAGGTATAACTGTTGTTCTAGTATTGTTATTTCCATCTGGGGCTTTCTCATCACTTTCTTTCTACCTTGTAGTATTTATTCATTGTGTTGAGGACTCCTTATAGCTTACTCATATCTTTGATTTCTGTTCATTTTTCATTGGGCTCTCTTCTGTGTGAGGGTTTTTCCCTTTCTCCTGCTACCTTAATTTTTAAAAAATCATATTTAGCAAATTTATCATTGTTTTGAGGTGGTACAAGGGAGTTGGTCTTAGCAACACCTGTGCAGTCCTTCTATCTTATTTTGGAAAAGTAAAAAGTTTACAGCTAATTCAGTTAACCAGAAATGTAGTTTGCTTTAGAAAAATGGGCTTCTTCTGGGTTCCATCTTAAAGATCACTGGGGAATTTGTTTCATCTATTTTGTAATCCCTTCCTGTTGCTCTTACATTGGTATACAGTGTGATTCTATTTTCAGTTCTTTTCTCTGAATTCTTTCCAAAGTTTCTATGTAACTATTAAAAGATTCTAGAACTCGAATAGTGGTGAATGCGCATAAAGGATATTTGAAAATCTTTCTCTGAAAAAAAAAAAACCCCACAATTTTTATTATGATCTTGATACACCACCCAACACAATCATTTCTACATCCAAAGAACAGACAAAGGGGATTGCATATTAAAAACTATAAATCAATATTACATTCAGCTTGATTTTCTAAGTTTAAAGTAATTTTAACACAGTAGTTAGTGTATAGTACTGATGATGTTAGCATATATAATACTGATTGATCTCTTCTGTACATGTTTTAAATGTTGCAGAGGATTCATGATAAAACATGCTACTCCTGGCTTGATAGAGAAGTGATGAACTCAGGATGCAAATTGAAACTTTTTATTTTTGACCAAGTCTAGGTGTGAATGTTTTCCTTGGTTAAACATGTCTGAAACAAGGATTTTTTTTCTCTGCAACTGTGATCATTTCATTGATCAGAGAGGTCTTATGTTTTTCATAACTGTTTGTCTTTAAAATATTGTTATTGTATAAATTGTTTTCCTATTTCTGCTCACTTTACTTAGCATTAGTTTGTAAAAGTCTTCCCAGGTTTCTCTGAAACTATTCCCTTCACCATTTCTTTACAGCAAAGTAGTATTCTATCATACTTATGTGTCATAACTTGTTCAGTCATTCCCCAATTGATGTGTTTCCAATTCTTTGCCACCAAAAAAGAGCTGCTATAAATATTTTTGTACATCCTTACAATTTGTTTTGCTTAGAACTAACCCCTCCCTAGATCCTCTTCCCCTTCTGTTTCCCTATTGAATGAAATGCTGTCTTGTCTCCTTCCCCCCTTATTTTCCTGTAGGGTAAGATGGATTTCCGTACCCCATTGTGTATGTTATTCCCTCCTAAAGCCAAATCCTATGAGAATGAGATTCACTCATTCCCTGTCACCTTCCCCCATTTCCCCTCCATTGTAAAAGCCTTTTCTTGTCTATTTCATGTGAGATATTTTACCTCATTCTACTTCTCCCTTTCTCCTTCTCCCAGTATAATCCTCTCTCACCCCTTAATTTTATTTTCCAGATATCACCCCTTCATCTTCAACTCACCCTGTGCCCTCTGTCTATCTATCTATACATACATATAATTTTTTTCCCTCCCACTACCCAAACACTGACAAAGGACTCATGAGTTACAAATATCATCTTTCCCTGCAGGAATGTAAACTGTTCAACCCTAATAAATCTCTTATGATTTCTCTTTCCTGTTTACCTCTTCCATGTTTCACTTGAGTCTTGTATTTGAAGGTCAAATTTTCTATTCAGCTCTGGTCTTTTCCACAGAAGTGCTTGAAAGTCCCCTATTTCATTGAATGACCATTTTTTCCCCTGAAGGATTATACTCAGTTTTGCTGTGTAGGTGATTCTAGGTTGTAGTCCTAACTCCTTTGCCCTCTGGAATATCATACTTCATGCCCTCCAGATCCTTAGTGTAGAAGCTGCTAAATCTTGTGTTATCCTGATTGTGTTTCCACAGTACTTGAATTGTTTCTTTCTGGCTGCTTGCAATATCTTCTCCTTGACCTGGGAATTCTGGAATTTGGCTACAACATTCCTAGGAGTTTTCCTCTGGGGATGTCTTTCAGGAGGTGATTGGTGGATTCTTTCAATTTCTGTTTTGCCCTCTGGTTCTAAAATATCAGGGCAGTTTTCCTTGAAATTTTTTGAAAGATGATGTCTAGGCTCTTTTTTTGATCATGGCTTTCAGATAGTCGAATAATTTTTAAGTTCTCCTGGATCTATTTTCCAGGTCAGTTGTTTTTCCAATGAGATATTTCACATTCTCTTCTATTTTTTCATTCCTTTGGATTAGTGTTACAGTGCTTTGATTTCTCAAAATGTCCCTAGTTTCCAATTTCTCCATTCTAATTTTTAAGGAAGTATTTTCTTCAGTAAGCTTTTGGACTTCCTTTTCCATTTGGCCAATTTTGCTTTTTAGGGCATTCTTCTCCTCATTGACTTTTTGGACCTCTTTTGCCATTTGGGTTAGGCTATTATTTAAGGTGTTATTTTCTTCAGTATTTTTTTGGGTTTCCTTTAGCATCATTCTCAGTTTTTCCTGTACTTCTCTTACTTGCTTCTCAAAATCCTTTTTGAGCTCTTCCATGGCCTGGAACCAATTCATATTTTTCTTGGAGGCTTTGGATGTAGGAGCTTTGGCTTTGTTGTCTTCTGGTTGTATGTTTTGATCTTCTTTGTCATCAAAGTAGGATAATATAGTCTGACTCTTTTTGCACTGCTTGCTCATGATCTCAGCCAATTACTTGAGTTATAAACTCTTTGTTAAGGTAGGAGTCTGTTTCCAGTGTGGAGAATGTACTGTCCCAAGCTTCAGGGGTTTTGTGCAGCTGTTTTCAGAGATACTTCTAGGGACCTGTAAATTTTCAGTTCTTTCAGGGTGCTATGATCAAGGGCAAGGTGTTTACTCCTTTCCTGGCCTGTGCTCTGGTCTATGAGCACTCTTTTCTGTCTTGGAACTGTGAGGAGGGTTTCCTCTCCACAGCCACTACAAGCTCCACCATGCCAGCGCTCCTCCTCACCCCAGGACCACCACCAGAACTGTGACCCAGATCCAAGCACGAGCAAAACAAGAGAATCCTGCACCAGCAGAGAGATCCCTGCAATCCCCCTCTGATCAGCCACTTGATTCCCCCTCAGTCTGTGGGCTGGAAGCTTGGGAAGCAGCCACTGCCCCAAGGAATGGGGCTGGGATCCTGCGCTCCTCTCTCACCGCCACAGTCACAGACTTTTCCCACTGACCTTCTAAGTTGTCTTTGGTGTTTGTGGGTTGAGAAGTCTGGAAACCACCACAGCTGCCCGCGATTCAGTCCTCTGAGGCCTGCTCCAAGTTCTCCCAGGCCTGCACACTCACGCTGAATTGCAGTCCTCTCCTAGCCCGGCACGATATATCTTTCTGATCAGCCATCCAGGCTGTCTTTGGCTGGAAATTTGTTTCACTCTCTCTTTTTGTGAGTTCTGCTGCTTTAGAATTTGTTTAGAGCCATTTTTTATAGGTATTTGGAGGAGTTTGGGGGAGAGCTCAAGCAAGTCACTGTTTTTACTCTGCCATTTTGGCTCCACCCTTCACACCTACTAAATTCTTTAAAAATATTTGATTCATCTATTCAGTCAAAATCATCAAAACAGAAGTGAACTACTCTCAGACCCACTTTATAATTAGATTTCCTCTATGACCCTGATGATGATAGGGTTCCGAGGGCACACATGTATCATCTCCCCATATTTGGATATAAAAGTTTATCTTTGTTTAGACCCTTATTATTGTTTGCCCATGTTTACTTTTTTATGTTTCTCTTGATTCCTATGTTTATATTTCCGAATTGATTATCAGCTCTGGTCTTTTCATCAGGAATGTTTGGAAGTCCTCTGTTTCATTAAAAGCCCATTTTTTTTTCCCCAGTAGGTTTATACTGTTTTGCTGGGTAAATTATTCTTAGTTGTATGCCTTTGGAATATCATATTTCTGATCCTTTATAGTGGTGGTTGCTAAATCCTAACTATGCAACCTTGGTACTTGAATTCTTTCTTTTTGCACATTTTTTTCCTTTGACATGAAAGCTCTAGATTTGGGCTACAATAATATTTCGGGGAGTTTTTATTTGCGGTTTCTTTCAGGAGGCACTGATGAATTCTTTCTATTTCCACTTTCCTTTTTGATTCTAAGAGATCTGGGCAGTTTTATGATTTTTTGAAAAATTATGTCTAGGCTCTTTTTTTGGTCATGGATTTGAGGTAGTTCAATGATTCTTAAATTATCTCTCATCAATGTATTTTTGAGGTGAGCTGTTTTTACTGTGAGGTAATTTGCATTACTTCTAATTTTTTTTTAGTCTTCTGACTTTAATATTTCTTGTTGTCTCATGGATTCATTAGCTATTACTTAGACCATTCTAATTTTCGGAGAGTTTGTTGCTTGGATAAAGTTTTGTACCTCTTGTAAACAATGTCTTAATTCTATTTCCAATTCTTCTTTTCCATAGTTCTCATTTCTTTTCTACTTTTTTTCCCTCAAGAGATCTTATTTTTTTAATAAAAACATTTTTAAAAAATTTAAACATCTTGCTGCATCTCTTCTAGGAATTCTAGTTGCATTTTTTGCCCAAGACATTTTTCTTTGAGGTTTTACTTATAGATATTTTGGAATCATTATCTTCTTCTCAGTTTGTGTCAGTCAGACAAATATTTAATTACCTACTGTGTGCCAGGCACTGTGGTAAACAGGTGGAATTTTCAGAGATGAGGAAGAGAACATTCTAGGTACGAGGGTCAGTCAGTGAAAATGCCTGGAGTCAGGAGATAGAGTGTCCTGTGTGAGGAGCAAGCCCGGACACCAGTGTCACTGGACTATGTTGCAGACTGTAAGATATTAAGATGCCTGGAAAGGTAGGGAGGGGCCAAGGTACGAAGGGCTTTGAACAGCAAACAGAGAATCTTATAGTTTATCCTGGAGGTGATAGGGAAATATTGGAGTTTATTGAGCAGGCAGAGGGTGGGTATGGGGGTGTGTGACATGGTCAGATTTGTGCTTTAGGAAGATTACTTTGACAGCCAAGAGGGGGATGAAATGGAGTGGGAAGAGTCTTATGGCAGGAAGACCAACCAACCAGCAGGCTTTCAGGTGTGAAGTGATGAGGGCCTGCACCAAGGTGATTGTAGTGTCAGTGAAGAGAAGGGGGTATATGCAAAAGACTGACTATTTTGGGGGGAGAGAGTGAAAGAGAGTGGAGAGTCAAAGATTACATCTGCCTACACCAGTTGAGAGTCTGGGCAAATGGGAGAGTGGTGGTATTCTTAACAGTATAGGGGAGTATGAAAGTGTGATGGTTTTGTGGGGGAAGAATGAGTTTAATTTGAGACTTGTTGAATTGAAAATGTCAATGGGACGTCCAGTAAGAGATGTCCAAAAGGCAGCTTGAAGTAAGCAGAGAGGTTAGAGCTAGATTAATAAATTTGAGAATCATCAACATAGAGATAGTAATTGAATCTAATTTGTGGAAGCTAATTAAGTGATTGAATGAGATATTATAGAGGGAGAAGATGAGGACTGAAGACAGAGCCCTGTGGAGCACTTATAGATAGCAGGCATGTCCGGGATGAAGATCCAGCAAAGGACAATGAGAAGGAGCTGTCATATATGTTGTAGGAGAATGAGAATAGTGCCTACAAAACCTAGAGAGATCAGAGTATCAAAGAGATGAGGGTGATTGATAGTGTCCAAGGCTGCAGAGAATTTTAAGAATGGTGAAGACCATTAGATTTTGCAAGTAAGAGATCACTGGTAATTTTGGAGAGAGCAGTTTCAGTTGAATGATGAAACCAGAAGGAAGACTAGAGAATTAAGAAGGAGAGGAAAGGAAGTAAAGGCACATGTTGTAGAAAACCTCAAAGAGTTTAGTCACAAAAGTGAGCAAAGATGTGGGATGATCGCAAGTGTAGGTTGTTTGAGGATAGGGGAGACATGGACATGTTTGTAGTCCATATGGAAGCAGCCAGTAGAAGACATGTAGTTGTTAATACTTTTCAATTCTTTTTTAAAAAATAATTAATTAATTTATTTTTAGTTTTCAACATTCATTTTCATAAGATTTTGAGTTTTAAATTTTCTCCCCCTCCTCAAGATGGTGTGCAATCTGATATAAGCTCTACTTATACATTCATATTAAAAATATTTTTACATTAGTCATGATGTAAAGAAGAATTAGAAGTAATGGACAGAACCATGAGAAAGAAGAAACAAAACAACAAAAGAAAAGGAGAGCAAATAGTATGCTTCCATCTGCGTTCTGACTCTAAAGTTCTTTGTCTGGATGTGGATAGGTTTTTCCATCATGAGTCTTTTGGAGTTGTCTAAGATCCTTGCATTGCTGAGAAGAGCTAAATCTATCAGTCAGTCATCACACAATGTGGCTGTTACTATGTACAACGTTTTCCTGATTCTGCTCATTTCACCCAGCATCTGTTCATGTAAGTCTTTCTAGGTTTTTTCTGAAGTCTTCCTGCTTCATCATTTCTTTCTTATAGCACAATAGTATTCCATTACATTCATATACCACAACTTGTTCAACCATTCCCTAGTTCATGGGCATCCCCTCAATTTCCAATTCTTTGCCACCACAAAAAGATTTGCTATAAATATTTTTGTACATGTGGGTCCTTTTACCATTTTTATGATCTCTTTGGGATGCAGACTTAGAAGTGGTATTGCTGGGTCAAAGGGTATACACAGTTTTATAGCCTTTTGGGCCTAGTTTCAAATTGCTCTTCAGAATGGTTGGATCAGTTTACAACTCCAGCAACAATGCATTAGTGTTCCAATTTCCTCACATCTTCTCCAACATTTATCATTTTCCTGCTTTGTCATGTTAGCCAATCTGATAGGTGTGAGGTGGTACCTCAGAACTGTTTTGATTTGCATTTCTCTAATCAATAGTGATTTAGAGCATTTTTTCATATAATTATAGATAGCTTTAATTTCTTCCTCTGAAAACTTCCTGTTCATATCCTTTGAACATTTATCAACTGGGGAATGACTTGTATTCTTATAAATTTGACTCAGTTCTCTGTATATTTTAGAAATGAGGCCTTTATCAGAGACACTGGCTGTAAAAATTGTTTCCCAGTTTTCTGCTTCCCTTCTAATCTTGGTTACATTGGCTTTGTTTGTGCAAAACCTTTTCAATTTAATGTAATAAAAATCATCCATTTTGCATTTCATAACATTCTCTGTCTCTTGTTTGATCATAACTTCCCCTAAGAACCTCTTTCACTGCATCCCGTAAGTTTTGCTATGTTGTCTCATTATTGTCATTCTCTTGGATGGAGTTCTTGATTATTTCTATAATTTGTTGTTAGGATTAGATTATTTAGTTTCCAATTATTTTTTAGTCTATCTTTCCATGACCCTTCATTACATGTAATTTTTATTTCATCATGATCTGAAAAGGATGCATTTAATATTTCTGCCTTTCTGCATTGGATTGTGAGGTTTTTATGCCCTAGTACATGGTCAATTTTTGTGTAGGTGCTGTGTACTGCTGAGTAAAAGGTATATTCCTTTCTATCCCCACTGAATTTTCTCCAAAGGTCTACTATATCTAATTTGTCTAAAATTCTGTTCACTTCCTTAACTTCTTTCTTGTTTATTTTGTGGTTAGATTTATCTAGTTCTGAGAAGGGGAGGTTGAGGTCTCCCTTAGTATAGTTTCGTTATCTATTACTTCCTGTAACTCCCTTAATTTCTTCTCTAAGAATTTGAATGCTATACTATTTGGTGCATATATGTTTATTAATGATGTTACTTCATTGTCTATAGTACCTTTTAGCAGGGTGTAGTTTCCTTCCTTATCTCTTTTAATTAAGACTATTTTTGCTTTTGCTTTGTCTGAGATCAGGATTGCTACCCCTGCTTTTTTTACTTCAGCTGAAGCATAATCTATTCTGCTCCAGCCTTTTACCTTTACTCAGTGCCTATCCTGCTTCAAATGTGTTTCTTGTGAACAACATGTAGGATTATGGTTCTTAATCCACTCTGCTATCTGCTTTCGTTTTATGGGAGAGTTCATCCTGTTCACATTCACAGTTATGATTATTATCTGTGTCTTTCTAACTATTCTATTTTCCCCCAATTTATGCTTTTCTCTCTTCTTTCTCTTTTTCTCTCATAACTAGAGTTTTTTGTTTTGACCACTGCCTCCCTCACTCTGCCCTCCCTTCTATCAGCTCCCTCCCTTGTCTTCCTATTTACCCTTACTACTTCTTCCCTTCCTTTTATTTACCCCATCCCTTTTCTTTTCCCTTTCCTCTCCTACTTCCTGTAGGGTAAGTTACATTTCTATACCTGAGTATGTTATTCCCATCTCCTCCCCTCAAAGATTATGCTCATTTTCTCAGAGTAGTTGATCCTTAGTTGTAATCCAAGCTCCTTTGCCTTATGGAATATCGTATTCCACATCCTATGATCTTTTAATGTAGAAGCTGCAAGGTCGTGAGTAATCCTGACTGTGATTCCATGATATTTAAATTGTTTCTTTGTGGGTGCTTACAGTATTTTCTCTTTGACGTGGTAATTTTCCTTGGTGTTTTCAATTTTGGATTTCTTTCAGGGGGTGATTGGTGGATTCTTTCCATGACGATTTCGCCCTCTGGTTCTAGTACCTCAAGGCAGTTTTCCTTGATGAATTCCTGAAAGATGTTGTCCAGGCTCTTTTTTCTTCATGGTTTTCAGATAAACCAATAATTTTTAATTTGTCTTTCCTGGATCTATTTTCCAGGTCAGTTGTTTTACCAATGAGGTATTTTACATTTTCTTCTATTTTTTCATTCTTTTGTTTCTGTTTGACTGATTCTTGATCTCTCATAGTCATTAGCTTCCACTTGCCCAATTCTAATTTTTAACAAATTGTCTTCTTCTATTAGATGTTGTACTTTTCCATTTGGCCCATTTTACTTTTTTTTTTTTTAATAAACCATTTTATTTTTTAAGGAGTTCTCTTCAGTGAGTTTTTGTGCCTCCTTTTCCATTTGGCCAATTCTACTTTTTAAGGAGTTGTTTTCTTCAGTGTACTTTTTTCCCCCCATTTGGCCAATTGTATTTTTTAAGGACTTGTTTTCTACAGTCAATTTTTGTCCTTCCTCTTCCAAGCTATTGACTCTCTCTTGCATACCACTCATTTCTTTTCTGAATTTTTCTTCTACCTCTTTTGTTTGACTTTTTAAATCCTTTTTGGGCTTGAGACCAGTTCATATTCCCCTTTGAGGTTTCAGATGTATGTATATTGATGGTGTTGTCCTCTTCTGAATTTGTGCCTTGATCTTCCCTGCCCCCATAAGAATCTATGGTCATTGTCCATTTCTGCTTTTTGCTTATGGTGCTTGCCTATTTTCTGGCTTTTAAAATTGAGCTCTCCTTCCGGAGCACAGGGGACACTGACCCAAGCTTCTTGTGCTGGGAGCCTGGGACCTGGTCACCTGCTTCGTGTGCTGGGGCCTCAGGTGCTGGCAGGCGGAGGCCATAGGAGTCTGGCAGCTTACCTGGTGCTGGGCTGGGGTCAGCATCATTGGAGCTTCAAGGGTGGGAGTGGGGAGTCTGGCTCCTGGAGGACTCCTGCTCACACAAATGTTTGACTGCTGGAGGATGTCTGCCAGCCTGGAGTTGTGCTGAAGCACCAGGAGATTTTGCTGCTGGAGAATGCCAATGCATGTGGTGGTTTTCCAAGCTGGTGTCTACTGGTCTCCCTGCCTTGTCAAGACAATCAGGGGGCCTGGTATTGGCGCTTGCCTGCTCCTCCACCCTGGGACTCAGGATCTCCCCCTGGTTTGCTAAGGTGGGGCTTGCTGCTGGCTTTCTGGGACTTAAGCCATCCTGTACTGCTCCTACTCCCCCAGAGTGAAAGGGGCCTTTTCCATTAATCCCCCAAGCTTTCTGGGCTACAATACTGTTGCACCCTGTCTTTCTGCTCACTCAGCTGTTCTAGGATTTTTCCTGGGGCAGCATTTTCTGGGCTTTCAGAGGTCAATAAGGAAGGATGAGAGCAACCTCTCTCAGTTCTTCTTTTAATAATATACCTTATTTATCTATTGGAGAATATATATATATATATATATATATATATATATATATATATATATATATATATATATATATCTTGGATATCAAAGCCTTAGCAGAAAATTTTGATAAAAAGATTTTTTCCCTATTTGATTGCTTTCCTTGTTATCTTACATTCATCCATTTTGCCTGTGCTGAAGCTTTTCAGTTTCATATAATCAAAGTTATCTATTTTATCTTTTGTAATTGCCTCTATCCAGTTTCATTTTCCCAGTAGTTTTTTTTTAATCATATAGAGATATGTAAGTAACATGTATTTCCTGGTTTACTGAATGCTGAGTTAGGTTCCATTGTTTCTGATTCTTCCTTGTCCATATGTTCCACTGATCTCTCTCTCTCTCCCTCTCTCAATACGATATGGTTTTGATGACTGCTGCTTTGTAATGTAGTTTTGAGCTCTTAAAATGCTATTCTGCCTTCATCTCTATCTTTTTTCATCATTTTTCTTGTTATTCTAGATCTTTCGTTTTTCCAGATGAATTTTATCAAGTAACATCTCCTTGGTAATTTGCTTGGTATAACACTAAAAGTGAACTCTGGCCCTTGCCTACCAACAGCAGGCAAGAGCTCTCAAGAGCTTGAATTTCACATTTTATCTTTTGCTTCATTTCTTTGAGTCATTTGTAATGCCCGTAGGGGGAGGCACTTTTTTTTTTCCTCTGAGGCTTCATATGTACTTGTTGTGGAGGCACTCTCTTCTTCTGGGTTTACCTTTTGGGCTTCTTGGGAATTTTTTTTTTCCCCTGCTTAATCATATTTTCAGCCTCAGTTCTTAGATTGAGACTTTGTGCTAGGACCATTCTCTGCTTTCTTGGATAGGGTGGGCTGGCTGCTGTAGTTGTGGACTGGGTCATTAAGAATAAGCCCTGGCTTCTAGGTCAGTCTCCTAGTGGCCCAACATAGTCTTGGCCTTTCTGTCTCCTTCTCTTCAAACAATCCCCTACTGAGACTTTCTCTGTCCCCTGTTGTGGCCCTGACAATTCCCAGCCAGATAGAGATTGTGCTGGTCACAGGCCTTCTGCAAGGTCTGCTCCCTGAGGTCCTCCCCACTGTTACTGCCCCAACTGCTAGTTCTAGACCTTTTGGAAGGTGTATCAGTGGGCTGGTTGGGGTTGTGCTGGTCCTATCTCTTCCTGTGGTTCTGGGACTGCCTGGGTTTGGCTTCAGGCCTCTCACAACGCCCCAAGTATGCCCATACCGCCTGGCCCCGTCTCCCTGGGGCAGCAGCTTTTGGGGGCTGACTACTTTGCCTCTAACCCTAACAACCTCTGCCTCTAACTCTACACTTGGACATCACCAGATAGCAATATCGAAATAGATTAATTATATACTTTGCAGCCAAAGGTGGAGCTCTGTATAGTCAGTTAAAACAAGACCTGGAACTGACTGTGGCTTAGGTCATGAGTTTCTTATTGCAAAATTCATATTTAAATGGAAGAAAGTAGGGAAAACCATCAAACCATATAGGTATGACCTAAATAATATCTCTTACGAAGTCGAAGTGATGAATAGATGCAAGGGATTAGATCTGGTAGATTAGACTCTGGTAGAGTACCAGAAGAGCTCTGGACAGAGATTTACAATATTGTACAGGAGCAGCAACAAAAAACATGCCAAAGGGGGAAAAAAAAAAGCAGGAAAATAAAATGGCTGTCTGATGAGGCTGTACAAATAGCTGAGGAAAGAAAAAAGAAAGGTAAATGATATGCTCGACTGAATGCAGAATTCCAGAGAATGGCAAGGAGATAAGGTTTCCTTAAATTAGCAATGCAAAGAAAAAGAAGAAAACAACTTAATGGGAAAGAAAAAAGATCTCTTTAAGAAAATTAGATATCAAGGGAAAGTTTTATGCAAAAATAGGCATGATAAAAGACAAAAATGGTAGAAGAGATTAAGAGAGACAGCAAGAATACACAAAAGAACTATATGAGATTTTAACATCACCAATAACATGATGCTGTGGTTACTGACCTAGCACCATACATCCTAGAAAATGAAATCTTGCTAATAATAAGGCTAGTAGTGGAGGTGACAGAATTCTAGCTGAGCTACTTAAAGTCCTAAAAAGATCATGATGTTAAAGTACTGCATTCAAAATACCTGCAAATTTGGGAAACTCCACAGTGGTTGGTCACTGGATTGGAAAAGATCAGTTTATGTCCCAATCCTAAAGGAAGGCAATGCCAAGGAACATTCAAATTACCGAACAATTGCACTCATTTCAAACACCAGCAAGATTATATTTAAGATTCTGCAAGCTAGGCTTCAGCAATATGTGAACCAAGAATTACCAGAAGAGCAGGATAGTTTTTGAAGAGAGAAACTACATAACAAATTGCCAACATTTGCTGGATTATGGAGAAAGCAAGGGAGTTCAGAAAAACATTCACTTCTGCTTCACTGACTACACTAAAGCCTTTGAGTAAGTGGACCACAATAATGTGTGGCAAGTCCTCAGAGACAGGAGTACCAGATCACTTTACTTGTCTCCTGGGGAACCTGTATATGGATCAAGAAGCAAGTTAGAATTGAACATGGAACAACTGATTGGTTTAAGATTGGGAAAGGAGTATGACAAGGCTATATGTTATATAACTTACATGCAGAGTATTGTGCTGTTACTGTTCATTTGTTTCAGTTGTGGCTTTAGTGTAGTCAGTGAAGCAGAAGTGAATGTTTAGGAAAGCTGAGCACACGAAATCAATACTTTTGAATTGTGGATCAAATCAGTCAATACTTAAATTAATTCAGAATACTCCTTGGAAAGTCAAATACTGAAGCTGGAGCTAAATACTTGGCCACATAACGAAAAGACAGGACTCATTGAAAAAGGAAGACCCTGATGTCAAGAAAGACTGAAGGCAAAAGGAGAAGGGAACGGCAGAGGATGAGATGGATAGTGTCATGGAACCAATGAACACAAGTTTGGAGAGACTTCAGGAGATAGTGGAGGACAGCCTGGTGTGCTACGGCCCATGGGGTCATGAAGAGTTGGACATGACTGAATGAACGGCATCTGTCTGTTGCCTGCTCCCATGTAGGGTCCACTGGCTTTGGCTTCCTCCTCCCTTTACTCTTTGCTACTCAGAATATTCTAAGGCTTCTGGTATTCCTGGATTAGATCAAAATGGAGGAAGAGGAGAAGCGGCATTTATTAAGTACCTACTATGTGTCAGGCATTATGCTTGATCCTCAGAGCAACCCTGTGAGGTAGATGCTCCCATTTTACAGTTGAGGAAACGGAGGCAAACAGAGGTGAAGTGACTTGCCCAGGGTCACACAGCTAAGGCTAGATTTGAACTCAAGCCTTCCAGTCTCTAGGCCCAGTGCTATTATCTGTAGATTACTGTTATTCTCTTCTGTTTTACCATTGCTTTTTCAGTTGCATTGAGAACACTGATGGGTGTTATTGGGTGAGCTAGACTCCTCCAATATATTTTACTTTGTCATCTTAACCAGTCTTCAAGTCTCTTTCATAGCATATATAAAAATTTTTATTGAAACTTTTACACTTTCTTCACTTACCAATTTCCCACCCTTATTACAAAGAACAAAACAGAAAGAGGAAAAAAACAGACTAGTAACACCAATCAATGCATCCACTGAGTCTGACACCATATGAAGTGTATCATAGTTTCCCACCTGTGCAAAGAAAAGGGAGTGAATTCTCGTATCTTTTCTTTGAGGCTAAGCTGGGTCATTATCATTATACTACATTTTTTTGGTTTGTTTTTTCCAATTACATTTATTGTATCCATTGTTTTCCTTATTTTCCATACTTTACATTCCATCCATTTGTTTGCCTTGCCATGCCTTTGTCGTCTTCATGTTATTTCTTATAGTACAGTAATACTCTATTACATTCATATTCTTATTTTATTTCTAGATCTTTGCTACTATGAAAATCGCTAGTAGAAATGTTTTCATCTATCTGGGAACTTTCTATTATTTTTTTTTAATCTCTTTGGAGTACATGCCTACCAGTGACATATCTGCATCAAAGATTTTGGATATTTAAATCACTTTCTTGGCATGATTCAAAATTCATAGAACACATATTCTGATAAAATTTGGGAGAATGGCTTCTTTGTTGTTGTTCAAACAAAAATTAAAGCCCCAAACAAACAGCAATGCAGGGATAGCTCTTAGCTCTATATTCTTACCTGCACTATATTAGTCTCTCCAGTAGTTCTATAATTTGTTGAACAATCACTACCATGAATAAACTAATACAATTCATTGTTAACCACATAGAAGGTAGTGCTGCTTAGTATTGTTTCTACCCTCATATACCTAAGAACAAGGCAGGTGCTAGATTGACTTGTACCTTAGTCTCTGGATAGTATCTGTTCTGATAGACTGTAAGGAAACAGGAAAAACTAGTTTATTTTTTCCTCTTTAAAATGGTATCCCATACCTGCTTTAGAGCAGAAACTAGTATGCTTTTTGTGGGAGGGTCAGAAGAGATGCAAAACAGGCTGCTGCAGTTGCTGGTGTGGCTTGGTTTTTGTTGTGTGTGTTTGTTGTTTGTTTGTTTTTTTTGGCGAGGCAATCAGGGTTCAGTGACTTGTCCAGGGTCACACAGCTAGTAAGTATTATGTGTCTGAGGCCAGACTTGAACTTAGGTGTGTTTTTTTTAATGGGGTCTAATTTTAGAACCTTTATTTTAGGGGAGGAAATTACACACACACACACACGTACACACACACGCACGCACGCACATGCTAATTATTTTGTAGCATGCTCCCTATTCTAGAAAACATTCAATTTTAGAAAATATCATCAGTCATTTCAAAGGTATCCTTTCATAAATTACTTTTATTTCTCATTAAATGAGCACAGAGTCATTAGCATATTAATAACAGATATGTTTATTATTACATATCCATCAGTGCGGCTTTCAATACCACTTGAAACATGCATATCGTCCTAGAGACGAATCAGTTTTCCAGTGCTTTTTATTTGATACACATAACTGCAAAGCCATTATAAATTACTGAGGAGGTATTTGGTTAAAAAATAAAAATAAAAAAAAATCATACTGCCCATACCATGAATTAACTCTCAGAACAAGAGTTTAACAGTATTTATCTGGTAATTCCTATATGACCTGGAAAACACCACAGATGTATGCCATACATAAATTTGCTTTTGCTTTTATGAGTGCAGCTTTGTACACTTTTTGCAGATACTTTTATGAACTCATTCAATGTAGCAGGTAATTTCATGCAAAGATTGTACTCAATTTATGAAATACAAACCAACCTCTAAAAATACTTTAAATTAAACCAATTATCAATAAAAAGCCCACTGACACACAACTGTCAGGAAATATGGTTTTCTTTTTTGTTTTTTGAAATTTCTATATTTAGACATGGCAGTAAAATAATTATCTCAAATTAAGGCACTAGAAGGGCAATGCACCACCCATTAAAAGTGTTCTAAAAATAATTTACATTTCAAACAGTGCATACATTTCTTATATGTTTGTTAACTTAATGTCTTTATCACTTAAAACCATAAGGAAATACATTATAAAATTACAGAAATGATGTACCCCAAAATATGCTTTCAAACTTGGTTCTTTTGTACAGTTAGTTCCTAATGCCTCTAGTATTAAAAATAATTCAGTATGGCTTGGCAAATATGCATAGATTAAATGTAATTATTTTTTTGTCTTCTCCTACCCCTCAATCAAGAAATCTGCTGAGACATATACAGTATTTTGTAAAAGCATAATGTAAAATATTTAATTCTCCATTCAGGTCCAGAATGGGCCATTAAAATTAAGGCTGTTACACGTTCAAGTGATGATATTACTTCTTTTAAGATAGTTCTGCAGTCCTGCGAGAGCACAAAAACTTGAGTCTTTACAGAAATTTCAGTTCGTCTCATTTTGAGATATTTTCTTTACTTCTTCCATGAGCTGATCTTAACAGTGAAATTCTCCTTTCCCCTCATTCACAAGAGGAAAATTCTGTTCCATCATGATTGACAGGCATTTTCTTAGAAATGTAAAAAGGCAGCACCTTTTAAAAAAATATATCTAGCTAAGCTTTTTATTTGCTTTTACTTGCATTACATAGTAATAATTAATCTAATCTACCTGTAGGCAAACCCGCAATAAAAACCCTCAGTGTGCTTTTGTGCCAAAGCGAGGATAGAATAACAGCAATCTTAACCCTGAAGCCTGTGATATTTGTGTCAGAAGGAACAGTCTGTCTGCTCTGCATGGTTAAAGAAGCCCCGCCTCTCAGGTGACATTCCACAAGATTCCATAAATCAATATGATGCGGTTAGCTGTTTAAAAAAAAAAGTTAAATGTTTACATTCAGAGGGTCTATCACTAAACATTATTTTCATCTCTTCCATATCTGCAAAGTAATTTCTAAAGCAATAATTTAGCAGACATACACTTGCTTAAGTACCATCTACTAAAATCATATAGATTTACTCTATGGTGATAAATAGTGAGAATGATCTTACTACCATATTAAATATAAATACTAAATAAAACAAGTAGTAAAAGTCATAGCTCAACATGCCCCCAAGGCAGAACTGTACTATGCACATAACAGGGTTAAATTAAAATTGTAGTTATTTTTGGATCACTATTAATCAATGTTTCTTAATGACAGTCCTAAGTAGTACAGCATTTTAAAGTACCTTCTGAATTAAAAAGCCTAAATTCTACTGGTCACAATTTTATAGTAAAGCATATTTTAACATTATTTTATTTCTTTGAAAAATGCTAATCTATGTAAGGTAATTCTCACAGAATTAATCAGTGAGTATGTATTAATGTGCTCAGCACTGTCCTTGGTACTGTAGTGGGATATAAAACAAGTAAAAAGATCTGTTACTTGTCCTCAAGAAGTTGATAAAAATTCTGTTAAAGGGATAAGACTAACAAATATTAAATTATCAGGCCAATACAACATCAGGTACTAAACTGTGACTGATGTAAATTCAAAGGATGGGGATCCATAAGGTTTGGCATAGTCAGGAAAATTTTCAAGAAGAAAGTGGAAGCAAGCAGTGACAAAAGGATACATGGGATTTGGACAGGCACTGGGGGAGAAGAGAGGGTATATTCTAGGCAAGTGAAATAACGTGAAGATAGGAGATGCACCCAGCCACCAACACAGTTGAGGAATAGTTAAAAAAAGGAAGCTGACAGCTGAGGGTGTGTTGTAGGGAGCAGTAGGATTTGAGAAGATGAGGTTCATATTATGGAAGGACTTGAAACCACTGAGACAAATTCAGACTTGATGGAGTAGAAAATAGAGTTCCATGTTAGTATTTTTATAAGAAGAACATTAAAGACATGGTACTAGTCCAGTCACTCATGTAGCTAGATTGGAGAAAAAAAGGAGAGACTAAAGGCAGGGAGAAGGAAAAGTTAGCAGGTTATTACAGTAAGGTGTAAAAAATTCACCGAGAGGTTGTGGTAGGGATTTGTTGACAATGGTAGATAGGGATAAGTAAATAAACAGTCAATGTTTTCTGAGCATGAATAACTTGGGAGAATGATGGTGCTACTGATAAGAACAAATCAGAAGTGAACCCAATGACCTACTATTCTGGATAAAGGAGTTTACCAAAATTAGAAATCTGAAAAGTCAAATACATCTCTAGAAGTTTATTACTTAAAAATCACCAAAACAAGTATTTACAAATGTTTACAAATGGGATAGAATATTAAAGGTTAAAGAGATTATTCTACTATAATTTCTTAAGGGAAATGTATTGTTAGTAAGCATCTTATAGCTAAAAGGTTTTCAAAATAACTCGACGGTCCAACATTTTAGTTCTGGGAAGAAAAAAGTTCCTAAGTTAATGATATTTAACTTGATCATCCTTTTTTTACCAGCTTGGAGGAGAGAGGATCCTGTTTATTAGTTGCTCAAGGTTTTCATGAAGGTGGGTTGGTGCAGAATATTTTGCCCTGACTGCAGCTTATTTTTTCCCCTAAGTATATACTTCCCAAAGTATAGGCTCCTGACCTGGAGCTCAGTGTCAGCAGGTCTTCAGATTGCAACCCAATCCCTTGTGAAATTATACATCATGGACAACTGTGCCTTCCATTTCCTTGGCTGGCCCCATGCAATCTGTACTAGATTTAAATTTTGTCCTTTTACTTAATTTTATTTATACTTACTCATGTTTTGGGGGCAGGATCAACAACAAAGGACAGATGAATGGCCTGTGCCCCATAAACAAGGAACGTCAGATGCCCTTTTCCCCAAAAAGGTTCTTAGAGGCCTCTGCCATTGGTAAACAGACTTCTCAGTGCAGACTTAGATGGCCCTGACTTCATTCCTGGGAATAATGACAGCCTTATGCTTAAAAACACAGCTCCTGGGAATCTAGTGGAGGGTCAAATGAAAGTCTCCTCTCAAGAGAACAGTAAGCCTAGTCCCAAATTTAGCTCAGGAGAGCTGCTGGAAAAGTGCTATTTCTTTATATTCAGAATTACTTAGTTTTTATGTAAGACATTCAAAAATTAAAAATCTATTTACACAATTCTTTTAAACATCATCAGAGTCTTCTCTAGTAAGTCCAATTCATATTCTGAGAAGGAAATACATGGAAAACCATTCCTAGGGAGGGCTCTGCTATGCATGTGTAAGAGAGTGAATTAAGGGGAGAAAACAAATAGCCTTGAAGCTCTCTCTAAGGCCCCATGGGACAAGGTATAGTAAAGCACACTTCTTTATGGAGAAATAATTTAGCAAGAACAGTCCAATTTATTATCATTAATACAAAGAATACATTTTAAAAACTAAATATATGAGAAAAATTTTAAGTTTTCTAAACTCCGTTGGACAAATTCTTTAATCATCAATATGGTAACATTCTACATATCTGCCATCTAGATTTATAGGAATTTCAATCATCTGGACCAAAGCCAGGTATGTGAAATGGGAAAACTTCTCTTAGAAAATTAACAAGTAAAAGGGTTAAAAAAAACCCTTTGCTCTACAGTGCTCTACAGTACCCACAGTACTTAGAATTGTGCCAAATTAAGCTTAAGTAATAATAAGCCTTTTATTTGATTTGTTATAGCAGGATGACATATTAAAAGGAAGGAGAGGGAATGCTGTTGGAAGGTATCCCATAAAAGGTGAAAGCAAAGGTAGTGGACACTGAACTATAAAGCAGTCCAGTCCCACACTTGTTTAACTATTGCTGAGAGTACGCTATAACAGCATTTAGGACATGTTTCTAAGGCATCACTAAAAAGGTTAAATAATGTTCATCACGCTACATAAGAAGACAAGGAACTCTGTAATATGTGCATAAATAATTTTCAAAAAATGGTTTCCTGATGTCAACAAATGAGTTTTCACTATACCTTAGCTGCTTTGAAAATGGATTAAAAGAAAGAAACCCATTTCTTTATTTCTGAATGTTTTACTATTCTAATTTTGGACTGAAGTAGGACTAAACTACTATAAATCCTCTTCCATTCAGAAAATGTGAAAATTATTACACTACAGATTATAAAGTCTTAAAAGGAAAAAGTGAATTTGCAGATTATCTAAGTTTACATACAGTTTACACAGGGACAACATGAAGCTCATCAGCCAGGGTCACAGAGCTGGGCACTGGTAAAGTTAGGATTAGGAAGACCCAGGCTTCTTGATTGTCAATCCACTGTTCTTCCAATAGTACTATGTTCCCTGAGGTTATGGAATACTGAAGACTTTTGTGTATAGCAAAACACGTTTAACTTGGAACTGGGAGTAGATACAAAATGGATGCTCCATTCATTTGTAAATACTATCTGTTTCTAAAGACCCACTCAACTTATAACAATTTTCTAATTCGTGTCTGAAATCTGTCTACAAATGATAATGTCCTTTCTATGAGAACTAGGTTTTAAGAACAAGGAGGTTACTAGTGTTAATGAAAAGATGCCTAATCACTGTGTTAGAAACAGAGGTATTTAAAGTCTTACCTAGTTTTCCCAGAGGTATTTTTGACAACTTTCCGGAAAGACTGATTTGCAGTAGATCTAGTAGAAAGTGTTCTAGGAGATGCACGAACAAAACTGGATGGTGGATTCTTGGGGATCTTCTTTACTAAATGGGTTACCCATTTCTTCTGTTCATCCTGAGAACATGCTAACAGTAGCATATCTCTTGCTGATGTTACATCATAACTCACTATGAGTGGATAGAGAAAAAAAAATTAAATATGTAAGTAAAAGTAAGTTTCTAAATCTGAGTTGAAATACCTGTCAATTTCAAAATATTTCTAATTGCTCCTATTTCAATACTTCAAAAATCTTATTAATGTGGACACTGCCTCCTGTGGTAAATTAAAACCCAAATGCATCTCTTGCTCTCTGTGATTCTTATCCACGTCCTTCAATAAATCCTCTCCAGAACATCAACATGTAGAAGACTTCGTCTGAGTCTTTTAAATACTAAAATAGGCACTAGTGAAACAATAAGGAAATCCATCCCATCCCTTGCTTTGGTTATAAGAGTTTCACTTCTTTTTTCAATCACACATTTCCTCAATGGTATCTTTTATGCCACTGCTTACTTGCAAGTCAACACTGGTAATTTACTGTAGTCTGTGTCAACTCTGTGTCTTTTCACACTATTCTTTAGGTCACCAATAAGGCCATGCAATAATACTGAAAAAATGCTGATGCTAAAAAGAAAATTTTTTACTTTCAGAAGCACTGGATCCTTGAAACCACTGCCCCATTAACCATGGGCAATCAAATTTTCTTCCTTTCTCTTAATCAATTATGTGATGAGTTCACTGTCCACATGCAGGGCTTATTCAAGACATGTAAGTCTTCTTATATTTTGAGGAATTCTTTATAATTACCACCTATTTTCCTAACATTGTCAGTTTTGGCCAAGGATTTCGTAATTCTTAGCAATGCTTTTTAAAGTTGCTTCTGGTGGCCTCAATGGATAACAATGTAAATAAATTTACTTGTTTATCCAAAGATAAAACTGAAAAACTAAAGCTCATGTTAAAACTATTTAGGATTAATAAACTATACTTATCCCTTTCAAAAACACATGTAACAAACTATTCCTGAGATTAAATAATGTAAGCTCTATGCTTACAATCAAAATTTATATATATAAAATCCTGGTTGTCTATCTTCTCCCCACCTAATAATGCTATAATATTTTGTAACCTCTTTTTAACTTTGTGTTATAATAAAATGTTTTGGATAGAAGTGATGCTTTAAGTATCTCAAAATTAGGATTAAATTTGTTAAAAGTTGTAAGAAATTTGCCTTTTCTTTTACCTTTGCATGGAGAAATTAAATCTTCTTTTTTGTCTAAGTGATCTCTGTGGCACTTGACATGGCATCTTCGACATTCAAGGGCAGGGGGTGGCTTAAAAACATGCCAGAGAGGTTTGGCACAAGCCTCACAGTTGGCTGGAAAGTGATAGAGTGTAGGAATAAACTCATGGCCTTTGTGATTCTGAAAATTAGTCTTCTCAGCTTGTTGTACTGGCTCCATCTCCAAATCTTTCCTACATTCACCTTCATTTGCATATAGTATCTTTTTTTGACAGAGTTGAAAAAGGAGAGATAAATATCAATATACAAAGTAAAGAAGTACTGAAACATTTTATATTAACCCTATGTTAATTAATCCAGATGTCCAATTAATACTGAGTTAGCATTTTTTAAAAAGTGTCACTTAGCATTTTCACCTGGAATATTTTAGGGATTTCTTCAGTTTCTGCTCTATACACATCACCTTGGGTTACAGGTCGAACATGGAATAGTTTGCTGAAATTAAAAAAAAAAAAAAAAGACACATTTTTAAAAAGTCACCTATACTACATTTAATCTATGATATATAAAGTGAAAACCATCTGATAAAAGGGCCAAGGCATGATATACTTTTAAATCAATTTCCATAAATATATCTATTTTCATTGCTTATTTGAAATCTCAATAACCATTGATATTTTCCCTCAAGAAGAAGTACCAAAACTCTTTAGTATTCATCCTTGTTCTATTTACCCTCATCTTCCAACTCTAACAAGGAACCACAAATCCTTGAATTTTTAAATGTCCTACCCAATGTAAATGAATTTTATAAAAGGGAAAAAAGTCCTGCTTATTATAGGACATAATTATTATAGGCCAGTCCTATTTGCAATTATAAGACTTACTGCAGGAACTGCCTATTATCTCAATGGGCAGATACCTTTATTTCCCTGCTATTCAGTAAACAGATATCACATGGTGGATTTCTAAAACAACGGTGGAGTAGACTACAATATGTTACCAAAGATAACTTGTAGAGGAAAATCCCCTTCCACAAAATCAGAGCAATAGGACCAAAAAGGAGGTAGGTTAGCCTAGTAGTGAGACGGAGGACAGTTCAGTCAACCTGCTTCACTGGTATCCATGCAATGTCAAGAGATCTCAAGGAAGGCCCCCATCAAGTTGGTTGGTCAGCATGTGGAAGATTTATGGGAGTACAGAGGCAAGCCTCAGAAAGGATGGTCGGATGTGGATAGTTTGTGATCTCCACCATTAGAAGAAATAACTACATCTACCAATGAGATCACAAGTTAAGCATCATGGTATCTTGAATTTAAAACCATTCAACATTTTAAATCCAAAGTGGAAAACCATAAGCCTTCACCCTTGGAATGTCTGAATCTAGAATTATGGTAGTTTTTTTTTCTTGCACTTTTTGCCAAAGTAGGATAATAACATTATGTAAAGAAAATGTATATGGTGAAAGAAAAATATTAGTAGCTAAATGACAAAGTAATTTGAAAATGACTGCTCTTTTTAAATATTAAACTCAAAGTAATCGTGATTACACTGAATACACTACTTAATAAGAACAAGTTATCTGTATTTTACCTTAAAAGCAAAAGCAACTTACTCTATATCTAGTACCATAGATGGATTTGACTGTTCCTTATCCTGTTCATCGTTGTAGAACAGAATTTTTTTGCTGCTTACTACAACATACTGAAACAAGGGAAAAAGGAAAAAGTTAATGAGAACAAAATTTGCTTGGTTTAAAAATATAAGAAAGCATTATGGTTGTGTGTGTGTGTGTGTGTGTGTGTGTGTGTGTGTGTGTGTGTGTGTATAGTAGAGAACTAAACTCTACTTTGCTTATACTCTAATGATCTCTAAAGCAAAAATAACAGCCTATGCTAAATATTTACCTGAATCTAATATGAAAGAAAAATCAAAGGAAAAAAACTGTCAAATATTGAGTTCCATATAAAATTCCGTACTGTAATTACAAACTCAGTTATATGTTGCTGATATTTTGATTATATAATATTATGTAATTGCTTTGATACAAGTTCTCTCTTTTAAGAGTGAATGGCATAAAAGTTTATTAATTTTTAAAAATTCAGAAATAAGACGTATTTGCTACCTGTTTCTTCCAGCCATATCGTTTTATATTTCCTCTGTTTGGGACTGAGAGCCAACCTTCAATTCTTGATTCTGTATCAAAACAAATATGCAATATGAGATCTTTAAATATATAATAGAGAAAACAAACATAAAGCACATGTGACAGCATGCAGTACAGGCGTTTGAAATAAAAAGTGCTATAATTTGCTTTTTCATGCGTCAATCATAAATTAACTTAACAGCCATACAAATATTGCAGGGTAAAATAATAAGCCTTTCCCCCATTAAATTTAACATTTAATATTTAATTATAGAAGAATGGGGTAAAAATAAACCTTTAAGAGCAAGGCAAAAATATTCAACAATGGATTGCAGCTAAAATGGAACATGATTTAAAAGATCATTTAACATTCAAAGTAGCTACAAAAAATATTTAGCAATAAAAGATGCGGCAAGTAAAACAAACCAGAGCCATCATGTTTACACAAAAGAGAGCAAGCAAAAGTACACAAGTGTCCTATTACTCACAGAAGACAAGAATAGAAGATAAATAAATAAGGAATGCAGGAAGAATCAACTAGACATAAAGAATAAGAGACAAGCATTTTATTCAGTTTTCATAGGACAATATTCTAATGAGCACTGTGGTAAACCCAAACCAACCACATTAACAAATCTGTCCCAATTTTTAAAAAAAGGTATCTTAATCTCAAAGAGTAGAACATGTAAAATTCTCTTTCAAAACCAAAATATAGGCCTTTTATGTTTGTGATCTTGGAATTTTAGTACTACAACAATAACAACAACAAAAGAATTTAGGCAGCTAGTGGCTAGTTTTTTTGGTAAGAGAAATTTCATTATAACAAATATGATCATGGAATTTCATGTATCATTATTATTACTGTTAGAAAAAATAACTTTTTCAGAAAATCATTGAAATAAATGGTTCTATCGAAAAGAGTTGTTTCACAGCAGGCTATTAAAAATCTTTATCATCTATTTCAAACAAATGCTTTTCCTAGATTTTCCTAGTATGGTTCCTACCATTTTAGTGAAAAGAAATCACAACAGCACAACTCTACTCCAGTCACTTTTTCTTTCCATCTAACAAGACAATGGAACTGCCTCATGCAGTCCTCCTTTTGATATTTGGGAGATGAATACTGGAACCAATAAATAGCTACTAATATCACGCCCACTCTGCATTAAAAATTTTAAACCATGATCAATCTAATCCAAATTTTCAATGCTAGCTTCTTATAAGTTAAATGAGAGGCAACATAGTCTGGATAATCTGAATTTTTTTGAATTTCTGAATCAGAAATCATAAAATGTCTGAATTTCACATATGTGTTACATTTGGTATCAGGCATACTCAGCATTTGTGTAGTTTTATAGCAGTTAAAATACAAGAACCTTATGCTCAAATGAAAGTGGATTGAATTCACAGCCTTATGGAGGATATGGCCAAATAAATAACGCTACAGTGATGTGGAATATCAATTTTTTTTACTGGAAATCAGATGGCTTTCCTGCTTTCCTTAAAGATGTAGGGAAAAGCTAACAAATAAGGCCTCGGGAGAATTTTTTTTTTTTTGAAGTGTGTAGGGGGTTAGGAAGAGGAGAAGACACGACATAAACCCTCACCCTTGCTCAATGCTCTGTCCCATCCCACTCCCATCCTTGTCATAAACCAAACTTATATGGAGTCCCCAAATGGTGCACAGCTTACTCTAGGTATTTCTGTTACAGATCTGCATCAAAGGCAAAGGGAACAAATCCATTAATAATACAGGAAATACTTCTAACATTTCCAATACTTCAATGGACCTCTGATATCACTGATGTGGACATTCCTTGCAGTGACGCAGAAAGGGAAAGGGAAGGAAATATGCATTTATATAGAGCCTACTACAACTTTTTACATATATTATCTCATTTTATCCTCACAACTCTGTAAGGTAGGTGCTATTATCCTCATTTTACAATCGAGGAAACTCAAACAGTTTCAACGACTTGACCAGGGTCACACAGCTAGTGTCTGTGACCAAATTAGAATCCAGGTCTTCCTAATTCTAGGCCCAGTGCTCTATCCACTGCGTATTCAGCTGCTTCATGATTATGCAGGTCATAATCCATACATGTCTGCCCATGCAATGCATCTCTTATCCATTTCCTCCCCTCCAGGGGAACCATGGAGCAAGCCGGGGGTCTTCCTCAAGTTCTTTTGACAATAAAAAGATACCAATGGATTACGCAAAGGTTTACATATTCCTAATATTAAAGAAAGCCCCCCCAGTATGTTGGTTTCTTCAAATATTTGTTGCTTTTGGCTGCCTATCAATTACTGTTGATTTTCTATGATGTCCTTGTTGTAGACACGCTTGTTATGTCCAGTCCTTTCCCTTTTCGAGCCCTCTTGTTTTTGTGCCCTTCCCATACTGTGCACTCTTGTTGTCTCTTCTCTCAAATTACCAAGCTTAGAGGATATCTTTATCTCTCCAGGGGTGAGGGGGCCAGCTGGGACACTGCAACAGGGAAACTCTGAGAAGTGATTGTAATTGGACATATTCTTCACTTCTACCAGTCCCATCCTTAAAGAACTGCCTCAGAATTCAGAGGGTCTGGGTTCAAATATGCCTTCTGTCACCTAAGCTCTCTGGGCCTGTTTCTTCAACTGTTAGATGAGTGAGTTGGACTAGAGGCCTCCTTAGAGCTGTGTATCTATCTCTTACATCTTTGTGGCTAATCTAAGGATTCACGACCATCCACTCTCTCTAGAAGTGGGTTCTTCTCCAGGGCTTTACCCAAGAGGCTAAGTCTAACAGTTAGTGCCTAAAGCAGTAACAGCCATAAGGAAGAGAGGGCCAGCCTATGCTGGTATAGTCATGTGTGGTAATGAGAGGAGCTGGGGGAACACTGCAAGGAATGACAGGCTACTGAGTTAGTCTTCAGTTTTTTGTTTTTTGTTTTTTCAATAAAAACTACGTCTTGGTCACATTTTTTGGTATTAATAAGTTAGTGCTGTCTACCTACTGAAATCCATTTCTTTTACTGTGTATTTACTTATTTACTAACCTACACCTCTCCAGTAGAAAGCAAGCTCCTTGAAGGCCAATACTATTTCAATTTCTATCTTTGAATATTGGTGCCTAGCACTGTGCCTTACGTGTTATTGTTGTTGTTATTGTTGTTGTTCAGTCATTTTAGTCATGTCCGACTCTTCGTGACCCCACTTGGGGTTTTCTTGGCAAAGATACTGGAATGGTTTGGCCATTTCCTTCTCCAGCTCATTTTACAGATGAGGAGCTGAGGCAAACAGTTAGATTAAGTGACTTGCCCAGGGTCATACAACTAGCAAGTGCCTGAAGCCAAATTTGAACTCAGGGAGATGAGTTTTCCTGACTTCAGGCATGGTATTCTATCCACTACATCAGTTAGCTGCCCATTCCTTACACAATAGGCCCCTAATAAATGTTTGTTAAACAGAATTCAACCAACTTTAACAAACTCAAAGTCTTACTTCCCGTAACCATTTCTTATGAATTGTCAGCACTATAATCATATTTTGGGGGAATCACTGTAAGGCAATCTCTGTTAGTCAATATTTATCTAATATGAATTTTCCAAGTTACTAGTAAATAACAGCATAAAAATGGGTAACAAAATAAAATTGGTCATAATTATTCTACAATGTCTCTTTACAGTCTGAAAATTTAAATTTTCATCTTGAGTCTGCAAAATCTCAAGATAGGGAGTATAGCAATAGGAAAAGGTTCACTTTTTTAGGTATTATTTTAAAATGTTACAAATTCATTTTTTCTTGACTTTGCAATGTTTTTGCACTTGGCTCATTCTATACTCACATTACACTTTATTATATCAATTTACTCTTTAGCTTTTGCATTCAAGTGAGCCATAACTAGAGAAAAATAATTAGAAGTTATATTCATTTAGATTTAGCACACATTTGGATTAATACAGTGCACAGTAAAATCCAATTTACACTCATTATTCACAAGCTATCTAAAAGACCAATGATTGCTGCTCAGAAAAGAATTTCAAAGAGTTTTGTTGACTAATGTTCTTCTTAAGGAATTCTTAAAATCCCTTAAGGTCCAAAATTCAAAAGAATGATGACAGCCACTGATAAAAACTAGTTAATAATCTCTTACCAATGGCTTTCCTGAAGTAAGTAGGAGTATGGCAGCCCCTCCCTTCTCTCTTACTTTAGATCGACCCTTTTACATTAAATCATCCAATAGTCACAAACAGGGATTGATTCTCTACAAAATTTGACCTTCTATATATAGCAAAAAGTGAGACAGGTTCCTTTCTCATTTCTAAATAAGTTAATCACATCCTGTCACTCCTACCTCAGTCTCTTTCACCCAGCTTTGTACCTATTACCCCTGCCAAAACTATTAGAAGTCCTCATTACCATAAATCTGAACATTATAACAGCCAAACAGAACTTTATGCCTCTACTCTTCATTCCTCACATCCCTGTCAGACATCTTCCTGTAATATAATCTTATCTGGTAATGTCTAAATGTTAATTCCTCTCCTCAACACCCTTCACAAGAAGTAAAGCTCACACCCCTTTGTGCAGTATTCATGGCTCCAGTCAAAGTAGAATATTCACTGTCTACAGGACATATAAGCTCTCTTCTATTTCTTTGTTCATGTGCTCTTCCCTGTACTTGGGACATGCCCTCTTTTTGATATCCTTTTGTTTAATTCCCCTTCCTCAATTGTATTTTTCTTTTTTTTTTCCACATTTTTCACATTTTCTTCCTTCCACTTCCTTTTCTAGTCCTGCTGCTCTCTCCCCTCTCCCCTCCTCATCAAGAAAAATAAAACCCATTATAAATCATGTATCATTAGGTGAAACAAATTCCTACATAGGCCACCTCAAAAAACAAACAAAAAAAAGTATCAATCAGCACTGAGTCCATCAGTTCTCTATCTGGGGTTAGGTAATGCTTCATCATGAGCCCTCTGGAATTGTGACTGGTCACTGTGTTGATCAGAGTTCCTAAGTCTTTCAAATTTACTGGAATTTTTTTTTGTTTGTTTTTTTACAAAAGTATTGTTATTGTATAAAATGTTCTCCTGGTTTTTCTCGCTTCACTGTAGATCAGTCCATACAAGTCTTCCCAGGTTTCTTTGAAACCATCCCTTTCATTTCTTATGGCACAAAAAGTACTCCATCACATTCATATACCATAACTTGTTAAACCATTCCCATATTGAAGTGCATCCCTTTGGTTTCCAATTCTCTGCCACTACAAAAAAAAGGTTTCTATAAACATGTTCGGGGATACAGTTCCTTTTCCTTTGATGTCTTAAGGGTATAGACCTAGCAGTGGCATTGCTAGGTCAAAGAGAATGAACAGTTTAATAGCTTGTAGGGTCTTGTTCCAAACTGTTTTCCAGAATGGCTGGACCACTTCACAGTTCCACCAACAGTGCAGTAATATACCTGTTTTCCCTCCTATTCATTCTTTAAAGTCAAACCTAAAAACCACCTCTTGCAGAAAGTCTTTGGACCAGAAAAGACAAAAATTACAGATACTCAAGATATATAAGGAGGGAGTGTGACAACACCTAGCTGCTGAGAGAAATTATTATTTTTCTATCATACTGATAACCAATTATTAAATTAGGATTAAGGTTTTTTCCCTTTATTTCCTCATTCAGGGACCAGCCCCTATAAACCAGTTTCTGAAGGACACTGCCATCAGATGAGACTGCCCAAATCCTCTGGGTACATTCTCTGAGATCTAGGGTGGGACCCCACCCAACTAGAAAACCTTACTTCTGTTTAGACTGTAAACGGAATCTAATCTAGGTGAATTCTTGCTCTTAGGAAATAAGCCCACATCATTGTACCCCTCCACTGGAGTTTAGGAGGACCCAGCTTATGAAGGAGAAAACCGAAAACCAATCAGAGTGGTCTGGATAGAGATAGATTCCTTTGTCCAGATTCCTGGAGGAAGCTGAGTCTCATGATCAAGCCACATTCTCAGCAGGAGGAGCTGAAGACGTTTAGCCTACATCTTCATTAATATGCCCACCCCCTCATTAACTGTTTGCCAACCAAGGTTGATTTTCACCTGTCAGGGACACCTCCTTTTCCAAAGATATTTAAACATTCAGGGATCTCCATAGTTTTGTCTTCGGATCACTGACCAACAATTTATTATTTGCTAGCCTAATTAATAAACTCATTATTAATTACCCAGAAACTCTGTCTTTTGGGCCTTTCATTCATCTTATTGCTATTGAGTTCAAGTAACCTCCCCAGATGAATTAGATCTTAGGATACTGAAGGAACTGATGTATGTGATTGTAAAGCCACTGCCAGCAGTCTTTGAATAACTTTGGACATCAATTTGTCAAAAGACCATGGAAACCGGGAAAATCATGGGACTCAAGTAGAACAAAGATTGTTCTAATTTTCAAAAAAAGAAAGAGAAAGGAGTCTTTTAACTATATCCTGGTTGGCTTGATTTTCATTCTAAGCAAGATCTAGAATATATCATTAAAAGGATAGTCAATGAATATCCAGAAGAGGAAACAATGGTCACAAAGAGACAGCATGGCTTCACCAATTCTGGTCAAGTTGGACTAACTTCATTTATTGTACTTTGCCATGGTCAGACCATATTTATAATATTAATTTCAGTTCTGGGTACCATATTTCAGGAATGACACAAATAAGCTAATGAGTACCCATAAGAAGGTAACCAATAAGGGGGAGGGTCTTGAGATTATGTTATGACTTATGCCATGAAGATCAACAGAAGGACTTGGGGATAGTTAGCCAGAAGAAGAGAAAACTTAAGAGGAAATAGGATAGCTATCTTCAGGTATAGGCTATGCTTATATATGGAATGCCTCATTTTAGTGAGGATGTGACCCAGGACTTTTGAAGGCTATGCCAGTGGTGCACAAGCCCTGGCACATTCTACTATGCTGAAAGGCAAGTATGGCCCCAGTAAATCAACATATATTTAAAATATGAAATTATATTTCAATACTAATAAACTACTCACATTACACTCTGTTAAATTTACTACAAAGATGGACTTAAAAGTTCACATATCTCAAAGGATGAGTTCCCTACTAATCAGTAATCTTCATAATCTTCATAATCTTTAGTCCTAGAACAGGAACAAGCTAATTTTGAAAAGCTGTTTTTCTTGAAAGTAGTTATAACTCTCTATAAGTGCACTGGGATACAGAACTGATTTTGAATTTCTTCATAAGATTAAGACTGCTCACCACAACTGCTCCAAATCTCTTAATAACTGAGTCAAATAGTAACAGGACCATCCTAGAACTATTTTTAGCAGTCTAACACATTATTTATTCTATATATGTTTAAGTCAATCTAAAATAACATGACCATGAAACTATCAAGGGGCTTCTGCAAACAAAAATGAACATGTTCTTTAATTCCATGGACAAAATAGAATAAAAAAAGTAGCAATGAAATTCCCACAAAGTCAAAGCCACTTAAGAAGGTAAATAAAACAGAACTGCCTTACCTGGAAGGTTTCCATCCGTTTCATCAGCACTAGGAAAACTAGTAACACTGGTAGAATCGGAAAGGTCCAAAAGTTTTGCACGCAACTGCTCTATGTCACTCTCTTTGCTAGCCAGTTGCATCTGAAGTTCATTCCTGTGTGTGCACTCTTCAACCAATTGCTGTGTTCATTTAATAATTTTTTAAAAATACAAAGAATAATTAGAACCAAAGAATTTTTAATAACAAGACTCGATTATACTCAATTATATAAACTCTCTATAAACCAAAGAGGTAATTAAAAATTAAGATTACAGATAAAAACTACAAGTATGTACTACTATATGCAAGAAGTCATGTGACCTTGATAAGTTACAACCTCTCAGAACCAGAATTTCCTTATCTGAAAAACAAGGGTAACAATAACTATGCTCACAATAGTTTACTGTGAGTATCAAATAAAATGATGAATGTAAAAGTATTTTGTAAACTATAAAGCACTCTACAAGCAATGATAAGAAGAATATTTTCAGAGCCTGGGGTCTTCCAGATTACTTAGTCCCAAGTCCCAGATTTTATTATTCGCCTGATAAAGAGGAAGACTCCCCTGGTGACACATTTTTTTTTTTCAAATAATAAAAAACTTATTATTTTTTCCTTTAAAGCTTGTAATATGCTTTAAAATAAAGTATACAGTATGGAAAACGTTCAAAGCTGAAGAAAGCATTTTTTTTTCTGCCCCAAACCAAATAGCTTAAATTGAACAAAAAACCTTCAAAGAAAAAAGAAAATTTAATACCAATAATTACGTACCCTAATAAATGAATTCATAGTTATCACATATATAGAAATTGCTCTTTATTTTAGAAAATGGTAATCTAGTGAGATTAAGTAAACTCTCATATGTTATCTGCTGTTATTTAATCATTTCAGTTGTGTCCAACTCTTCATGACCCTATTTAGGGTTGTCTTGGCAAAGATATGAGAGTAGTTTGCCATTTCCTTCTCCAGCTCATTTTACAGATGAGGAAACTGAGGCAAAAAGGGTTAAGTGACTTACCTAGGGTCACACAGCTAGTAAGTGTCTGAGGCTGGATTGGCCTCAGGAAGATGAGTCTTCCCAGTTCTAGGCCCAGTGCTCTATCCACTGTGCCACCTAGCTGCCCCAAACTAAATTATTTTTTAGAACTTAAAAAACAAAAAAAAACCCTTTCTCCAACAGAGATCAAGATATATTCCAGATATACTAGCAACAGAATTCTGCATTGTTCAGTTTCTTTCTAGATATCTTAGGGTAGTATTCCTTCAGTCTCTTTTATCAGTCAAACAATACTTGTTGGAATCTTCTGCTGCTTAAAAGAACAACTGAGAAGCAGGAGAGGTTCCTACTCCTGATATCAACAGTATGACAATCAATCTTTATAAGAAGTATAAGTATAAATGTGTAGACAGAAAAATTCTGGTCAGTCTATACAGTGGGTTAATTTACACATTAGTAAGACATAGTAAGTATACAAATAGGTACAAGACCTGTACTTGGTGTGGTCTTTTGACTGAGTCCAAGTTTAACAGAACAAATTCTTTTATTAAGGGGATTTGTTCTGTGAAGTTTGAATTCAGTCAAAGGGCCACACATGGCCTCGAGGCTGCAGGTTCCCCACCCTTGGTATAGGTAAAGTAAAGTTTTAAAAATAAATAAAAATAAAAAAAAATAATCCAACACAAACACAACTTTACCGCTTGCATTTCATTGAGTTCCTTCTGGTGTTTCACTACCATCTGATTGAATTTCTCTCTTTCCTGGTTGAGTTCCAATTGTAACTTTCTGTTTTCCTTTTCCTTCTTTCTCAAATCTTGTGTATTAGCCTTCTTTCTATCAATTTTAAAATCTTTGCGATTCATTATTTCTGCCAACTTGTTAACAGCCTATAAAATATGCATGAAAAAGGACATAATAGTTCTCCACAAGCAATTTGAATATTTTTTAAGGGAAAAACTTATTCAATATCATAAAGTGAAAGATACTAATGTAAACAGGTGTATCAGTAAGTCAACAAGAATTTATTAAGTGCCTACTACGTGCTGGGCAATGTTGAAACAAAGGCAAAAATGAAGTAGTCCTCAAGGAATTTACAATCTATCACAAGATCAACACATAGCACGGTAACATGTTGTTTCACTCCATTCTTGTAATTTGTAAGACAGATTACAAAAATTCTTCAGTAGGGGGCAGTCAATTAAAATTGCCCTATTATAAATTTCAAACTCTTTGCCAGAGTGAGAATTAGAAATGTGTATTCATATTAAAAAACACCCATATATAACAACTTTTTTCCATGGAACACCTTATATTTTAGGTCAGAGTATAATGCAATCCTCCAAATAGAATGAGGAAATTCCAGCCTTACATGACTCAGCTTCAAGGCATTCTAGCCCCTCTCACTTTCACTCTTGTGCCCATAATTCACTTCACTAACTTTAGTCAAGTTATTCTTCTTTCCAGCCAGGCCCCCATCCATTCTTTCCTACTTTCAGTCCCCAGTTTTGTATATAAAATGGAATAGAGTTCTGTTTCATATATACTAAGCTATTTTTCCTTTCTCAGTATATCCCTGAAAAGCTCTATTTTAAACATCAGTAGATTGACTACTACATGCCTATTCATCCCATTGAAAAAAATAAATACTACTCTTTATTTTTAATAATATTATTAAATATTATTGTTACATGCAAGGCCCTCAAAGACAGGTCATGATTTATTTTGTATAGCATTAAACTAAATAAACTAGCAATACTTAAACATAAGTTGACAACTGTAAAATAATTAGAACAATAGTGAAAGGACATACCTGTATTTTTAGGGTTCTTTCAGTATTAATATTCTTTTCAAAAGAAGCTTTAAGATTAGTGATCTCCTCTTCTTTCTTCAATTTATAATCTGTTCAATGAGTTAAAATATTTTGGGGGGCAAAGATAAGTATTTTTCATATAATAAACTTATATTCTATTATATACTTAGTAAAATTTTTAAATTTTTTCATTTATCTTAATAGTCTATTATATACTTAGTAAAACTTCTTTATTAATTATTAAAATCCACATACCTTCTTGTTCCTTCATTTTTTCAGTAAACTCTTCATTTTCCTTTCTTAATACTTCAATATCTTTGGTTAATGTACTGTTTATTTCTTCCAGCTAAATGAAACAAAAAATCATAACCTAAAGCTGACTTCCAGTCAAAGCAATGATCTTCAAAATGAATTTTTCACTTGCCATATAAATACAGATTAGTATGGACTAATCACAGGGAATATCTGAATTTCTACTTAAAATATATTGTTTTGTTACTTTAATCAATTCAGGTTCTATTCATACCTTTTCTTCACTAGATTAATATAAATATGTTTATGGATATGTTCGCATATGAAGAGTTATAAAAATCAGTCTTAGTTTTTTAGTAGTTATTGCACAGGTATTTTCCAATTTAAAAAAGGGCCCAAACAAATTCATCTTTGCTCTACCCTACTGGTCAGCTTCATGCTAACTGCTCAGAAGAATGAAGGGCAGCAGGAAGTGTGGTTGAAAAGTCCTGACACTTAAGAGTGGGGATGCTTGGAGATTTAGCTCTACAGCTACACTAAAGAGCTGTGTTACTCTAGGGAACCAACAATCTTTTTGGGCCCAAATCCCTTCATTTGTCAAATAGTGAGGTTGGACTAATTCACAGTACAAAGGCTTCAAAGTCAGGAAGGACTTCCAGTATCATCTAGTCCAATTCAATCATTACATTAATGAGAAAACTGAGGCCCACAGGTATGAAAAGACTTCCCTAAAGTTACACAACTAGCTATATCAAACTATTTCTGTTTCTTCAGGTTTAAAATTTAATGATTCTAATATTAGGACCAGACCGCATATGATTATAATATAACATAAAATATAAATACAAGTGATTGTGCATAAATATACACACATACACATACACACACAGAGACACAACTTATTATGTATATGTAGACCTCTGGATTATTTGGAATAAATGTTCAGTCTCAAGCATGACTTCTTTCTTCCTGGCACATGAATCAGTACCACATTTTATATTAGTAGATACATGCATGGAAAATAAAAGGGAATTTTAATATCTGCTTAAATAAAATTAGGAAAACATGATGCCCCAAAGAGAATATAATATAATATACTTCAAAGCAAAATACATTTTAGAGTATCAACTGTTTTGAAGTTACTGCTCTTTGATTGGGGTAGCATGATCACAGGCTCAAGAACATGCCAGTACTTTAGGATATAACACTTAGTGAGATTTAAATTCATTTTAGTAACGTCAGCTTACCCGACTGACAGTGTGATCTTTATCTGTAATTTCTTGTTTATTTCGTGAAGCTGCTTTCTTACACTCTTGGGTCAATTCAAAATATTGTTCTTCCAGGAGACGTCGAGCCAACTGCTCTGATTCAGCTTTTGTTTCTGCCAGGTCTAACTGTGCAGCAAACGTTTCTCTACAATAGAAAGTAAAAGATTTCTTTAAGAATGGATATTTTCAGGGAAAGTGAATAAATCGAGGATATTCCTCTAATTGGATTATTTGTGTGTGTCTTTAAATTGCCACTAGAAAGATCACAGGACCTACAATTTCTTAATCATGCAAGGCATAATGCTTAATCTGTTACAAAATTCCAATAAGGATAATGGAGTTGGCCTTCATGTATCTGTCTGGCTCTTTGAAAAAAATAGAAAATGAAGTCAAATGTTTAACGAAGTATCTACTATTCTTTCACCTAAGTGGAAGCAGTAAAGTAACATTAAGCATTTTGTATTTTAAAAAAAAATTAACTTTTTTCTCTTAATAAAGCTCTGTGCCAAAAGTTATTTCATTTACTTGTAATAAAACAAATTAAGAAACTAAATTTTAGGGATGGGTGTGAGGGTCTAAATACAAATTCCCCTAAATCACAGTTTAGACACCAGAGGATGTGAATTTTTGCTTGAGACTCAGTATTTAATATATGAAGAACTGTGTCATAAAAATGCTGGCTACAATGCTAAACTGTTGAGCACTACTGCTAGTTCAAAATTTGTGGTTGTCAATAGTGAACTGGCAACTAATGAGTGTAGCAGACATTTACAGTATGTAACCTTGTTTCATCGGTGAGGAAACTCCCTTTGCCAAAGCAGTTAAATGACTGTTCTGCAAAGTTAGGCTTAGAGACTTGCCTGGGGCACCAGGAAATCAAGTGATCTATTCAGGATCATACAACCTACTTTATCAGCAGAGGTGAGACTTGAACCACATCTTTCTGACTTTAAGGCCAGCTCTCTATCTACTATGTCACACTGCTCTTTGAGACAGTCTAACATTTTTAATAAGCTTGTCATGGAGGCATACGTGGTACAGTAGAAAAAAACTATGCCTTTAGGGTGTTAAAGACCTGTCACATCCTATCTATGTCGCTTAAAACTAGCATGACCTTAGGAAAGTCACTTTTTTCTCCTGGGCCTCAGATTCCTCATTTATAAAATTAAGTGACTGGACTGGATGGCCTTTGAAGTCCCTTCCAACTCCAGCTCTATGATTCACCTTGTATCTCGATTTGCTACAACTGAGATAGGTTTATTTCTTTAAAATGAATGAGTCACAGAATCCTAAAAATGCAAAAGTCCTCCTAAGTCATACAACTCAATTTCTTGCTAAATCAAATAATTCCTTCTCAACTTTCTGGACAAGTGGTTATCCAGCCATTGCCTGAACATTTCAAATGATTGGAAAACTCACTACTTCACAAAGTAACTCATTTGGGGTCTTAAAGACAATTTTAATTATTTTTTTAAGTTCTTCATTATGTTCAGCAGAATTCTGCCTCCTAATAGTTTTCACAATTTGGTCTTATCTCTATCCTTTGGAGAAGTACCAAATAAATCTCTTTTTACTTGACAGCCATTTGTGTGAAGATTGCTATCAAATATCTCTCCTTCCCTATGTCTATTATTTGTGAGCTTATAGTTTATAATACATAGTTTCCAGACTCTACTCTCATCTAAATCTACCATCACACTAAACTACACTCTATCAATCTCTCTTACAATAGGACTGTTACCTCTGATTTCTTCTATTAACAGTCTAAAATTGTGTCAGGTCTGCTCAACTACCATTCCAATGTTTTCTACCACATCATACCTCTTAATAACCAGTTCAATAACCTTAAGCAAATCATTTTAGCTCCTCCAGGCTAACATTTCTTCCTCTGTAAAATAAGTACATATTTCTCAAGGTCATTCAACTCTAAACTTCTGATTTTAAGTAACACGTATAAATTCAGTAGCTCCCTATTGCCTCAAGGATACAATGAAAACTCCTCACCTGGAATTTAAGGCCCTTAACAATTTGCCTCTAACCTACCTTCCCAGCTTTAAATACAACACTATCTTCACACATGCTACATTCTAGTCAAATGGGCTTATCAGATTTTCCCCAGACTCAACATGCATTCATCACACTGTCCCCTAGGCCTAGAATACAATCAAGTCTCCTCTCTGGTCTCTTAGAATCTTTATCTTACCATTGTTGTTATATGTCCTTAGTTCTTGAAGAGGACTATGACATCAGGGAGGTGATGCCATGACATGCAAGTGAATTGAATTTAAGTGAGGGAGGGCTTACTGTAAGACTCAGCTTCAGCACCACCTTCTTTCAAAGCCTTTCCGGTTCTGTCCCCACTCACCCCTTCCCCCTCCTCAAACTACTTTAGATTACATATATCTGTGTACAGGGTGAAGTGAGGGACAGTCCCTGGGGCCTAGCACAGTGCCCTGCACTTAATAAATGTTTGTTGAATTCAATGTTGAAGCAAAATTAATAAAATGTAGTCTAGTAAAAGTTTCTAGGAGACTTATTTTAATGACTAAATAAGGATAAACTTTAGTACTTCAACTGTTCATATAACAGCTATTTTAGAGTATTCAAGCATTCAAGAAAAATTTATTTTCTTAAGATGTTTAACATTTCTCTTTGTAATCTTTTCATATTATTAATTAGTTTGTCAAACATTTTCATCACAGAAGGTAAAAACCTTCAGTTCAAACCTGTGCAAACTATTCCTAACTACATCACAAATAAAAAATATTGCACAGGATTGGATAGACTGAGCTAACTTCATTAGTTTTAGGGAATAATTTCAAACTAAAAGTTAAAATCACTTTACTGTGATTTCTGAGCCAAAGTAAAATGAACATACTTTTCATTTTGCAGTTCCTGTATTTTCTTTAGATTTTCTCGATTTTTTTCTTCAATGTCCTCTTTAAGTTCCTTTACCTGAGTTTTATAAAGTGTCTGCAAAACAAGTACCAAGGAGAAATAAGCAGTTTTTATATAGCCAGTTAAAAAAGAATTCAATTGAATTGTGTAAGATAATCAAGTAAGCTAATCATTTGAACTTAATAACTACAACTTTTAAACATATCAATTCATAAAGTTAATATTGTTTGCAAAACATTTTCCATTTTCTTATTCAAATCTATCACATATTTAATTTCTTAACAGCATATACATACTACAAAATTTAATTTAAAAGAACTCCTTTACTCTGAAGGTTCTAACACTTCCCAACTTTGATATATAGTCCTTTAGCCTTTATAATTACACTTCTTTACTAAAATAAAAGGTGGGTAAGGCAAAAGTTAATGCATCATTTACTGCAGTGATACTTGCAAGAAATACTCATGCTGTCAAAGTAATAACTCCTTTAAGAAAGACTTACTTCTTAAGCAGAATAAGAAGAGTAGTTTACATGATGACCACAATAATGTAAGTGGACACAACAGTGACATATTTAAGAATGCTGATCAATGACTTCAGGGGACTGCAATTAAAGCATATTGCCTGTCTCTTATTAGAGAAGCTGTGATACATGAATGTTCAACGAGGCATACATTTTCAGACATGGCCAATACACTTTGCTTAGCAGTATTTCTTTACTCCCTTTACTCCCAGTGACACTTCTAATGGACATTGGGGAGGAAGTAAGTTAGTGTGGCATTGGGAAGTGATAGTGACTTATGAAAAAAGAGCATCAATAAAACATTTTTTAAAAGATAAGGAAAAGAAAATTCACTTCTCCAAAGACACGCTGCATGGATGCCTATGGCAATGCAAGTAAAATAAGAATGATGATGACTTGATCTAGTTTAAGTGTTTGCATGTCCTATAGTGTTTCATTCTATCATTAGGAGTTACATTCTCTCATCTTTCTTTTAACTCTGAAATATTGAGGTTCAGAAAGGAAACCTACCTGGAGATGAAAAATAATACTCTGGTTCTAAGCATTATAAGTAAGAGTTCACTAAGTTCCTTACCATACATGCTGATCACTTATTCTTATTTTCTTCTCCCCCCCCTTTTTTTAAATTAAATTAAAAAAAAAAAAGACAAGGTCTTTCTATCTTGCCAAGGCTGGAAATACTGGAGGCTACTCATGGGCCTGGTCCTGCAGCAGTACAGTACCTCTGACCAGCTCCATTTTCTGACTTAGGCTGGTTTCCCCCCAACCTCCTCTTTAGGAAACTTGGTGACCTCCGCTCCCAGGGGCTCACCATGTTCATGTATTTTATTCTTATCTTAAAAGAGTTTAAAACACAGCATTTTGAATGTTTTTTATCCCATAAACTACCAAATCAGGCAAATCTTGGCCTTCCTGCATAACTTGGACACATCACATTTGAAGGAAAAAAAAAGTTCTCTCTCTTAACATAACTAAGAAGTCTGAACAGATAAAATATAAAGAATTTAGTATGTGCTATTAGATTCTATAGAGAGTAACTTGAGAAATTATTTTATCATTCATATTAAATGCAAAATACACGAAAACATTTCTTTTTAACCTGTATCCAGGGTTTTTAAATGCCAGCTTATTCTTATCAAATGGGCTTTCTGGTTTGTTATGAGAATAGACTTCTATTTTTGCAATATGCAGGATGTGGGGGACAGAAGCTAAAGTGGCAACTTATACCCATCAAGAAAGCACAGATTCTTTAAAATTCTAAATTTATTCCAGAACAGCAAGACTGCTTTCAGTAGTCAATGACATTTTATTTGATCCTTTTCCCTTTAGCAACACAGTAAAATAGGGCTATGTTATAGGTTCAATGCTGTGCAATCATAATACATAACACGACCAAGAACCTAGCAGTTTTTTGAATGTGCTTTTCATCTTTTTAACTAACAAGTGATGTATTCAGCATACAAGACAGAATTTAATATTATGGACAAGTTTACAGAATCAGTACAGTACTGGGAATTTATGAGAAGCAGGGAAATAAAAGATGCAGCTGAATCTTTCATAAGCAATACTGAACTATTTTTTCTTTTTACTATGGCAACAATATATTTTTCAGTTTTATATTGAGAACAAAAAGTAGAAAAGTAAATCAACAAAGCATATTAAATCAAATGATTGACAGAATAAGGTATCAAGATAACAAGAGTCTCTTTACCAAACTAGAAGGTACCTCTGGTACATTCAACTTTGTTTATGGGTAAAACCAGATCTTAAAACAAGAACAACTGCCATAACACAAAGCGATACAAAAAGCTGTGCTGGATAGGACGTGTGCAAAGGACAGACAGCAGAAAGATACCAAAGACAGAAGTATTTCCTTTAATTATCAATCAGATCATCAATTCCTTCCATTCAAAACAACTACATAGATTGGAAATTGAGAGAGAAGCCCTGTGCCTCTGACACTTGATAGGCAGAGCCTTTCACTTGTTAGAAGTATCTAACCACACCATTTTAAGACTTTTTTTTACAATTCCTCTATAAAAATGAACAAATACTTCTATAACTTACTGAAAAATATTGTTCAGCTTCAAGCTGATCCTGTAGTTCCCGCATCTGTCCTTCGTTTCCACAATATTGTCTTCAGAAAAAGAGAAGAGTCAGTAAATATATCTGCTTATAATAGGGTAAGAAAAATAGCTGTAGAACCTATTTAAAGTAAAAACTGTATTGCTGAAACAGCTCTATTTTAAATATATTCCCGTGCTACTAATATATAACTCAATAATTCAGTTAGTTATAGTACTGGTTCCATTTCACTGTTGAAAAAAATACTGCATAATGCTGGGAGGCAAGGGACCTTTTTCTTAGTGAGAACCAACTATTCACAAAGCAAAGCTAAACAAAACAAAACAAACAAACAAACAAAAAACATTCAAACCAAAACAACAAAGGGGGATTGATCTTAATTGTAAAAACAACTTAACTGGGTAGTTTGGGGGATTGAAAGAGAAACCCAAAAGAGAACATAAATCTAATTTTAAAAAGCTGAAGTTATATATTATAGTCAGTTAAAGAAAAGAGAAAGAGCAGGGGAGAAGGATGGAGAAACAAAGAGGACAATGACAAAGAAAGAAAGAGATAGCGTAATAAGAAAAACAGGCCCAAAATGAAAGACACAAAAATAGTGACACCAAAACAGAGTGACATGCAAAGAGAAAAAGAATGTATATGTGTATATTTCATGAAACAGATTCTCTGTTCAGTCACTCCTTAGAATATTCTAATAAATGAAAAAAATTATTATAACAGCTTTTGAAATCAAGAGGTAATCTAGAGAAACAACCAGTGGCATCACATTTTAGTGGTTTCCTATAGGCTGCATGACCCGCAAGCTAGATCTTCCTCACTCCTACTACAAAACTCTCAATTCAGCAAAGTCAGTTCTTTTGATACCTTAAGAGTATTGATACCCTGGAATGGTTGGTTGGGGCTAAGGACTAGAAAGAGAAGGGGGAGGGTGGATTTTTACTCAGTGTGCAAAGTATTCATTTTAATTATGAAACACACAATCTTAGTAAGGCAAGAAGGGGCATAATTTATGTATGATTCAGCAATCTGAAAAGGACGGATGAAGCTGTTTTCTAAAAACAGAAATGCAAAAGGAGATACAGATTATTTAATTTATTGGCCCTAGGGCTTGTCTTTTATCCTATCCTATCACTGAACTGGAAATTAGGGAATTTGGTGGGAAGCAAACTAAATAAAGGCTAGGAATTTGGAAAAGAAAAGAATTTGAGTTTGGCATAGGATCTAAAATTTACTATCTGTACATTAAAGTGCCAATTGAGTTCAAATCTCTCTACCATTTATTACTTTTGTGACTCTGGATAAGTCTCTTTACCTCTCTAGGATCTTAGTTTCTTCAACTGTAAAGTGAGGTAGTTTGACAAGATGATGTCCAAGGTCTCTTCAAGACCTAAACCTATGATCTACATAAAAAAGAATTAAACCAACTGTCTCCAAGAGATAAGACCTGGTAGAAGTAACCTGGGAAAGGTGGGGGAAGGGTTGTTAACTTAGAAAGTTGTCCCCTATAAATATAAAGGAGCAAATGAATTGATGAGACCTTTGTAAATTACTATTTTTTCTGATGATTTATCATCATAATTCTCTTATATTTCTCTGAACTGCTTACTTATTTATTTGCTGTTTTCAGGGAGCACAGTCATGGCTCCCCTCCTGAGAGCTAATCTAGATGCTGAAGGGACTCAGCTTTCAGAAAGGAATCATGGTAGCCATTAAAGAACAGAAGGAGTCTTAGAATACAGGAGTCAACAGTAAGCTCAATCCTAGAGCTTGCAAAAAGAAAAAGGTCATAGAGAATATCATGGAAGAAATCAGTGATCCTGTGGCACCAACAGTCCTCCAAAATACAAATTACTTTTAACTATTAGTAATTCCGTAATAAGATAATCAAAATTTCCTAATAATCAGAAAAATGCATATCAAGATAACTTTAAGATACTACTTTACATCCACTTAAAAAAACCCCAGTAAAAATTAAATTTAATGCTGGTGGTAGTGGGAAAGTGGACATTCTAATACACTCCTTGGGGAGTTGAGGGGAGTGCTGGGGACTGGCTGAAATATTTATAACATAGCAAGAGCAATTTGTTGTTCAGTCATTTCAGTTGTGTCTAACTGTATGTGACCCCATGTGGAATTTTCTTGGAAAAGATACTGGAGTGGTTTGCCATTTCCTTCATCTCATTTTACAGATGAGGAAACTGAGATGAACAGGGTTAAGTTACTCGCCTAGGGTCACACTGCTAGTAAGTATGGGAAGCCACATTTGAATTCAGGACTTCCTAACTCTAGGCTTGGTGCTCTAACCACTGTGCCACATAGCTGCCCAGCAAAAGCAGTTAAAGAATCGTTAAAATAATCATATCTTTCGACCCAGCAGTTGCAATGCTAGGACTTCATCTCAAAAACATCACAAAGAGAGGAAAAAGGTTAAAGTTTTCACAGGTACTCTATTTGAAATATCCCCCGCCCCCCCCAAAAAGGAAAACAGTTCACTATAGTCCAATAATTGGAGAACAGCTGAGCAAACTATGACTATGGCACGGAAATATAATACTACTGGTGACACATAAAGAAAAAAATGGAAGTATATAAGAAAATATGGAACGACTTACACACAGTTATGCAAATAAAAATCTGCAGAACTACCACTGTAGGCACACTGAAAACTATACTGCAAAAAAAAGAAAAAAAAAATCCCAAAACAACACAAGTAGCAGAACTTCAGGAAGAACTCAAGGGGATCACAGAACAAATGCATTTTAAAAGTCCTCATGTGTTAATTTGCTTGATTCTACCTGTTAAATGTGAAAGGTCTGATATAAAATTTTACTTATTATGAATTTTTTATAAACAAAAATTATTTCCAGGAGAAAAATAGGCAGCATATTGTCCTATGAATCAACAAGTTTTTAAGGTAACAATAACCTAACCAATGATGGAACTGGCTATTTTTCTTACTGTTATGAAGCTTTAAACAGGTATTTGGACTAAATTTGGACTAATGATAGAAACAAATGATTCAGTACAATACATGGACTTTTAACACATGGTTTCTGTGGTGATGATCTATACATGCATCAAAGTATCTTGCATACAATATACACCAACAAAAGATCTCAAGCATACGAGAAAAGGAAAATTCACTTAAAATGTTCATTTTATCAAGACTTACCTTGTGAGTTGAGCTAGTTCAAATTCCAATAATCTCTTTGCTTCTAATAATGTATTGATCTCTTGTTTCATTTGCTTTTCTAATCCTTTCAAATTATCCTTCTCAAAAGCCTGAGTTTTCAATTCATTCTGTATCAGTAACCGCTTATTTGATTCTTGCTCCAGCTGCAGTGTTAGATTCTTAACCTATGAATGAAAAAGTACATTTAATAAACTTTAATGCCCATTATGGTTCCCTAACTTACTTGAGGGTATCTAAGCACACTTAAACGACCCTATTAAAAAGAATTTTTGATAAGCCCTATTAACTTTGAAATCTAGCTATTAGGGGGGAGTAATAAACTTAGGTTCAAAAACCTAACTTCTACCACCTCTAGGACATACATTCTAGAATTTTGCTAGGAAATAAAACTAAGTCCATTGGTCTACAGTTTTGAGTCTCTATTTTCTTCCAGCCTTCTGAAAACTGTCAAATGTTCTTTTCCAGTCCTGTGATGTGTCTCCCATTCGCCACAATCTATTAAATATCGCTAACAATAGTTCAATCTTTTTAGCACCTTGAAATGTACCTTCCTGGGCTTGGTGACTCCAACTCATTAAAAATAATAACAGTACAGCAAAATGCTTCATATAGACTATCTCATTTGAGTCTCAAAACGCTGTGACATAGGTACTTTTAATCTCTATTTTACAGATGAAGGAAAAACTGAGGCTCAAAGTGATAAAGTCATTCACCCATGTTCACACAACCAATAATAACCAATAAGTTCTGGAGGTTGAATTTGAATGTAGGTCTTCCTAAGATCAGGTCCAGCATTATACTACTTTGTTTTCCAAGCCTAGCCTCCCACCAAGTTAGAGGGGCAAAGGGGTTTTCCTGATGTAGTCTCCAAGCAGAAATCTCCTTTTCAGAGAAGGTCTGGAGTCCAAACATCACCCAGTCTCATCATGGACCAAAATTCTAATATCAAGGTGAATGAATCATTATTGGGAAAAGCAGAGGATTTAGAAAAAGAACAATTTCCCTTTGGGAAGATGGGGATCAAATCTCTCCAAACACTACCTTCTCTTTTAACCCATTTTATACCTTAAGGGAGTAAAGAAACCTTTTGTTTGATGACAGCAAGAACTGCACAACCTTGTTCGCTCTATATTAAGTTATGCTGCCAATGCACAAAAACACTGAGTTCTACAGAAATCCAACTTGGGTGGGGAGGGGGGTGGTTCAGGGACATGGATATTTTAAGTGATGGGTTCCCAAACATGAAAGTGATTGCACAAATGGTCTAAGAACATTTTTTAAACAGTTTAAGACTAAAGTTGACAGATGTGTTTGGGGTCAAAGATAAAAACGGTTACAAAATTACAGATATTTAAGTTACTCCTTGCCTGTTATAGAGTAAAAACTCAAAACTTCTTTATGATATATATAGAGCTACAATCTGAAGTCCTCTCATTTTGATCCACTAAATTTCCAAATCATATATCAATATACATAGTAAGTTCCTGAATGTGTGAGAAACACACACACATTTGACACAAAGGAAACTAGTTACTCTTAATCTTCCTATTTACCTTGGGTTTCAATTGCCTCTAAGTCCCTTTGAGGCTTGACCTTTTTATATTATCCTTAGCTTTCCTCACTAGTCACAGTTCTGAGTTTTATTTGACAATCATTTCAGCACTATACCATGTTTTTGTATTTAGCCTATTGACTGTGTTTGCTTCTATCTTCTGTAAATTTAAAAAAACAAATAGTGGTTATTTAGTTCATGTGTACCCACATTAGCTCCTTTATAATATTTAACTCCTTCCTTCCTTTTTTTTCTCATGAGAATTATTCTTTTTTCTATCTTTAGAACCTTAGAGCTTCACATTACTTCGAGGCTGACTTCCCTTGGAGAATTTTAATCCATGGTATGCTATGTATCCCTCTCCATGAAACATTTGAAATCTAATTTCCCCAAAGCTAGTGTCTATGTCAAATTTTGCTCAGTTTTCTTCTCCTCTATCACAAATTCTAAGGTAGACTTGGCACTTTCTCCTCTCCTTCCTCCGCCCCTTTCCCCCATCAGGCCATGTTCTCATCATTTAGTTTTCCTTGGTTGGTGAGAATCAGGTACAGAACAGAAGTTCCTCTAATTTCTTGCTCTACCTTTTAAAGGATGAAAATTAGCCACCTATCCCTTACCACTTAAGGGAGGAAATTATTATCTGCTTTGCTTTTAGCAGAAAGAAAAATTCAGTAGTTGTCCAGACATTAAAAGTCTTCATCACTGCCACTATAACAGTCTTATGATTTGTTTTCTGAATTCATCTATTTCCTCTTTCTGTCCAGGTGTCTTTATCAATGATAATACTGTTTCTGCCTACACTTATTTTGACCCAAATGCTTTAGAGCATGCAGTTCTCCAAATTTCCCTCTGTCTTGTTCCTGAATCTATTCATACCTAGTGTTTTAACTATTCAATTCCTTCTAAATAAAGTATGTTCTCTGAGACCTGTATTTCAATCACAGGTTTCAACATTCCAAGTCTTGAGTTAAATCTTTCTCCTTAGTTAGGATCACTAGTACACTGGGCTTATCATCCATCCTTCAGATATAGCTATACTGAGTCATGGATTTACTGCTGGATTGATTTATAGATTTTTCTCCTACAGATTTTTAGGTAACTCTACCTAAGAAGTTATTTTTCTTACTCCATTACAGATAGCACCTATCATATCTAGGCTTATGGATATACATGAGCAGTTTTTTCCCTTCCTCTTCTTTTTATTTTAACATCCTTTTGATTAGATTTTCAAGATTCCAGGAAAATATAGTCTTATTAGTCTTTGTTAGGTATATTCTATCTCTAAACAAGAGTCTTTCACTTATTTTAAATTAAAAAATCTGAATCCCATTCTCAGAAAACCACTTTCAAAATAAGGTTATTCATTTCCAAATGTGCCTTTCTCTTCTGAAGTCCTTGCATTTGATAAGCAGCAGTGAGGAAACTACCACCCAAACCCCTAAGGTCTTCAGTTCCTTTCCCAAGACTTGATCATCTTCAGTAATGATTTCTAGATTTCTTCTAGGAGTTATCATTCATGCCCATGTAAATTTTTTTTTTAAAGTAGTGAAAACAGGACTTGAAAAATGTGGAATGTCACATCCTGAAAACATGCCTGAGCAAGACCATAGGACTCATTTTCTAATAAATGGCGGATGGACTGAAGCAGTGAAAAAGTTGAGGCAGGGAACATAATTACTGTAGAAAGTTATTGCTATAGTAGTCCAGGTGGGAGGTGATTGAACTTAAACTAGGGCAGTAGCTCTGTGAGTGGAGAGAAGGGGATGTATATGAGATGCTGCAGAAAAAGAAAATAGAGGATTTGACAAATGAATGGATATGTAGGGTAAGAAATCTAGGATGACACATGAGTGAGCGATGTATCTTCAGCAGTAAGTGCTAAGTTTGGAGGAGGGTTAGGTTGGTGGGGGGGGGGGGGGGGGCAGGCAAAGGAAAATAATGAGTTCTGCTTTAGACACATGAAGTTTGAGATCTGTGATACTCAGTTCAAAGTATTCAATGGCAGTTGGTGATGTGAAACTTGAGCTCCGAATAGAGATAAACAGATCTAGGAATCATTGTGCGCATAGATAATCAATGAACCCTTGGAAGCTGATGAGACTACTACATGAGGGAAATTTTATATACATATACATACACATACACACACACACACATATATAGAGAGAGAGAGAGAGAGAAAGAGAGAGAGAGAGAGAAAGAAAGAGAGAAGAGAAGAGAAGAGAAGAGAAGAGAAGAGAAGAGAAGAGAAGAGAAGAG
>NW_020955033.1:26324248-26347179 GCF_900497805.2 Vombatus ursinus | reverse complement strand
AGAAGAGAAGAGAAGAGAAGAGAAGAGAAGAGAAGAGAAGAGAAGAGGGCCCAATACAGAGCTTTAGGAGACAAAAGTTAGTGAGCATGGTGCAGATCTCTCCCATTCTAATCCATCTTCTATAGAGCTACCAAAGTGATTTTTCCTAAAGCACAGGACTAACCATGATGACCCCCTCTCAATAAACTCCAATAGTTCTTTAATACTTCTAGGATCAAATACACACTGTTTTGTTTTTCATTTAAAGCTCTTCACAACCTGGTCTATCTTTCCAGGTTTTTTTTTTGTTTTTTTTTTTAATATAGTGTTTTTCTCCATGGACTCTGTGGTCGAGTCATACTTAACCCACTTACCAATCCTCACTCATGATGCAATTCCTCCTGCCCTCTGCTTTTCAGAGTCCACGACCCTCCTTTAAGCCTCTGCTCAGGAACCACCTCCCATAGGAAGTTCCCCATTAGTTCCCCAGCTGCCAGTGTTTTTCCATTTGCTCTGTATTTATCTTCTGTGTTAATGTATGTATTGTTTTCCCCTTTATAATGTAAGCTCCTTGATGGCAGAGACCAGTTTTTGTTTTTTTCTTTTTATTCTCAGACCTTACAACAGTGCCTGGAATACAGTAACTGCTTAACAAATGTTTGATGACCTATTGATTCCTGATTCAAAGGTTCACTGTTCAAAGCTAGGGCAGATAATAAACAGAAAAGTATGACAAAGTCTTTCAACAACAGCATAAGTAGTGCTAAAACTGATGAAAAAAGGAAAGATAAAAGGTTTTTTCCTGAAGCTATACTGGGATTATGAAGGAGACCTTTTTTCATGTTAACAAGTTGGACTTGATTTCCTCTGAAATCCCTTCCAATTCTGAGTTTGTGATTCTGTTACTTATCTAACACATTAGCTACAAAATAAAGTGTTTTAAGCCAAATTAAATCAATCCATATACTCTAAGTTAAATCTCTTCTGATATGTATACTTGCTCTTTTTCATATGATTTTTTTAGGTAGTTAAAAATGACGTGTTTAAATACTATGTTTTAGATTTTCACTTCAGAGTACAGCATATCTTATAAGCAAAGACTATTTTATCAGACAGTAAGTTTCTCTAAAGTTGGAGGTGAATTTCTGTCATATTGTTTTCTATTCACAATGCTTAAGAAAAGTTTATAAGTGTTTACTGATGCCAAATTTTGTAAGAAGTACTCAAACCAATGAACTCACAGATCTCCCCTAACAAAATACTTATTGATAATAAATATCAGGTGCCACAGGTCCTCTCCCTTCCCTACCCCAGCACACCAACTACCTTGATCTCACCAGGCACTAAAAGGCTCAGCAGAAGAGATACTATTGGGAGCCCTACATCCCAACTTCTCTGTGAATACCCTTTCTCCCTCTTCCCCACTCCTGGTTGGCTACTGCTGTTTTCCCCAAGCTCTCTTTGCCCATACCACCTACACTCCTAAAGGAAGGGATCCAGAGTTTTCTCTCCACTGAAACCCTTGGGCTCTCTCTGTTTCCCCCTTTCCAACAATTATGGGCTAGACTCCTCTAGTTTTCCGACTCTGAGGAGCAGACATGGCTATTCACACTGTTTGTATGAACAGGGAGTAATTAACTACAATCCTTCCAGGAAAAGGGAAGACCACTGGGCCTTATCATACAACTGACTGCCTTCTGGCCCTCCACACATTGCCATCTTACCTGCTGAGGCACCCTTAGAGTCACTGGGCTGTGCTATTTGTCCAGAAGCTGAACCTTCCTATATAGGTTGTCCCCCCTAATTAGAATGTTAGCTTCTTGATAGCACGGACTGTCTTTTATGTTTGCTAACCCAGCACTTAGCACAATCCTTGAAACACAGTAAGCACTTAAAAAATCCTTTTTCATTCATCATTCATTTATAAACATAGGCATAGCTTAATATCAAGCTATCTCCTTAATAAAAATTATGCTATTTTAATTGATAACATAGTTATCTTCCTTATTCACAAACTTTCTTTAATATACAGCTGTTTTTCTTTCACATTGAGAACAAAGACAATAGTATCCTTTTTTCTTACTTCATCCTCCATTCTCTCCTTGTGTTCTGCCAAATGCTCCAGTTTCTGCTGAGACTGTTTCAAGTCGACATCTAACATGGAACACTGCTTTTCAATGTGAACAACTCTATTTTCAGCTTTTTCTCGTGCTGCTCTCTCTTCCTTCAGTTTCTTTTCCATTTCTACAAAATGATGGAATTGAATTAGTTCTTAACAATTACATTAGCTTTTAACAAGAGACAATTTTGTTACTCCTTATTCAAAATGGTTCAATCAGCAAAATGCATTCCAACTGTTTCTAAGATCAATGACAGTATGAAATATCATTAACAAGTTTTTGCATAGTTGAGTGTTTTTATAAGCAAATCATTATAGGAAGTATAAAAAAAATTGAATAATGTAGTAGACTCTTCCATGTACAGACTGGTCCAAAGGTTATCCATCATTCATCCAGAACCTTTTGGTTATCAGGAGGCAAAGAACAAGTCTGAAACATATATTGAACACAGTTTTCATTCCAAGTCAAAAGAGGGGAAAAAGAAGAGGAAAACTAGAAATGAAGTAGCAGCTAAAAATAAAGGCTAAGCAAGGACTAATCATCTTTGTATTTTCCCTATCGCCTAGTACATAACAGATGACCAACAAATACTTAACTTACAGTAAAAATGAATGTCTTTCTCATGGCAGGTTTTGCTTTCCAAATTGTAAGCACTTAAGAACATTTAAAAAGTAAACTTCATTAATGCCTTTGGTTGTTACATAATCATTTCTAGGTACTGCACACTCCACACATTTTCTTTTTAAAAACTAATGCCTTTTGTTTTTATATCACATTCACTCCTGAATATATCCTTCTCTACATCACATGTGTGTGTGTATATATATATATGTATGTATGTATGTATGCACACATGCATGCACAAACACATACACACAGAGTCTATACAGTGTAAATGGGTGGTAATCTCAGAAGAAAGGAAAACACTAATAGTAGAGAAGACCAGGAAAGGTCTCTTGCAGATGGTGGTATTTGAGGTTAGTCTTGAAGGAGATCTAAGAAGCCAAGAGGCACAGGTCAGGAGGATAAATATTTCAGGCATGGGGACCCATGTCAGTGAAGAGGTAGGAATTCAGAAGGTGAGATGTTATGTGCAAGGAACAGCAAATTGGCCATACTACTGGATTGTAGAACTGATGGTGGAGAATAAATTAAGACTACTTGGAAACATAAGAAGCAGATTTGTGAATGGTGTTAAAATGCTAAATTGATTATTTTATATTTGATCCTGCAGATAAGAGTTGCTAGAGTTTACTATGGTGGGTGACAGGGTCACACTTGTACTTTAGGAGGCTCAGTTTGGCAGACAACTGAAAGATGGGCTACGGAAAGGGGGAAAGAGTGGAAAGGGAAAGAAAGACCAACCATAAAGCTACAGCAGTAGTGCACGCGCACGCACGCACGCACGCACGCACACACACACACACACACACACACACATGAAATAACAAAGGACTGTAAAAGGGGGAAGAGAAACCTCAGAGTTGTTTTACTTTGAATTTCTCTTATTACTAGTGATTTTGGTGCAAACATTTATTTGGTTGTTATTAGTTTGGAATTCTTTTCTTGTGAACTGTTTCTTTATATCTTCTAACAGCTTACCCAATGGGGAATAGATCTTGGTCTTCTATATTTGTGTTAATTCTCTTTTCCCCCTTGGATATCAGATCCATATCAGAGATATATGATGCATCAGGTTTTTTTTTTCAATTACTTGTTTCTGATTTTATCCCAGCATATTAATTTTGCTCTTGTAAAAAGCTTTGCAATTTCAGGTAATCTATTGATCTATTTTACCTTTTATTTTATTAAGGATTTTCTCCCCAAATTAGCAAAAACATATATACATCTATATGCATACATATACACACATACTGTGTTTTCTCTTGCAACATGGCTAATATGGAAATATATTTTGCATGACTTTACATGTGTAATCGATACCAAAATTGCTTGCCTTCTCAAAAAGATGGGAGGAGGGAGAGAATTTGGAACTCAAAATTTTTAAAAATGAATATTAAATTTTTTTATATTCAAGTGGGAAATATTTAATGAAATAAAAATGTATTATATATTCAGTGTGTGAGCATTTAGTGTGTGTGTGTGTGTGTGTGTGTGTGTCTTTGCTGTGTTTAATGTTGTTAGATAATGGCCAAATTGTGGTATACAACTATGACAGAATATCACTGCACTTTAAGAAAAGATAAAAAATGGAATTCAGGAAAGCACACGAAAGATTTATATGAACTGATGCAGGGTCAAGAACAAAGTACCAGGAAAACAATACACAAAATGATGACAACATAAATGAAAAGACCCCTTCTTCCCCGCTTCCTTCCAAGGCCCAAATTGAAAACTGTGTAATTATAATGAACAATTTTGGCCCCAGAGAAAAGACAAGGAAAAAAATACATCCCTCTTTTCTTTAAAGAGGCCAGACACTATAGGTCTGGAGTTTTACGTAACTGTCAGAATCTATTAACGTATTGGTTAATTTTGCTGAACTGATTTTTTTTCTTTCTTTTTTTATTCTTTGTTAGAAGAGATGGCTGGGTAGAAGATAGGTTAAGGAACATAATCAGGAAAAGGGTGATTATAAAAATAAATAAATTTTAAAATGTTCGGTTTTCTTTTGAGAATTAAAATACTGATGGTTGGAACTATAGCTGGTCAAAATACAAAGTTCACAAACATTACTTAAAGCTATCAGCTTTCTGCTAATTTTATAGGGAAATATAAAAATTAACACTTACCACACATTGCAACTGATTTTGCCTCTTCAATAGATTGATGCTTGTCAGTTAAACGGGCTTTAGTCACTTTATGCTCATTTACTTCCTGTTCTAATCTTTGCTGTAATGATTTTAGCTTGTAGTTTAAATCTATTTCCAAATTATTCTTTTCCTGAAATATAAGAGTAAGTTACGAACTAAAAATTGCCATAGACCTCAAATATCAGCTATTCTCATTATTAATGATATGAAATAAAGATAGCATATTTCATTAGATTTTTTTCCTTCCTTATAACAGCTCAAAATGAACAATATCAATAACAAAAATCAAGGAATTTTTTTCCTTTGAATAAACATTTTTTTGTCCTTTGAAATAGTCATCTATGTGTACAGAAATGTTCTTAGGGGCTTAAAAAACATCAAGCAGATTCATAGCTGGAAACAAATGAATATCACAATTCTTTATTTCTAATTTGTTGCTTCTTTCCTTATGGATCATGGTTGAGTATGTTTTGGCAGAAGAGAAGCAAAAACTATCAATGAAAAACTTGCCATTCTTCTTGGACAGGAAAACAATTTACACCCATTGAGATACACTGTCTCAATCTAACCTAACCCTGATTTCTGGAGCCTCTAACTTTTACCAGCTATATCCTCTATTCCTTCTCTCTTCCATTACTAGGCAAACTCATCTGGACACTTGTGGCTCTAGTGAACCCACAATCCTGGTGGGAAGTGGGGGGGGAGAGAGGGAAAGGATGTCATAGGGATAACACACATTGCACTGAAATGGATATGCAGCATCTGGTTGTTCTTTTTGTTGGAAAACCAGGAAACAACAACCAAAAAACATGAAATTTGCAAGATAAGGAAATCCTAAATATTTTCAATTACTAGGCATTTTTACTTTTGCTTCTCTCTGTCTCTCACACACAAACCCTTTCACATATGACATAATTCCTTACTTGAAGCACTTTTTCCTCTCATTCATGTTTAAAAATTTGACTAATAAAATATATCTAAATAATACAAAAACATTCTAAATTTAAAATACAGAACAAAACATTATTTAATTCTTCCCTTTCACAGATTTAAATATTTACATTTAGGAAGTTACTATAACTTAAAATAGCAATATCAAAAATATGTTCTTAATCTATTAATGTTAACTCCAAAAACAAAGTGAGATACTTCCTTTCATACCTTTTCTGAATGATTAAGCATGTCTTGAGCCTCTTTTCTTTCCCCTTCCACTCTTTCAAGATTATGTTTAAGGTGTTTAACTTCCTCTTGTAAAGATGTAATTCGAGCTAACAAGAAAAAAAAAAAGAAAGGAAAAAAACATAAATATGCTGGATAGCATAAATTTTGCTTTGTTTGTTCCTCATCCAGATTAATATGAATCAGAAAATATCCCTAATCAGATGAAAGTTATTCAGTATATTCATGCATAGACAAATGCAGTTTAGGTGCTATAAATGTAAAACAGAAAAAAAAAAAACAACCAAAAATACTAGAACATGTTATCACCTAATATTAGATTTTCGTTTCCTACAGGCAAATCTCTCAGCTTTTCTGAATCTATTAATCTGAGGTTACTATAGGTTATAGGTATAAACCATATAAAAATGTAAGTCACATTCATATGGAGCTTTAATGGATATGAAATGCCTTATATACAGTAATCAACCAACAAGCAATTATTAAGCATCTACAATGTGCCAAGCATTGTGTTAGACCCTGGGGACACAGAGAAAAGTAACAATTCTTGACCTCCAGGATTTTACAGTCTAGTAGGAGAAGACAACGTATACATAAACAAGCACGTGTGTGTATGTATGTGTGTATAAAAAATATAAAAACACACATACACACACACACACACACACACACACAAAATAGGGATACAAGATAACTTGGGAGGAGGAAGAAGCAGAGCTGTGTAAAAGGTCCATTACAGGTATGGGGACAGCCAACAATGAGAAGGAAGATGAAGAGCCATGTTAATGTCACACTTCCTCCCACTTGCCTCCCCTCTATGTCCTCTGACAAGAGGAAGGGATTTAAATTCTGTCTTTTCTTTTTCTTCCCAGATTTTATATTTTTGTGGTATAAATGACAAATGACCCCTTTTTTAAAGAATCTCTTTTTATGCAATGACCCTGCTCTGAGCTATTCCACACACACAAAAAATATGGCTATATACCTTTTTTTTTTTTTTTTTGCAGCCTATGCTAACTCTTGGTTCTAAAAATAGAAGATTCTATTTTGCGATATGAAAACAACAAATTATGATCAGAAACTAAAGATTAGACTACACAAAGAACAATAAAGCCAGGATTAGAAGAATGTGCGTACTGGCTAAAAAGAGTAGATATAATTTAGGAGGGATTTATAATTAATGAATAAGCATTTATTAAAGGAAATCATGATCAATCACAAAATCAAGTTCTTTTTGAAAAGACTGCCATTTTAAAAGTTTAAAAGTTTTAAACTGGAACTAAAATGATAAAAGAATGCTAACGTCATCTGTCATGGATATCCTGTAAGTATTAAGACCTATATTATGAAGCCTTCTAGGAAACTTTTGGGAAAATAAGAATTAATGTCACCAATGACTTTTTTGTTTTATTTTCTGTAGTTGACCAAGAGGTTAATTTGCGTCTTTGTCTAATTTAAAGCACATCCAGCTTATTATTTCCCAATTTTGAAATGCTTCCTGCCACATTTTAACTAGTAACATATGTTTGCATTGACATAGTATTTTATGGCCTATAAAGTAATTTCCTTTAAACTCTGTGCAGTAGATAGTTCCCCATTTTAGAGGGGGAAGAAGTGAGGCTCAGAAAGGTTAAGCTCTTTATTACTAGTAAATGTTAGAACTGGGCCTTGAACTTAGGTTTTTCTGACTCCAAAAGCAGTTCTCTTTCTACCCACTACTCCTTACTACAGACCATCACTCCATCAGGACAGAGGCCATATCTAAGCTTTGTACATATCAGACATAACAGAGCAAAATTATGTCAACCTTTACGGAAGTGATTCACTATAAAACCATGTAAATAAATACTCAATATTCTTCTCTGTTATCTAAAAACCAGCCTCTAATCAGAGGTGAATCAGTAGGTGGTAAAAAAATCCTCTTGGCTTTTTGATGCATAAAGTTAACACTTCTCATTGGTTCCAAGGTAACACAAAATGTACCTAAGTAGATGATTAATGTGATAATTTAAAGGTGTCAAGCATCATACTGTGACAGTATAATAGAGTTGATTTTCTCTTGCTACACTCTGGGATATTTTAAACCTCTAGCCCTGAAAATGATCCAGTTTGCTGTGATAACTTCAGAACCAATGGGATGTCCTACTTTTTCTGCTTCTATAACCACAGAAATTAAATTTTATTAGTACTTATTAAATAGCTAGGAAAGGCACTTTGTTAGGCATGGTAAAATGACAAGTAAGACATATTTTCTGCTCTCAAAGAACTTACAATTTACCCCGATGATTTTCTCCATGGAACTAGAGTTTAATACCAAACCTAACTTTGAAGCCTTACCTATGCTTCCATACCATGATTAAGGATCAAACATCCCTTTTTTCCTCTGTGTTATTTTGTTATTGCCATATTTACCTACTCTACTATGTCACAGTTGGCCTTAAAAGAACAGAGAAGCAGTTGGGAAGAGCTGGACAAACAAAATCAGATATATCTGGGGCAGATGATGTTTTGTTTCTATTCTTAAACTAGTACTTCTAGGTCTTATTCCTTCGTTCTTGTCCTCACACAGAATTTCATTAATACCTTTAGCACAACCTCTCCCAAATATTAGTCTCTGAGGACAAAGGCTTCAACATTCATGTTCTAATTTCTGCAGATATAATATAGGGCATAAAGCCATTCTCAGTCCTTATTCCCTGTTAGGTAACACTCCTTGGTGATACACTACGATTCCCGATTCTAATCTCATTGACTATAAGTCTTATGTGATTCTGAGTAAGTTATATAATTTCTGTTCTGTAGTTTCCTCATCTGTAAAGTCATGTATTTTTCCATTTGTCTACCTTCTGGGTTTTACTTACCCTAATGAGGGTAAAGTGAATTTTAAAAAAAATTAAATATTTTAAGAACTGGTGGTGGCATTATGGCTTGAGTATACCTGAGTGCTGGGCTTGGTATCAGAAAAACCTGGCCTTAAATGCTGCCGTGACATTCATTAGTTGTGACCCCAGGTGTACATTCCTTCCTGTGCTTCAGGTAACTCTTTAAAATATATCTACTAAGAACTGCAATCTGCACTGATGGAGGGAGTTACAATACCAAGAATTCCCCCAAGCTGATAAAGATCAAAGACTCTTTGTGTATTTAAGAAGTATAAGTCAAAAAAGGAATTATTACTTTGAAAGAAATTAAACTGTACCCATTTCTGGTTTCACCAGAGTACTTGGATCTGTACTTCTATTGAACACTTTACCTTGGAGATCTCCAATCATCTCAGATCCGTGACTTCGGTCTCTCCGTTCAGCTTCTAATGCAGCCTGAAGCTGGTAATAATCTTTGTCCACTTGTGATTTGGTTGTCTCTAAAATTCTGTTTCGCTCTTGCAATTCTCTGTTCAGGGACTCTAACTGACTTACTGATTTGCTTAATTCTGTGTGGCTCTTTCTTAACCTTGCTGCTGTGTCCGATTCTGTCCTCAGTAAGTCATTGGCTTCTTTCAGCTATTAGAAGAGAAACAAATGGGTCTTGGCTAAAGTACAAATTAAAACCACAACACTGTGGTTTAATTAATATTAATTAAATTAATTAAAAATTAAAACCACATCAAAAGAAAAACTGATTGCAAAAAGAAGCCTTACTTGCTTCTGTAACTGTGCCATTTTCTCATTTGTAAGCTGAGAATTTTGACTAATTTTCTTCAGGTCATCCAATTGATCTTTTAATGTAGAAACTAGAAAAAAATGAACATAATATTTTAAAATTTCTCCCAGAAAAATAATGCTAAATTCTTTTAAAAAACAGCAAATATAGTCACAGATGATGAATTCATCCACATTAGTCTTCCTCTACCAAGGCTTCAAGACAAAGGATCTTGATTCCACAATGTAAAACTAAAAGCTGATTCCTAATTATGCTGCTACAGTGTACACACATACTTTATCACTTTTAAATTTTTAACCATTAATCATGATCAAAAAAAGAGCCTAGACATCATCTTTCAAGAAATTATCAAGGAAAACTGTCCTGATATTTTAGAAACAGAGGGCAAAATAGAAATTGGAAGAATCCACCGATCTCCTCCTGAAAGAGATCCCCAAAGGAAAACTCCTAGGAATATTGTCGCTAAATTCCAGAGTTCCCAGGTCAAGGAGAAAATATTACGAGCAGCCAGAAAGAAACAATTCAAGTATTGTGGAAACACAATCAGGATAACACAAGATTTAGTTGCTTCTACATTAAGGGACCGCAGGGCATGAAATATAATATTCCAGAGAGCAAAGGAGATAAGATTACAACCAAGAATCACCTACCCAGCAAAACTGAGTATAATCCTTCAGGAGGAAAAATGGTCATTCAGTGAAATAGAGGACTTTCAAGCATTCTTGATGAAAAGACCAGAGCTGAATAGAAAATTTGACTTTCAAATACAAGACGCAAGTGGAACATGAAGAAGTAAACAGAAAAGAGAAATCGTAAGAGACTTACTAAGGTTGAACTGTTTACATTCCTGCATGGAAAGATGATATTTGTATCTCATGAGACCTTTGTCAGTATTAGGGTAGTTGGAGGGGAAAAAATTATATGTATGTATATATAGATATAGATTGGTAGATAGAGGGCACAGGGTGAGTTGAAAATGAAGGGGTCATATCTGGAGAATAAAATTAAGAGGTGAGAGAGGAATATACTAGGAGAAGGAGGAAGGGAGAGGTAGAACGGGGTAAATTATCCCACAAAAAAAAAAAAAAACAAACAGAAAAGAAAAGGCTCTTACAGTGGAGGGGAAATGGGGGAAGGTGAGAGGGAATGAGTGAATCTTATTCTCATAGGATTTGACTTAAGGAGGGAATAACATACACACTCAATTGGGTGTGGAAATCTTTCTTACCCTACAGGAAAATGGGGGGGGGGAAGGCGACAAGAGAGTAGGGGAATGATAGGAGGGTAGATTGGGAAAGGGAGTAATCAGAAGCAAATACTTCTGAGGAGGGACAGGGTCAAAAAAAAAGAATAGGATATAAATGGGTGGGTGGGATAGGATTAAGGGAAATAGTTTTTCACAGCATGTCTGCTATGGAAGTGTTTCACATAACTGCACATATATAACCTATATTTAGTTGCTTGCCTTATCAATGAGGGTGGGTGGGGAGGGAGGAAGGGAGAAAATTTGGAACCCAAAGTTTTAAAAACACATGTTTAAAAAAAATGTTTTCATATGCAACTGGTAAATAAGAAATACAGGAAATGCGGCACAGAAATCCATCCTGCCCTATAGGAAAAGTGAAGGGGAAAAGGATCGGGAGGGGAGAGATAGAAGGCAGACTAGGGGAAGGGGTATTTAGAATGCATGCCATCTTGGGGTGGGGGAAGGAGCGAGATGGGGTGAAAATTTGGAACTCAAAATCTTGTGGAAGTAAATGTTGAAAACAAAAAAAAAAAATAAAAATTACCATTAAAAATAAATAAATAAAAAAAATTTTTAAACCATTAATACAAATCTTCCTAAACTCTTATTGTTGTCTCAAAATTTTAAAATTAGAACCCAAATATAGCATAACTTTGTTAAATCTATCAACAAGCATTTGTTAAGTGCCTACAATGTGCTAAAGCACTCCTTGCTAAAACAGCAGATTTCTATATAAACTTAATTCATACTGGACCATCTTTTGAATTACTTTAAGGAGCCAGAACCTTATTACCACAATGAACACCTTCATCTAAAACATAGTCTCATGGCACAGATCTTCAACCAGTGTATTCCAAAAGTGCCACTTACCCTCATTTTCAACATTCCGTCTCTTCTCATTCTCCTGTTCTATTTTTCTTTGGTACTCATTAACTCTGTGCTGCAGCAACATTTTCTCTTTCTCAATCTGAGACACTGTGGATTCTAAATTTTTTCTTTGATTTCCCTGAAATAAGAAATATTAGTAAGATTTCTTACCTTAATGCCAATTCTCATTTATTTAAAATTTTTTGAAGGTAGCCTTAAAAAAATCTATTAAGAATTATAAGACACCAAGAAGCCAAAGAGATAGGTTTGGTTTTTAAATATGAGAAAGAACTTTAGAATAACTAGAACTCTGTAACACTGAGCTGCCTATCTGCTGCATGAGGCAGAAAATTTCAGCATTAGAAGTAAAACCTCCACAGTGGATAGAGCACCAGCCCTGAAGTCAGGAGGACCTTAGTTCAAATCCAGACTCAAGACACACAGCTAGTGAGAGTGTGACTGCAGGCAAGTTGCTTAACCCCATTAGAAAGTAAAACATCTTGCAAATAGGGCGAAAATCTTTAACTGTTTTTCTATTTTTTCTTGAATTTGGGAGAAAATGAAAATATATGCAATGGTTATTACCTTTAGTGATCTCTACAGACCTACAGTGCTAATATAAAAACATGAAAAACATATCTTTTTCTGCTCACAAAAATATTTAAAAGGATCATTTTAATCAAAATAATAATTCCAAATTTACTGGATGAATAAAAAAGTAAACTAAATTAGTAATTTAATTATTCCTCAAATTTGTTACAAAATGAGCTAAAATTTGCTAAATTTTAATCAACAGAGCATCTTAGTTTTCTTTGCCAGTTTCTAAGAAGCAGACAATAACTTGGTAATTGAAAGAGAAATCGAAATTACAGTAAAACAAAGTTACTATATTTTCTGTACTTAATATCCTATCACTTAGATGCAAAAAACAAAGGAACAGAGGAAGGAAAATAATTCAATAAATATATTTTTTTGTCACATCAAATTCTATCTCATCAATTTCATGTTCTGAGCCATCACTACAAATAACCTGTTCTAATGAACAATCTCGTAATGGACTTCTGACATCTGAAAGTGTGCTTGGATTGAGACATTCTACTTCTTTACATGTTTTTTTTTTATTTCTTGATGTGTTATCATTTTAAACAGACCAATTCCTTTCACAAGCAACAGAAACTTGAGGAACCTAAAGCAGGTTTGAGAAGCATAAAGAGTGAGAGGCTAGGGGTCAAGATGTCCAAGTAGCAGGAAGCAGTACAACATACTTCTCTCCACTCAACCTCCTGTACCTGCCTCAATTCCTCAAAACAGACTAGAAAGTGCACCAGACCAAATCTTGATGGGGAAATCCAAAAAAAAAAGTCACAGTAAGTCTTTTTTTTCCAGCCAAAGTTGGTACAGGGAAACAGGAAGATCTAAGGACACTTTGCTGGGGATGGAGTCTGGCCAGGAGCAAAGTACCCAAGGAAAGGCTGTGTACTGGAGCAAGAGGAAGTCTCAGACTCACATGTAGGCACCCTCAGACCCATTCCAGGAGAGCAACGAGAACAGATACTAAATGACAGCTTTGTTGCCTATTACCTAGTTCTGGATCACAGATCCAGGGAGGTAGCATTTTTATAAGGAACAGCAGAAATCAGTGACTAGTATATTGAGAAGGAACAAGTTCAGAAGAAACAAGCGGAAGCTATGCAGCTCAGAGCCCCAGGAAGAGAGTGGAATCTCTGTTCTAGCTTCTAGCCCAGTCTAGAAGCCTGCAGAAGAATAATCAGGGCAGGAAACCCAGGCCAAAAAGAAGCTTGCACTGCTGTCACTCTGAACCAGCCAAGTTTCCCAGATGGCTGATAGGGGCTGAGCCTAACGGCAGTCTGCTCTTACTTAGACCCAAACCCAAGTCAGGAATTTGCAGAGCTCAGACCAATCAGACATTGCTCTGAATCAGAACACATAATGAGCACTGAAACCTTACAGGTCTCTGTGAGCTAGTCCTCAGAGCCTGGAATAACACAAAACAGTATTTCAAGAAAGCAATAGCAGGACCAGCCCAGATATTCCCTCCAGAAATGCACAGAGCCTGGCCCTAATACCAAGTACAAAGTCAGGAAGCAGGCTGGAAGAATGGACAAACAAAAATAAGAATCCCATCATAAAAAAAACTATTATAATGACAGAGATGCTAAAGATACAAATCCAGAAGATAAGAATGAAAGCTTCAAAGAAAAACAACTTGGGCACAAATTCAATTAGAATTCCTGGAAGAGATGAAGCAAGAGTTTAAAAAAGGAGGTAAAAAATGTTTTTATCAATGAAACAAGAGCACTACAGGAAAAAATTGGAAAATAAATGAGATCCATAGAAGAAAGAATTATAAATGGAATTAAAAATTTCAAACAAGAGGCACAAAATCTTACCCAAGTAACAAATTTCATGAAAATTGTTGTTGCTGTGTTGCTAGGCACCACCTAGCTGCCACTGAAAATTAGAATGGACAAAACAGAAGCCAATGACTTCGTAAGGTCAAAAGACTGCAAAAAAATAGAAAGTGTCTTATGACAAAAACAATTGGAAGAAAAAAAACTTTAGAATCACTGGACTACCTAAACACTATGATCAGAAAAAGAATTAGGCATGACATTTCATGAAATTTCAATGAGAAATCAAAGGAACATTATAGTCAAAATTTAAAGCTTCTAGGTCAAAGGAAAAAATACCACAAGGAACCAGAAAAAATGAATTCAGTTACCGAGGAGTTACAGTCAGAACACGTGATTTAGCAATCAATCACCTCTGTAAAAGAATGAAGAGCTTGGAATGTTACTCTAGAAGGCAAATGACGTAGCCAAGAATATAACTTATCCAGCAAAACTCAGCATAATCTCACAGGGGGAAAAATAAAACTTAAATGAAATGGAGAATCTGTAAGTATTACTGAAGAAAAGACCAGAGCTGTGTATAAAGTATGAGAGAGTAGGGGGAGCAGCTGATACCTGAACCTCACTCTCCTTTGACCTGGTCAGAGGAGGGAAGAGCACACACACGCACACCCACACACACCCACACATACCCACAGTTGGGTATAGAAACACACACACACACACACACAGAGTTGGGTATAGAAATACATTCACTCATTAGGGAAATGGGAGAGAAAAGGTGGAGGGGGACTCAATAGGAGGATAAGTTAAGGGAGAGGTTGGTCCTAAGCAAAACAATGAAGGTGTATGAAAATATTTATAGCTCTTTTTTGATGTAGCAACGTATGGGAACCTGGGAGGAGAGAATGTGATGGAATATTTCTGTGCTGTAAGAAATGCTGAATAAGTAAATTAGCTTAGGTAGAATTGTCATTTTTATTATATTAGCTCGGCCTACCCATGAGCAACTGATGTTTTTCCAGATATTTAGATCTGATTTTATTTTCGTGAAAAGTGTTTTGTAATTGTGTTCATAGAGTTCCTGGGTTTGCTTCGGGAGGTAGACTCCTAAATATTTTATAATGTCTGCAGTAAGTTTAAATGGAATTTCTCTTTCTATCTCTTGCTGTTGGGCTTTGTTGGTAATATATAGAAATGCCAATGATTTATGTGGGTTTATTTTATAGCCTGCAACTTTGCTAAAGTTGTTTATTATTTCAAGTAGTTTTTTACTTGATTCTCTGGGATTCTCTAAGTATAACATCAGGTCATCTGCAAAGAGTGATAGCTTTGTTTCTTCTTTGCCTATTCTAATGCCTTCAATGTCTTTTTCTCTTAATGCTAAAGCTAACGTTTCCAGTACGATGTTAAATAACAGTGGTGATAATGGACATCCTTGTTTCACCCCCGATCTTATTGGAAACTATTCTAGCTTGTCCCCATTACATATTATGCTTGCTAAAGGTTTTAGATAGATGCTATTTATTATTTTAAGGAAGACTCCATTTATACCTATGCTCTCTAGTGTTTTCAATAGGAATGGGTGTTGTATTTTGTCAAAAGCTTTTTCTTCATTTATTGAGATGATCATGTGGTTTCTGTTAGTTTTGGTGTTGATATGATGGATTATGCTGATAGTTTTCCTTATATTGAACCAGCCCTGCATTCTTGGTATAAATCCTACCTGGTCATAGTGTATTATTTCTGTGATAAGTTGCTGTAATCTATTTGCTAATATTTTGTTTAAAATTTTTGCATCTATATTCGTTAGAAAAATTAGTCTATAATCTTCTTTCTCTATTTTGACTCTTCCTGGCTTAGGTATCAGCACTATATTTGTACCATAAAAAGAATTTGGTAAGATTCCGTCTTTACCTATTTTACCAAATAGTTTATATAGTATTGGCATTAATTGTTCTTTAAATGTTCGATAGAATTCACTTGTAAATCCATCAGCCCCTGGAGATTTTTTCCTAGGGAGTTCATCAATGACTTGTTCAATTTCTTTTTCTGAGATGGGGTTATTTAAGTATTTTACTTCCTCTTCTGTTAATCTGGGCAATTTATATTTTTGTAAATATATATCCATTTCACTAAGATTGTCAAATTTGGTGGCATATAGTTGGGCAAAATAATTCCTAATTGTTGTTTTAACTTCCTCTTCCTTGGTGGTAATTTCACCCTTTTCATTCTTGATACTAGTAATTTGGTTTTCTTCTTTCTTTTTTTTAATTAGATTAACCAAAGGTTTATCTATTTTATTGGTTTTTTCATAAAACCAGCTCTTAGTTTTATTTATTAGTTCAATAGTTTTCTTAATTTCAATTTTATTAATTTTTCCTTTGGTTTTCAATATTTCTAATTTGGTGTTTAACTGAGGATTTTTAATTTGTTTTTAAATTGATTTTTAATTTAAATGACATTTCTAACTAAGCTAATTTACTTATTCAGTGCCATACCAACCAAACCAATCAAACTACCAAAAAATTATTTTATAGAGTTAGAAAAAATAATAACAAGATTCATTTGGAAGAACAAAAGGTCCAGAATATCAACAGAACTAATGAAAAGAAATTCAGGGGAAGGTGGCCTAGCCATTCCAGACCTTAAATTGTATTATAAAGCAGCAGTCATCAAAACTGCTTCGTACTGGCTAAGAAATAGAGTGGTGGATCAATGGAATAGGTTAAATATGCAAGACACAGTAGTCAATGACTATAGTAATCTATTATTTGATAAACCCAAAGACCCTAGCTTCTGGGATAAGAACCCACTCTTTGAAAAAAACTGCTGGGAAAACTGGAAAAGAGTATGGCAGAAACTAGGCATAGACCAAAATCTCACACCATATACCAAAATAAAGTCAAAATGGGTTCATGATTTAGATATAAAGGCTGATACTATAAGCAAACTGAGAGAGCAAGGAATAGTTTACCTGTCAGATCTATGGAGAACAGAAGAATTCATGACCAAACAGGAGATAGAGAACATTACAAAAAGCAAAGTGGATAACTTTGATTACATTAAATTGAAAAGTTTTTGCACAAACAAAGCCAATGCAACTAAGATTAGAAGGAAGGTAGAAAATTGGGAAAGAATTTTTACAACCAGTTTCTCTGATAAGGGCCTCATTTCTAAAATATATAGAGAATTAAGTCAAATTTATAAGATTACAAGCCATTCCCCAATTGATAAGTGGTCAAAGGATATGAACAGACAGTTCTCAGATGAAGAAATTAAAGCCATCTATAGTCATATGAAAAAATGCTCTAAGTCACTACTGATTAAAGAAATGCAAATCAAAACAACTCTGAGGTACCACATCACACCTATCAGAATGGCCAACAAGACAAAACAGGAAAATGATAAATGTTGGACAGAATGTGGTAAAATTGGAACACTAATGCATTGTTGGTGGAGTTGTGAAATGATCCAACCATTCTGGAAAGCAATTTGGAACTAAACCCAAAGGGCTATAAAAATTTGCATACCCTTTGACCCAGCAATAGCACTTCTAGGGCCATATCCCAAAGAGATCACACAAATGGGAAAAGGACCTACATGTACAAAAATATTCATAGCAGCTCTTTTTGTGGTGGCAAAGAATTGGAAATTGAGAGGATGCCCATCAACTGGGGAATGGCTGAGCAAGTTGTGGTATATGAATGTGATGGAATACTATTGTGCTGTAAGAAATGATGAACAGGCTGACTTCAGAAAAACCTGGAAAGACTTGTATGGTCTGATGCTGAGTGAAGTGAGCAGAACCAAGAGAATGTTATACACAATAACAGCCACGTTGTGTGATGACTAATATTGATAAACTTAACCCTTCCTGGCAATACAAGGATCTAAGACATCTCCAGAGGCCTTGTGATGGAAAATACTATCCACACCCAAACAAAGAACTATGGAAGCCGAATTGTTATTTTTTTCTCTTCTGTTGAGGTTTGTTTCCTCTTTCTGATGGTTCCTCCTATTGGTTTCAGTTTCTACTTATAACATCATTAATGTGAAAATATGTTTAATATGAATGTAAATGTATAGACTATATCAGATTGTGCGCCATCTTGGGGAGGGTGGTGGGGAGGAAGAGGGAGAAAAATTTTAAACTCAAAAGCATATGGAAGTGATTATTGATAAATCAAAATAAATTAATAAAAAAATTAAAAAAAAAAAAAGAAATGCTGAAAGGGATGGTTTCAGAGAAAACTAGGAAGACTTGTATGACATAACAGAGTGAAGTGAACAGAACCAGGAAAACAATTTATACAATAAGGTAAAGACAAATAATTTTGAAAGAATTAGAAACGCGGATCATGATAAGACACACTACCTGCTTCTTGATAGAGAAGTGAAGGACTCAGAGTGCAGAATGAGACATATTTTTGGACATGATCCAAATAGAAATTTGTTTTGTTTGACTAAGTGCTTGTAACAGTGGTTTTGTTTTTCTTTTGTTCTGATTTGGGGGTGGGACTGGAATAGGAGGGAGAAAAGTCTGGTTTTTACTGATTAAAAAATAAACTTTGAATGAAATATAAAATAAAAAAGAATCTGTTAAGTTATTAAAGAAATCAGTTATTAAATGCCTTCGTGCTGTCCATGTATTAGTTAAACATAAATAAACAGTTCTCTCATCAAAAAAGGAAGAGGCTATGCCATACAAAATCTCTGACACCACTTCATAGAAGTTATACTGGGCAGGGTAATAGATATTACAGAGTTAAAATGGAAGGGAGATGAAAGTTATATCAATTCATTTTGCCTAATTTGGACAGTACTTTGCAACTCCTGAAAATATCTTTCTAACATCAAATGCAAAGTGCACTGCTTGTTCTGTGACTTGGCTGGATATGGTAGCTGTTATCATCACACACACATCATGCCTCGCACAACTTAAGTTACATAGATTAGAAGCATAAGTGCACTACCATTAAAATTCTTAAGATACTAAATTATTATTTTTCCTCAAAGAGTTTATTTGATTTTTAATAAGTTTAACAAATAATACTGCTTCTTTTCTTCAAAGCTCACTCACTATCTCAGAATTTCCACATCACGATTTTATTCTTTGCATCCTCTTATTTCTGTTGTTTCTAAGAGTGAAAATACTATATAACTTCCTTTGTTCTTCCAAAGATTTCTGGAAGTAAGTCCAACTTTATGCTATTAAGAGGCAAGAGGAAGGTCCTATGATACATGTCTTTTTGAGTAACACTTGGACAGTTATCCAGTATGTATTCTCTCACTGATTTTATGCTTTAGGTCAGAAACCTAGGAATCACATTACAACTTCTTTCCCATTCCATTTTTTTTTTTAGAGATTCTCTTTTCCCCTCTGTTCCCGAGTAACCAGGAAAAGCTCTTTGATTCTAATCTCTACCAGAAAAAAATGGATGTTACTGGCAGTGTTTACCCTACTCCCTTGAGGCCTAGTAAGGAGGACAGGAAAACATCTACCAAATTATGGAACAAAAGTCAACAAGAAGCAGTCTACAATGAAAAATAGCACTGAAACCTTTTTTCTTCTGTGAAAAATGATAGTTTGCCTTTAGAGGTACAAGTGTATTTCACTCTTGTATTTGACAGTTATACTATAGGAACTACAAACATGATACTAAAGATAGATATAAGAACTTTCATTCATCATTGTAAAAATATTTTTATAATTAAGAACACTCACATTTTCCATGGAATAAAAAAGGTTAAAAGTGGATAAAGGCAGCATGGTGTAGTGAACAGGGGGGTGGCCTAGCCTGGAGTGAAGACGACTTGGTTCAAGACCACCTCTGATCAAAATCAGCTGCTCAGGCATATTAGATATGTGACCCTGTGGCAAGTAGGGGAAACTATCAGTGCCTCTAGACAACTCTAAGACTTTAAGATTCACTGATCTGCACTGAAAAGATAAAGCTTCCTCCAAGAGAGCTCCCAATACTTATCAAATAATGGATCTACACTTTGCCACTTCCTCCCCATCCCCCACAACCATTCACTCTGGAGTGAGGTGATAAATGCTTGAACTACACTGGTGGTAGTATGAATGGAAGGAAGAAGAAAGAGATGAGAGAATGTTGTAGAAGGAGAATGAATAAATTTGGCAACTGATGTAATATGTAGAATGAGAAAGAGTGAGGATGAATGCCTGGCATTTCAAACCTAGATGACCAGAAAGATGGTGGTATATAAGATAGAAAGGGAAGTAAGTTTGGACATGTTAAGTTTAAGATAACTATGGCACACCCAATTCAAAATATACATTAGGCAAACAGATATGTAGGAGAAAAATCTTATAATGCAGGAATCAGTTGTGGGAATGAACCCAAAGTAAACAAGGAAATATTTTAAAAGGGAAGCAAGTAGATAGAAGGCCACTATGCAAAGCCACTACGGGCAGCTAGGTGGTGCAGTAGGTAGAACAGTAGGTAGTTAAGAAGACCTGAATTCAAATCTGTCCTCAGATACTAACTGGGACCTTGGGCAAGTCACTTAACCCCATTGCCCAGCCAAAAATAAATAAATAAATAAATAAATAAAAAATTAAAAAAAAAATCCCAAATATTAAAGTGCTCTAGAAACAAGTTACTTATATTCTGATTACAACTTTGATGGTTTTGTGAGCTCATCATTATAGGTACTCTGCCCAAACTCGGAGAACATAACACACTCATGCCTTTATATCCTGTGAAACTCTTGTCCATGTTCTCCCATAAATCCTTCACAGGAAGTCTTACCCTGTGAGTCGGTGGAATCTTCCTCTAGATTTCCTGACACTGCATAGATACAAATGGAGTATGTAGGCTGTCCTGTTGTTTATCCCCTGCTCTCACTACAAGATCAGCTTCTCTCTTTTTTTCCAGTCACACAGATCTACTGAGGTACCCTTTATACTGCTTTTCCTGTGTGACTTTTTGCTGTTAAGATGCTATATTCTCTCCTCATGTGCCTCTTCATTGTCCTTTAGGTCACTTATAATTTTTTTTTCCTAAAGAAGCAACATATGAATTTATTAGGAACTATTTTTGCCAACTATTTCAACAAAAAAATAGTCATTTAGACTTCATTTAAAGCTAAGCAGCTAGGTGGCGCAATAGTTAGAGCACCGGATCTGGAGTCAAGAAGACCTGAGTTCAAATCCATTCTCAGACACTTACTAGCTATGTGACTTTGGGAGAATCACTTAACCCTGTCTACTTCAGTATCCTCATCTGTAAAATGAGCTGTAGAAGGAAATGGCAAACTATTCCTGTATCTTTGCCAATAAAACCCCAAATGAAGTCATGGAGAATCAGACACAACTGAAATACAACTGAACAACGATAAAATTTAAATGAGATAGATGAATATTTAAAAAAACAAAAATTGCAGACCAAGAAAACAAGAAATAGATAGCTTAAATAGTTTATCTCAAAGAATAAACTGAACAAGTCATTATTTGAACTCTCAAAAAAAAAAGATGACCAGAAGAATTTATAAGTAAACTCTATCAAACATTCACCAAACAATTGATACTAATATCACATTAAAAAAAAACAAAAAACAAACACAAAAATAGGAAAAGATGAGGTCCTACTAAATGTCCACCATGACACAAACATGGTCTTGACAATCAAATCAGAGTCAAAACAGGAAGAAAACTAAAAAACAAGTTCTTCAAATTAGATAGGCACAGAAATTCAAATAAAATATTAGCAAAGAGGTTACAGAAATACATCAAAAAGACTATATAAAATAACCAGGTTAGATTCACTGCAGGCATGTTAATATTACACAACCTATAAAAACAACCAAACACATCAACAATAAAAATTATATGAGGAAATAAATGCAAGCAAAGAAGAAATAGGTTTACTTAGAGAACCCAATAGCCAACTTTGAAAAATGAAAATAATAATTTCAGCAAAGTTACAGGACACAAAATAAATCTACACAAATTAACTGCATCTCCACAAACAACAAAACTCAGCAAGAAGAAAACAGAAAGAGAATGATGTTCATGTAATACCTGCTCTTCTTACCCCTTCTTCTTCTTCTTATATGTTTATATGCTTTTTGCATACCTCAACTATGAGAATTGGTTAAGTTCTATTCCCCCAGTTTATTCAATTTTCTCTGTATTTTTTCGCTTATGACTATCAAAAGAGAATTAAACTACCCTCAATATATTTGTTTGTCCTCTTTTAATTCTGTCTATAAACTATTATGTAAACTATTAGAAAATTAAGATTTTGAGTGTTCCTTTTTCTCCCATTGGGATGAAAGCACTTCATCATTGTTTTGTTTTCTTTTTGCTTTTTCTTTGGTGAGGCAATCAGGATTAAGTGACTTGCCCAGGGTCACACAGCTAGTAAGTGTCAAGTGTCTACGGTCCTCCTGACTCCAAGGCTAGAGCTCTATACACTGCATCACCTAGCTGCCCCAAACTGAATTTTATCTGCTTTTTCTTTCTTTCTATTTTTTAGGCAATTGGGGTTAAGTGACTTGCCCAGGGTCACACAGTTAGTAAGTATCAAGTGTTTGGTCTGAGGCCACATTTGAACGCAGGTCCTCCTGACTTCAGGACCGGTGCTCTATCCACTGTGCCACCTAGTTGCCCCTATTGCTTCATTATTGTTTAAACCCTTCCAAATACATTCATCTTGTTGGATTTAAACCTTTCCTTCAGAATTTTTAATTACTCAATTTTATT
>NW_020955033.1:26270046-26324238 GCF_900497805.2 Vombatus ursinus | reverse complement strand
AAAAAAATTTTTTTTTAAAGAAACAAAGCGGTCAGGGAATTAAGGTGATACTAAATATTTACTTCATAACTTTTAATTAATTATTGATTATAAACATATTCTGTGACCCAAATTGTAGTTACATACTACAGGTCTTAAAATCTAGCCCTCTATTTCATAGTATGACTTTGGGTCAAAAGGTTAATGAGCCTTCACCATAAGCTAACCTTCTATTTAGTATTTCAATATGTAGGTTTTAAGTTAAATATTGCTATGAAATAGCAAAACAAATTTTCACATTGAAAAATTTTTGAAGATCAAAAACCCAAACCTACCTCTTCATCCAGTTCTTTCATTATCTTGTCTAGTTTTATGTTTGAAGTTCTACAAAACAAAATTGGGTATAATGAAAATACAATCCTTTCTTGATTATTTGGAAACTGATTATCAGTACCTGTCTCCCCTCTTGCTATTTGCATTTTGGCTATTTCATCAATCATTGTCAATTTGATGGAAGATTAGGTAAGGAAAAAAAAACAATGATAAACTTCAAATAAATACTGGCAAAAGCAAGGTTTGGGAATTATCTTTGTATTTCATTTATACAACAATATCCTGTTCTGCAATGACAAGGATATCATTTCAATTCTCTGTTATTTCAATCAAGAAACATTTATAGGTCATCTTTGAGCCCCCTACTATGTAGTTACTATAAAAAAAAAATGCTTTCCTTTAATTATACTAGTATTAAGCCAGTAGAAAAAATGGTGTAATGCTATTGAAGATCACAATAGAAAACAGGGTGTTTCAATAGCATAGCTATATAAGAAATATATTTAAATCCAATCTTATAATGATACTGTCCATTTTACAAAGACACTGTTTCTTTAAATTTGTTCCTTCAGTCTGCCAACCAACACTGCACAGTTAACTATAGTACTGTACTAAATGTCACGTAGATCAGTGCAGTGTAGATCATGTAGGTAATTTTAAGAGTCATGCCACGGGAAAAAAACTGCATTTCAAATCTTTGGGAGAAAATATCTATAATAATTCTAACATAAGCAAATATTCATTTCCACTTCTTGAGTAGACATACTTTAAGAGTACATATTCACACTGGCAACTTTTAAATATTCATTTCACAACTTTAAATTGATTATAAACATTTTCTATGACCTTTATTGTATTTACTCAGTATAGGCTTTAAAATAAGCATCTCCTACAGAATTTAAAGTCTGTAAGATATGTTATTCAAGTTTAGTCTCACCTGCACTTCTGCTCCATTTCATCTTTTAACTGTATTTCATTATGCAGTTGTTCTTCCAGCTTATAGATTGTGTTTTGCAAACTTTCCTGCTTTAAAGAATGACATTTCATTTTTTACAAAAAACAGAGCATTCTAAGAGTATTGAATCAAATTGATAAAGTTAAATCTCTACTATTTAGAAGCTAATTATTCCATTGTAGATTTTTCTGCCTCTTTTTTGCTTGTCACATTTTAGATTTCACTGTTTGCAGTTCTGTCGGAAGGTTATTTAGATAAGGTGAACTGAAATTCAAATCAATAAATTTTCCAACTTTTTTGCTTTTATAAAAAATTGATAGAGGTTCTGGTTGAGGTTAAAGACATAACTGAAACTAATGGACAAACGAGACCTCTAAAAAACCAGTGAGTTTTTATAAGAAACTGATATTTAAATAAATGTAGTTATGTTTATTTGTAATTTATAGTGAAATATACATTTATCATATAAAGAAACCAGGTTAACCTAAACTGGGAACCAAATTTGTTCCTGTTTGAGAGAGAAAAAAATGAGCTCATGTTCATTCACATATATTATCATACTAAAAAGGTAGTTAGAAAAGCTAAAGATCACATGTATCACAATATCCTGTCCTGCAATGACAAGGATATCATTTCAATTCTCTGTTATTTCAATCAAGAAACATTTATAGGTCATCTTTGAGTCCCCTACTATGTAGTTAGTATAAAAAAAAAAAAGCTTTCCTTTAATTATACTAGTACAAAGCCAGTAGAAAAAATGGTGTTATTTCAATCAAGAAACATTTATAGGTTATATCAACTATACGTAATGAGCTTCAGAGGATTTCACTTGGCTTACTACAATGCCTTCAGATCTAAACATGTTAGTATGGAAATATAACCCGTAAACATCTTTAACAAAGCTCTGCCAAAATGCTTTCAATCTAGGCACTAGATAAGGGGTTGTTAACCTTATGTCCACTGGCAAACTTAATTCTGAAAAAAAAGATTCTGATAATTGTATTTCAATATAATCAATTTCCTTTGTAATCCTATGTATTTTATTTTATGCATTTAAAAATATTTTTAAAATTCTGAGAAGATATCCAAATAGACTTCACCAGACTTCCAAAAGAGTTCACAACACCAAAAAGGTTAAGAACCCCTATCTAGATGAATTTATATCTTTCAAAGACAGTAAAGAAAAAAAAGGCAATGCCAAGGGACACTTGACTGACACGAATTATGATCACTGTTAGTCTACAGAATGGTATTAGAGGAACCTATGGAAAAATTCAGTTAGGCAGTAGGTCACTATATACGTCATGAGGTGGGTTACAGAATGACTAGACAAGAAGCTCCAGCGGTCCCTTCTTTTCTTCAGTCTCCACCTATTCCTTCCCCTTAGCTGGACCCAAGGAGTACAGCCCAAGTTAAAGTAAGTGTGCTGACAGCTAAGAAACTCAAGATCTCCCTGGGTAGGTAATCCTGTGCCCATATGAAGTGGTATAATCTAGTGGCACAGTCTTCTTTTCAGTTACTGTAAGGAAAAGATGCACAAAACAAGAAGAATAAAATAAAATAAAATTCTCTAAAGACTTGAGAAAATGCATTTCTCTCCTTCTTTGCAGAGGGACAGAACTATGGGTGTAAAATACTGTATATGCCATGTCAGATTCAGTTAATGATATTCTGGTGAATTTTGCGGAACTTTTTTTCTTTTTCTTCTTTATTCTTTGCTACAAAGAATGGCTCACTAGGTGGGAGAAGGGGAAGGGATATATTTTGAAATAACAAAATTGTAAAAAGTATCAATAAAAACATTTTAAAACACTCTTTTCTAGTTTTAGGTGAGATTACACTGAAAATTACTAGGCATTTTGGCAATCTGGTACTCAGGATTGGTCAAGCTTTGCATTAAGACCATAGTACATTTTGCAACTTGGAGTAAAAACAATCATAATACTTGAAAATGTTATTATTCTCCCAAGTATGAAAAACTGAAACTGACTTTCAAAAAATCTTATTTTTGAATTAAGTTTCAGCACCACTTGTACCTTCAAGAAGCTCACATTTTATCAGACAGATACAACACAAAAATCAGCAAGTGCACACATGGTAACTTGGAGAATGAGAAATCACTAGAAACTAGGGGACAGGGAGATGGGAGAGAGGTCATAGCTAGCATTTATATACTACTTTAAGGTTTGCAAAACATTAACATATGTACATATATGTATACACAGATACAAAATCTCCTTTGATAATTAGAACAATTCTTAAGAGCCAGGTGCTTGGGGTAGCTAGGTGGAGCAGTGGATAGAGCACTGGCCCTGAAGTCAGGAGGACCTGAGTTCAAATCTGGCCTCAGACCAAACACTTGACACATACTAGCTGTGTGACCCTGGGCAAGTCACTTAACCCCAATTACCTTAAAAAAAAAAAAAAGAGCCAGGTGCTAATATCATCCTCATCTCAGAGATGAATAAACTGAGGCCGAGAGAGTTGAAGTGTCTTGCTCAAGGTACGAAGTGTAAGCTGTTAAATATACCACTGAAGATGACTGGCCAAGGACAAAGTAGTTCAGTCAAGCATTTAAAATTCCAGTAAGCCTTTAACTTCATAAGGAGATAGCAGTTATCTAATCCTATCTTCTGTAGACTCAAGGTATTTTAAATTCTAAACCTCCTAAAGAGAGATTCTAATTTGCTTTTGCAATTACTATGCAACTAAATGTTCTATTATGTGTGGAAGTCAAAATGGTGCACTACAATGAACTATAGACTAGAAGAAGTAAAAAGACACAGGTTCTAATTCCAATTCTGCTAATATTATCAGAGTACCCTTGTGCAAGTCACTTAACCTCCCTGGACCTCTCAGTCTGCCTACCTGAAAAAGGGGGTGAACAAGCTGATCTCCAAGGACTCTTAAGGACAGTAAATCAAGATCTAGACCTTTTATGTTTTTCTTTTATTCCATCTCCCCTGCCAAATGCTTCAATTCATTTTTGGATAAAAAATATCAGGGAAAAGGGGAAGAACTACACAATTAAACATGGTAGAAACAAAACGTGTTGTTTCTCACCAGTTAATCACACACCATTATTGACAAAGAGTTTGATGAGTTGTAGGCTCCCAATGCAGCAGGGATAGGAACAAAAAGGCTACTGGAGAGCTGTTCCACTAAGTAAGTGTGATCCATGCCTCAGATGCCTTTGAAAAATATGAGTTAACAGAAACAATTCCTATTTGCACTCACACATCCTAACAAGGCAATTCCTTTCAAAGGAATGTTACCTCTCAAAGGCAGTATTTATGTTTCAATGAACTAAATTTGTCAGACTCTAAACTCCTAGAATTAAAAAGATGCCTTGGAAAGAAGTCCCACAGTCTACTTTTACTGAATAATTGCCTAACCACGAAACAACCACCTTAGCTCACATTCAATCACCTTTAAACCATATACATAGTACTTCCCACTTCCACCCCAAATCAAAGCCAACTAATAATCATAAGGAAATACATACCAAGCTTTTATCCACATTGGAGGTGGTCCTATTATCATTAGGATTTGCTGAAGATACTGATAAATATCTAGGAGAGAGGGGCATAAGAAAGGTTTTAAAGGTTATTTTAGAAGCCAGTATCAATGATCAAGAATTGAACCTATTGCATATTCAGTACTATGCTAAAGGTATTATATAAGAACAAATGTAAGGATACAGAAATGAAAATTAAAACATAACAAAATAACACCTTAGGGTCCCCAAAGTTAAAAGTCAAAATTGATATCATAGGCATTAAGATATTGATTACCTTTCTTCTTTTCCTGACCATCTCTTCATCATGCTGCTTGCTATCATTCTCAATCTTTCTCTTCCAGACCCCAATTTTGAACACTATCTCAGACTCTCCCAGCTCCAACTGGTAGACTTTTACCTTTATCTTGCCCAGAAATAGGCTTTCACTCCAATTCTCATCCATCTCCACACATGCCACCATGTGTTGTTTCCAGATTCCAGCTCCCCTTTAAGTGCTATCCTCCTTTTGGAATATAAGCTCCTTGAGGGCAGGGACTTGTCTCATATACTTGGATTTCTACTGCCAGAGCTCAGCACAGTGCCAGGCACATAGTAACCCCTTAATAAATATTTTATCAGTCTACTATCATTGAGTAAAATAAGATAATCTAAACTCCTACTACCTCCCGCTTAACCCCTTAGGACTAAACCAAATTTTTCAGGTATTACTTATTCTTGTAACTTCGGAGGTAAAAGGTGTATGGAACTTGAAACAGTAACCTCAACCCTGTTAGAATATCAAATATTCTGGAAAAAATAATACAACAAAAGTTTCTAGGTGACTCTAGGAGTATCAAGCAGAGGTCAAAGCCCTTGAAACCCTCAAATATTGGTGTAATGCAATGTAACTTCAAGTAAACAAAGTTACACATAAAGGGAAGGGAGCTGCTTTGAGAGATGGACACAGGAAATACTAAAGTAGCATCTGTCAGGGATCATTCAGACAGGATCCTGATATACAATGGGATGTTTATTATATGCCTTCTAAGCACAGTCTCCTTCAACTCTAAGATTCTATGAAATAGCTTTACGTCAGTCTCTCTAGTGAATTAACAAGTGGGAAAAAGTTTTAAATACAGTATGGAAAATGCAAAGAAGTTCCAAGTGCTAAGTTTCCTCCTCCTTTTCCAAAATGGTTCTTTTTTCCTCCCTGTGTTGTTCTGTACATTTACTGGATTTTTCTGGAGGAGAATAGAATAATTTAAAATTCCAGAAGATAAAGGGAAGTGTAAAACAATCAGACTTTCTGCCTGAGTGCTAATCACAGCTTTCACTGTGAAGGCTAAGCTACAATTCAGTAGTAAAAGTTTTTTCCATCTTGATTACAACACATCTGGCTTTTACAACCTTCTATTTCACTTCAGAGAGAAGGAGGTTTAAAAAATAAACTTCATGACACTAACAGGTCTGATCAATACAGGCAGACTTTACTTAGGGAACATCTACAATATTGCTCGATAGATAACAAAATATGACAACAGAATGAATAAGTCAATGCTATCAATCACTGAATGTATATTTTTGTAAAGATTTTTATATACCAGGGATATTTTTATATACTAGGAATAGAGACTGGGCTTATAGTTTTCTTGTTATAGGAAACTGCTAGGTGACAAAACTCCCTCTATCAGTGCAGTTTGGGACCTTCTCTATGGCCATACATCCCTCTTCTTTTAATTATGAAGTTGAAGTTTTAAGTCCAAATGTATTTGATTTCATCTTATTAAAACTGGTCCAAAACTCTACCCTGTCAAAATATGTATATGTATCATACATATACACAGGTGTGTGTCTATCTGTTATCCAATGTATTAGCTATGTGACCTAGATTCTGTCATCAGCAGATATATGTGTATTATCTATACTCTTATCCAAATCACTGATAAAAATACTAAATAGTATAGGGCCAAAGCACAGATCTCTGGGACAGTACATTAAAGACCTCAAGCTGACACCAAAGCAGAGGATCTTTCCTCTCCTCAGTTAAGTCTCATATCTGTTACTTAGCTTCAAATGTTCATTGGTTTTTGTTTTCTGCCTATTCTGACACAGATCAGGATTCTCATTTGGATGTTCATACTCTTTTCTTCTTGTTTTTACATTGAAGTATTTCTATATTTTAAGAGCACTGTATCCCTCCTGATAATCTGGAAAGTGGAAAAGTATCTCAGTCTTTTACCTTCTCTTCAATGAAAGAGACTAGCTTTTACTTTAAGCAAAGATAACAGTTACTTGGCTGAGGCAGAAATACAAAACATTGTATACACTATATAGGTTACTGCAAAATTTGCCCTGCTTTCCACACTTCCTGGAAACGAGATCCTTAGTCCATTGTTGTTCTTGTTAGTAGCTCCTGGAGAACCCAAGGACAAGGTGTAACTGATAAAAAATGATAAAAAGCCAAGGGAGGCCCCTTTTTGGTGGAGGCTGGGGGGGAAAGAATTGGGTAGGATACTTGCAAAAGTAAAGGACTATGTGATTTTGGATTAAAGCTACTTCTCATTACCAGTGATAAATTCACCAAAACCAGAAGATAGCATTTATCAAAAGAATACTGGGTGTATTAGAAAAAAAGACTAATTTTTAAAAGTTCTGTTACCTATATTTTGATGTGGGATATTTTTCTTACAAACTACCAAAATGAGGTTTAACCATTTATTTGGTATTATAACAAAAAAGCCAATATTAATCTTGTAGATTTCATTATTAGAAGATATATAAAATAGTGTCAGTTTATTTTCTCATTTTTCTGAGACAGACATGAAGAGGATTTGGCATCTTTTATAAAAAAGATGCAGGTCAAAAAATGAAAATTTCATACTAAGGCTAAACATATGGAATTTAGGAAGCTTCCAAGGTAACAGAGTTAATTTTTTTTAACCTGCTCTGTTGAAATGGATATGCAATACTGAGTTAGATAGATCCTCTGATCAGGGGAAAAAAAAAAGTTTTTAAGATAAACAAGCTTATTTTTCAATAAACTGTCCAATTCAGTGAAATTTCTTGGTATTGTGCTAATTATTTATTTCTCAAAAGGCCTCAACTTTTCCAACTTTTCAATTATAGAATGTGATAGCTACAAAGGAGTTTAAAGCCTATTTAGTCCAACCAAATTCATTTTATATAAGAAAACTGAGGCGTAGAGAGGGAAAGTGATTTAGCTCCAGGTCACAGTCAGCCAAGATCATAATTCAGACTTTCTGATTATTGATTCATTGCTACTTCCACTAGAACATCTCACCTTCTAGGCACATTCTTGGGTATATTTTTTAATGCTATCTATGAGTGAGAAGAACTAAGCATTAAACAAAGAAATATTAGGGGCAATATGTTTTACATTTCCCCTTGTTTAATACAATTCGGGTACTTCTTTAGCAATTATAGTAAGCCACCCCGGTGTTTTGAAACAAGCATTAAATGTTAATGTTAACTGATTGGTTAAACCAAAGTTTAAGTCTGTTCAATATTAGTAGGCTAATCCTAGCATTATAACAATTAAGTAATCAAGTCAATGACACATATTCTAATAGAATAAAGAAGGCTTGCTCTTTGACTAAAGTTAAAGATGTATCCCAAAGAGCTAATAACTATGATTTTTCAAGGTACTAATTTAATGATAGCAAAACTTCAGGTTTCTGTTATTCTAAGATTTAACTTTTATCCAAATTCTTTGGATGTTAAAATTAATCATATTTTTTTTAATTTTAGCTATATATATATATACAATGCCCAAATGTGAGGGAAAACATATGTACTGTGTAACTCATAAAAGAATTTCTGAAAGGCAATGAGATTTTCACTAAATATGGAATAATATAAAAGAAACTAAATAGAAAATCCTGAAGCTTTTCTTGAAAAGACAGCAGGTGGATTTAATGTTACTAAAACAGCTTCCATGATCTGAAGTATTATTAAAATTATCAAATAATGATTTTGCTACACCTACAGCTGCTAATAAAAATACTTTTCAGAATGCTTACCTACGATTGCTATAATATGTAAATCCTACAAAAGGTAGCTGATTGCCAACAAAAGCTTTTGGAATAGGGAATGTTTCTTCATCTCCCTTGTCTTCTTCTAAGTCATCAAAATTACTAGTATCGATGTCACTACTGAGATCAGGTACAACAGGTGCAACAGCTAAGGATAAAAGAAAATTGGTTATTTGGCTAAGCAGCAAAATAAATGTCCACAAAGAATCAATCCAAACTATTGAGTTTCACTTTTTTCTAAGTAACGAGGTTGTTCAAGTCTCATGTGACAAATCTAAAATAATTACCAAAAAGCTATATAAGTATATTTCCAATCTACAGAAATTAAAGATGGAGTAAGACTGAATCCAGTTCCTGTAGTCATTCTGTAGTGAGTTAAAAAAAAAAAAGTGATGTGCTTCTCTCTACAACACCTTTAGTATCACATTTAGCATACAATCAAGTTATGGAATGACAATTATATAGCGGGTATCAGAAAAAAGATTTTTATTATATGGATGAACTAATATAGAGTATTAAATGTAACAAAGTCAGTAAAATATCAATGATATCACCCACCTTGTTAGGTTGTGATTGTAACAGGTTTTATGTACAAAATATTTCATTATAATGATCATCATTATAAATAGTTTTTATCTTTAATAATCATTTCATCCTAATTTTCTGAATAGATTGAAAATGGCATTCAGAACCAGTGTTTCAACAATAAACATCATGCTATTAATAATTTCTATTTCTTACATCTGATAGCTAATAATAATAGCTAACATTTATAAAGCACTTAGCCAACCACTGTGCTAAGCACTTTATAATTATTATCTCATTTGATCCTCACAACAACCCTAGGAGGTAGGTGCTATTATTATCCTCATTTTACATGTGAAGAAACTGAGGCAAACAGATGGTAAGTAACACCTAGTAAATGCCTGAGGCCAGATTTGAATGTAACTCTTCCTGACTCCAGGCCTGGCACTCTTTCTGGTGTACCATCTAGCTCAATAAAATGCCACCTAACCATTATATTATAAAAGTTAATATTGCTGTTACCTAATGTTTTATAATTAATCCATTCTTATTACATGAGATCATGAGAAATTGTGTGAATATTCATGATGTTATTAGTATGTACTTGGTACAGATCAAATGACATAGAGTTCTTCCTCAACCTTAAATTAAACATTCAAAAAACATACTTCTACTTTGGGAAGCCTTGTGGTTTTATAATACATAAAATGCTTGATGCTCTTAAGAGCCACAGTAAAAAACGGTTTTCAGAAAAGTTATCATAATTCAACTCTGAAAAATTCAGAAGGCCACATTAATCCCAAAGTCATCATGAATAGAAGAGGTCACCAAAGCAGAATTTAAGAACTCTTGGTTTTTGGGTAGAATGAAAAGAAGGAGAGAATGAGAATAAGATTCAACTCTTTTTTTTTCCTTAACAGAGTAAAGAGTAAATGCTAAGTAAAAACTACCAAAATGTCCATTAAAAGGCAAAATGCAACTGTTGCAGAAAGCTACTTTTTCAGCAAACCTCAAAGATTAAAAGTATCTATTAAAAGCTAGATAAATTAGGAAATATTTATTAACTGCACAAAAAATGCCTTGCATAGTATGCAAGGTTTAAACACAGAGGTTCATTTAGTACAGCAAAAACAATAATTAAACTCATTTTAAACTTTTCAAGACGGTAACTATTGTACAAAATGATACAGTAAAATAATTAATTTAGGCTTCAATTCAAAATTCAAACTTATCCTTTTCTTTCCCAAAGTTTTTATGATTACTCACTAAATCTACTCAGCCTTCATGCAGCTAAAGCTTTTGGTCAGAGCCCAGTTAAATTTCATCAGGAAGCATTACTGACTTCAGATAATATCAGCCATCAATCACATACATGGAACTCTCCTCACTACTGGGCTACATCTGGAGGTGATGGCATGCTGATTTCGCATTATACTTCTCTCTCCATTAATCACTGTGTTGGACTTTCTGCTGTCCAGCTGCTTTATGAAGAATGCTGCAAAGCTCAAACTGTAGCACTGAATCAGTTCAACTATTCACCAGTTCCTTCCTTTACAATCCACTGCTTTATTTATTGTTTGTTTGTTTGTTTATTGATGAGGCAATTGGGGTTAAGTGACTTGCCCAGAGTCACACAGCTAGTGAGTGTTATGTGTCTGAGGTCGGATTTGAACTCAGGTCCTCCTGACTCCAGGGCCAGTGCTCTATCCACTGCGCCACCTAGCTGCCCCAATCCATTGCTTTATTGACGCATTTATTTCTGTTGCAGCATGGAGATGACATGTCCAAAAAATATGCTGTTGTCCCCCCCCGGGAGGGAAATAGCGTAGATGATACCAAAATCTAATTGCTCTTAACATTCTCCAAATATAAAACCCTCACAATGACACATCTTCCTATACCTACCTCTCGAGCTAGAGTATTATTACTTTACTCTAAAAACAGTCCCCTTTGTCTTCTCAATATTTACTCTAATTTTTGGTCACTGGAGCTCCATTTGTTGCTTAGTTTATAAAATATATTAACTAAGGGCAATAAAATTCCACTTTTTAAAAAATACTCTACAGACCCTATTTTGTTCATATTGGCAAGAGAGGCAGCCATAGTATAGTAGAAAGATAGCTGGCTTCTGACATATATTGGCTGCATGACCCTAGAGAAATCACAGAACTTCACACTCCTCTATGCAACTGTCTAATGCTTAAGTTTCAGAGAAAGCAATGACTTGCATTAAGAGAGGTAATCTCCTCTCCCAGGAGTTCCCTGTAACAATGAAATCAGTGGTCTAGTCTTATCCCTAGCTGAACAGGTTTTATTATAAAAATAAAAAAATGCATCACAGAAAATTTTAAGGAACAAATGTTTTTCTCACTGTCTGGGTTTCATAGGCAATATATACACATGTGACTTACGAATATTCTTTTAATGCCAGTAGCAGTTGCAGGTTAGTGCCTTCTTTGTTGCCACCCTGGTATTACAGAAGGGCACATTTTCCTGCTTTTACTAATCTCTCTCAAAATATGAAATAGTATTAATGTATGTTACGTAACGCTTGGGTAATTTATTTTTTTATTTATTTTTGGTGAGGCAATTGGGGTTAAGTGACTTGCCCAGGGTCACACAGATAGTGAGTATTATGTGTCTGAGGCCAGATTTAAACTAAGGTCCTCCTGACTCCAGGGCTGGTGCTCTATCCACTGTGCCACCTAGCTGCACCTGGGTTATTTATTTTTAAGCAGACACAAAAATGTACACATTAGTTCGAAAGTAATTTTTTTGAATAAGGAATTATCTGTGTGTACACACACATGTATGTGATAGGGTAGGAGGATAGGGTGTGACAACTTACTATCTCGAAGAGTTTCCCATGCCCACTGATCATTTTTGAAGAAGAGATGTCGTTTGATTTCTTCCACACCATTTCGTCCTAATCTCACTTCCCTGTTTTAAAAAGTTAATGACACAAGACATTCTTAAGATACTAAAATAGTTCATAATTATATGGCATTTTACAGTACATAAAAGAGTTTCTCACCAAAAAAAAAAAACCAAACCCTATTTAGTAGGTAGCAAGGGAGCTTATTTGCTATAAAATACACTGTATTTAAAAACAACTATAATGTCCTAAATACTGATTAATATAAACTTGAAAAGGCTATTTGTATAATTCTGCATGATTCATTTTGATCATACTCCAGCTTAGTTGATAACTGGAGAAAGAAGGAAAAAGGACATTAAAAAGGAACGTCAGAAGGAATTTTAAGAAAAGCAATTTGTTAATATTCAATGTGTTTTTAAATTAACAATTAGAATTTACAGACAAGTGTCTTTATGTAGTTCCATAATAAAACAAGTTCACTTTCTTTGATAACTTTTTAAGAAACTCCCTTAATATCCCAGATAAAAATAGGTGCTTATTAGCTGACTTTTGAGTTCTTGTTCTTTAAGCAGTAGGAAATTTTGATTTTGTTCAAATAACAGGCTTGCTGTCTTCTACCAGCTGCTGCATGAATGCTATCTTTTATAATATAATTATTCAAAAGTGGAGTAGTTGGGATCTGTACTTGTAGAAAGAAAACCCACAATAAAGAAACAACAAAACCATCTAAGTCACAGTTCTCATTTATAGAACATAGCACTTTGAAAACAAAGTGCTTCCCTCAAAACAACCCTGAAATATGCAGAGAAAAGGGTTTTAGATGTAATTCAGAAATGAGGAAATGGAGGCTCAGAGGGTGAGTCGCCCAAGGAATACAGGTAGTTAAATGGGAAAGTCAAGCCTAGAATTCACCATCTTGTCTTTATGCAGTCCCATGTTCTTCTCACTGCATCATGCTGCCTCTTAACCCTCTGTACGTCTCTAATAAGATATGAGAATGTTCATCAAAATGGAGAAGCAGTGGCACTAAACAGAGCTATCTGTGGGCCTAATGTCATGCATAAGCAAAACACATTTGAAAACCTGAAGCTCAACTACAATCTCACAAACAACAGGAAATTTATCTGCTTTTCTATAAAAGAGAGATGTAATAACATTTAGATACAAAGGAAAAGGCCAATGATCTGTCCAGTCAAATTATCTAAGTTAGATTCTTTAAGGAAGCATATTAACTTTCTAACCACCAGACCACTATCAATCTCCCTGGAAAAATTTCTGCACTGTAATACCTAATGTGGTCCAACAAGGACAACTGAAGCAGCACACAGGTTAATTTGAACTTAAATATAAAAATTCTTCCAATTTTTAAATTATTAAATCTAAAGTTTTTCTTTTCTTTTTTTTTTTTATTTTGTTTTTAGGCAATTGGGGTTAAGTGATTTGCGCAGGGTCACACAGCTAGTAAGTGTCACGTGTTTGGTCTGAGGCCAGATTTGAACTCAGGTCCTCCTGACTTCAGGGCCGGTGCTCTATCCACTGCGCCACCTAGCTGCCCCTAAATCTAAAGTTTTTCAAGGAGTGGGAAGCCCTTTGATTTATGCATGAAATGTCTGTTAAATAGGACAAGTTCCAATAAATTGGGATAGAGACTATCTGTTTTGAGTAGGAGAGGGAGTAGCTGCTATAAAGATTTTCTACTGTACTTCATCTCCACTTCTATCAATATTTGGTATGTAATAGACCTTTGCTTTTGCCTTTGGTCTCCTTTAGGTATAGTAATTACTAGATCAAAGAGTATCAACAGTTCAGGTCACTTTTCCAAACTAATTTCTAGAATAATTGGATAGGACCAATCCACAGACACATCAATAGTCACTCAAAAATGCAATCTCCATTTTTTTTATCATCTTTCACATTGTTTTTTACTAGATGTCATGCTAACTTCCAGACTGCCTAATTTCTTTGCTTACAGGAGAAGGGAAAGAGTCTTCCCAGAGAATAAGTCCGATGAATCAGCTCCAAGTTCTTTAAGGAAGTACGCTTACCTGAGCCCTCTAGCACTATACTATCTGTTCTCTAATGAACAATGAGCTGGAAATTAACTAGCTGGGAAGACAGAAAGAGGAGGCAAACCAGAAGCTCCTGAAATTCTATCTGTCCTTTTGCCTCACTCCTCCTAAATCTATCCTGTATCCTCACCAGGAACTCCACTGACTCCACCCCTCCCTACTTTCCAGGTCTAGGACTGTGCTCTGGCTTCACTTTTCTCCCTTTGCAGTCCTGCCCCTATCATTAATCATTTCAAATAAAAGTCTTCCCACTTTGTCCTACTGCCACTCATGCTCTGACAGTCCTCAAACCTGTGTCGTCCTCCCACCTTTGACTTTCTCCACTGCTACTCACAAGGGCTGCTGAAAGTCACACTAAAGAACGTCTCACAACTATGCTGTGTTAACAATATGGTATCCAATCTTGACTGGGATCTCACTACTACTCACTTATCTTTCCCTGATTGATTTTTCTATCCAATAGCAGCTATTTCAAACCTTTTCTTTTCTTTTCAAACTTTCTATACCACTCAGTCCCCCTACCTCCTTCCCTCTCAACAAAGGAAACCCACTTCATACTTTATTCTGAGGAAAAAAAGCAATTCATTATGAATTTCCTCTTATTGACTATTTTATAAATCAAAATATCTACGTCATCCTACATTCTCTCCTCTTTTTCTCTTAGTTCTGAGGCTTGGATCTTCTCCTTTCTAAGACCAACTCCTTTATTTGTGCCTCTCCTCCCATCTCTGCCTCTTTGATTATCTTTGCCCCACTCATCTATAATCTCTCCTTATCCACTAGTTCCTTCTCTACTACCTACAAATATGCCCACATCTCCTCTGTTCTTAAAATACCTCCCCCCCAAAAAAACCCAAACACCTCACTTGATCCCTCTATTCCGTCTGCCATTTTAAAGTGATCGTCCCATATTCACCTTTTCATGGAGAAATTCTAAGAAAAAGTCATTCATATTGGTTGCATTCCATTTACTTGTCAACCCCCTACAATGTAACTTCCCCCTCCTACCATTCAACTGAACTGGCTCTCTCCAAAAAGCTAAATCTAATGGACTGGTCTCAGTCCTTAACCTCCTTGAATTTTGTGTTGCTTTTGACACTGTTGACAATTCCTGCTGGGTACTCCTTCCTCAAGTCAATGTTCTTTCCTGGTTCTCCTGTTACTTCTCTGACCATTCCTTCTTAGTTTCTTCTGCAGGGTCATTATCTAGATGCTACCCCCAATCCTAGGTGTCTCAAATGGCTCTTCTCTGGGCCCTCTTCTTTCTCTTTGTGACCTCATCAGTTCCCCTTTAACCTCATTACCTCTCAACCCCTCATTCCAACAATCATTTCTAATGTGGATGACTCCTAAATCTGTATCTCTATCCCTCATGCCTTTCCTGAACTCCACTTCTATATCACTCATCGACTGCTGGGCATTTCCATCTAAATATTCACATGTAGTATTTTGAATTACACATGTCCAAAACGGAACTCCTTATCTGGAGTTCATCAAGCAAAAGCTAAACAGCTGCTTTGTGCAATGGTTGAGAGAGGATCTCCTTTAAGTTATACACTGTGATGAGATCTGACATTCCTCCCAAATCTTATCTAAACTATTGTGAAAAGGAAATCAAAGAAATGTCTTTGTAACTATAACCCCAACAGGATCATTTTGCCGTTAGAGAAAAAGGACAAATGCTCAAGAATGAAATCTGGAACCTGAAAGTTAAGTCTAAACAAATAACAAGTCTTTCAAAAACTTTAAAAGCTTCTTCCTCTTCTAAGCTCTTAGTTTTTGAAAATATGCATGCAGTAGTAGCTTCACATACACAGTCTCAGTCTAAACATCAAGGGAATTCTGAAAGATCGAAGGTATTTTAGAATTAAATTACAATTAACTGATCTTTCTCCAGTGAATGGGCAGGAAATAAGTCCTAGGGAATTACAGCAGTGCTAGGAAAGTATGGTACCTTATAAAAGACTTAGCATGGCAAATAAGTTTTTCTGCCAAGAGAGGAACATAATTCCCCATGACCAATGATAACCATTGCAGAAAAGGAAAAGGAGTTGGGTCTTTATGTTTCTACAAACCAAATCTAATAAGAAAGAAGATCTGACTCAGAAATTTCAGATTAAAAATTAATTTCCCTTTGCCCCAACTTTAGAACACTACACTTCAAGAAACTTATGTGCTACTCATAAAGTTCTGTTCCTAGTTAGTTATGTGACCCCAGGCAAAGCAGGAGGCCGTCAGCTTTTTCACTGGTAAAAGAGAAGGTATTAGAGTAGGTCAGAAATCTCAAACCCCAAAGATATAGCCCCACCTACAAGGAATACTATGCAGTTCTGTTGTCTTTGTGAAGAGAAACAAAAATTCATATGATACAATTGGATTAGTACTATAAACTTAATATGTGAAATGTAAATTTGAGATCACTGGATTCCATGATCTTCAAAATCCTTTCTACAGCTAAAATGCAATGAATCTATGATCACGGCTTATTTATTTCTGTGCTTTAGTAAATAAGGGAGAGAAGCTCAATGATTAATGAAGGTTGCCAAAAGCTGCAGCTACAAAATAAGGTTCAAATACTAAGATAATATTCCTTCTCCCTACAACACAGCCTGTTTTAGATCAAAACAACAAGACAGAAAGTTATGCAACTCTTCCTGGGTTCATGAATGAGGTTAATTTAAAAATAAAACATTTTATATTATAAGTAGTTAATAGCTAAAATATAGGTCCTCATCATAGATAAGATGGAGAGTTGAAAATCCCCTTAGCATTCTAGTTTTAAAATATTTTGTCTGCTTGTAAGATACTTTACCTGTCTGTAAGGAAGGCACAAATAAGATTTTTTGCTTCTTTTGAGATATCATTATCATCAGGGAAAGTAAGAGAATTTTTATGGTTCATAATTTTGCTATATGTCCCAACCAGTGAATCTGCATAAAATGGTGTATCACCTGAAAAAGTAATATAAGAAATAAAACAAAATTTTCTACTACATTTAAACCATCAACATCAAGTTTAAAAAGCATCCAAATCTACATGCAATACATATGAGTTAAAGCTAAAAGACATGCATATTTGGAACCCAAAAAAGATTGATATATCAGGAAAATATACCTTATGATTAATGACTATTGGAGCTTTTTGTTCCACATAAACCAAAATAAACAGATTAGCAAAATAAAAGCTAAAGATAATAGTTCAATGATGACTTTTTAGGATAAACTATACTATAAATATATTAAGTTCTATTTTACTCACCTACAAGCATTTCATATAAAAATACCCCAACTGACCACCAGTCACATTCTCGCCCATAATAGCCATCACCACCTTGGGATTTTAATACTTCAGGAGAAATATAGTCAGGTGTTCCAACTGCTGTATCACATCGTACCATACCTTCCTGTAAAAAATGGTAAATCAGAGTATGAATCCGAATATAGATATAAACTCAGTCATACAAAAGAATTTTTTCCTTAATAAAACCTTTTTAGAATTACCTTAGAGAGGAAATCAGTGAAGACCTTCCTCCTTCACACACCATAACTATTCAGCCTTCCAAATTATCCAGAAAAAGGTATCTGTCAAGTTTCTCTCACATCAAGAATCTACTTAGAATCTTGAGTTTGATTTATTCTGCATATTTCTACAAATCTGGCATTCCCTCTACCCCGCAACTAATCGAATTCTTCCAACTAAACTCCAAATCTCTCACCCTCTTAAACCTGTAATGCAGTAACACCACCTAATTAGGTGAAAAGCTTTTTCTCCTGCTATTTTGACCAGTACTGTCATTCTCAGTCAACCTAGTCACACTCTTTCCCCAGTACCTATCCTTCTCTTTCCACCTTTCCCATTGTGTCCTCTGGATATTCTTTCTATTGTTTAAAAACTACCTTGGCATCCTCAATTTCTTCCTCTTTTACAGACCACCTGTTTTCTGGCACTAAATGAAATTGGACACCCTTCACCATTATACTGAGAGTAAGAGAACACACAGGGCCAGAATGACTCTACTATTCCTTACTGTCATGCAACAACCCCATCTCTCTCTCCTTTCAAATTCATAAAACAAATGAATTACTTCACCCTATTTGGATCCTTATCCCTGCCATCTACTGACCTCTAAGACTATCTCTTACCTCCCTCAATGAGAAACACTTAGTTAACAGTCTTCCTTTTCACCCCAACTGTATCATCCCTGACAATGGAAAAAAGTGATACTGATGACTAATATACTGCTTTCTCAAGTTCATCAACCTCCTCTGTTTTGATCCTTCAGCTCCACTTGCCCTCAAGACACCCAAAGAAGTGGCCACATTTTAGACTTCCCTGTTACCTAAAACTTCTCTACTTCTAATACCTTTAACCCTGAAATTCCTTTTTCTGAATATAATCTCCTATCCTTCCACAACTTGTCATATCACTCTTGTTGGACTTATCTTTGTCCACATTATGACTTCAGTACCTTCAAAGCAACCTTTATGCACCTACAACATATATCTCTTCTCGCATCTCCTCCATTATCCCTGTTCTGTATCTTCCTTTTTCCTCCTTTAATGGTCTTGAATCCATAATCAGTCACTTTAATAATACACTGTCCTAAGATGATAAAGGCTTTTAAGACTGTCAATGTTAAAAGGCCTATGAGAAGGCAGGCACACTGATACACTGCTGGTGGAAGCATGAACTGATCCAATCATTCTGGAAAGCACTTGGAATTATTTGGAAAAAGAAAAAACTTACTAAACTCTTCATACCCTTTGACCCAGCAAGCCTACTACTGGGCTTATGATCCCCAATGGGTTCAGTAACAAAAACTATTTTTAGCCTCATTTTTATAAAAGTTAGAAACTGAAAAAGTTGGTGCCCATTAATTGGGGAATAACTGAATAAATCTTGGCATGTGAATGTAACAGAATATTAACATATGATAAGAAAAAAAGAACATAAGGAATTTAAAGAAACATAAGTCGTCTCATATGAACTCATAAAGTGATGAAAGTAAAACTAATAAAATATATACAATGATTATAATAATATATGTATAATAATGTTGAAGACAACACTAGAGGACAAAAGAAAATCACATCAAGTACAATGCTTAATAATGATTCCAGGTGAATGGGATCAGAGCACACGTCCTTCTTTTAAGAAGAGAAGTGATAGACTACCAATGAGCAATACTGTTTACTCTCTTAGTCATGGCTGTCATATTAGGTCTTGTTACGGCTGTTTTGCTGTTTCTGTTTTAAGGGAGAGTATACTTTTGGTGGGAGCAAAGTTCAATAAAAACAAAACATACAGTAAAATAATCCTCTCCTCTCATCATCACCACCTTTTGTGCTACTAGAATGTTGTTGGAAAATATCATAAAACTGCATAATGAGACAACAAATTCATCCTGGTTAATCTTAATTGGACCTTCATTGTTGCATGGCAATCTTACTCATCTAACTCTCTACCACATGCCATAAAGTAGATATTCCAAATCTTCACTTTCCTCAAGCATCCATCCTCCCACTTCTATTATTAATCCTTCTCGGTAGATGAACTTTCACCTTTATTTTTCCTTTACACCTCTCAATCTTCATTCATTCTCTCCCTCTCTCTAATCTCACCTCTGAGCTTATTTTTAATTGCTTCTTAGAAATCTTTTGCCACCAATAACTCAAGCTACATGGGCTACATGTCTGAAAGTGAAATCAGTGTGGTATGGAGGAATGAGTACTGGGTTTGGAGTCAGAGGACTTAGGTTCAAATCTCAGGTCTGCCATTTACAATCTACGTAACCCTGGGCAATTCACTTGACCCTCAAAGACTCAATCTCCTCATATGTAATGGGGTTGGACAAGATGACCTTTAAAAGCCTAAGATCTTACGTGCTCCTCTTCCCAAAAACTTCCCTATTTCTGTTGATGGCACCACCACCTTGCTGACCATCTAGCTTTCAAACCCTGATAAATTTTGAATCTTCCCATTTCCTCATCCCATCATCATCTAGTCTATTATCAAGCTTTATTAATTATTCCTCAATAATCTCTTTTACATCCATCCTGATTTCTCTATTAGACAGCTACCTTCCAAGTTCAATATCTCATTACTCCTTGCCTGTGTTGTTTTAACAACTTATCACCTGGTATTCCTGTCTCCAGGCTCTTCCTTCTCCAATCCATATATTCATACTACTGCCAAGATCACCCTCCTAAAGCACAATATGACTGTGTCACTTCTGTTTTTAAAAAAAAAAAAGTATCTTCCCCAAGCCTTTAAGATAAAATACAAACCACTTAGGCATGGCATTTAAAGCCTTCAATAATTTGGCTTCAACTTACCTTCCCAAATTGATTTCACATGGTCTTCTCTATAACCTCTAGTCAAACCAGGATACTAGTTGATCTTAATTAATATTTCCCACTCCAAATGTGGTTTATCTGCATATTCCATTTCCCATGCCCAAACACATTCTTTTTACATTTTGACATATAAAAATTCCTTCATTTTATTTAAGACCCTCCCTTATGTACCAATTTTTCTCTGAAGATTCCCCTGATCTCTGCTGCTAAAAGTGATTTCTCTTACTTCAAGTTTCTTGTTTTTTATCTGACCGGTTGCTGTAGTTTTATCACCTTACACCATACTTACTTAGGTGTGACTGCTTTATCCCTCATATACACATCCCATTAGACTGTAAACTTCTTGAAGGGAGGCACTGTCATTTTTTATCTTTGTATGTCTAGCACCTAACACAGTGCCTTGCATAGTATATGCTAAATATTTGAGAAACCTCACTCAAGTGGAATTTTACAGTTTTAAGGCATAAAATATCTTTGAAGAACCATATATACTCTCAATAAATAAGGACTTTAGTTATGGACTGCTAAAAAATCTGATACCTTGATACCATATCTGATGCTTGAAAATGCAAAGAGCAAAAGGGCAAATACAAAAATAAAACTATCTGTGTTGCCATCTTATAAGATCAATTACCCCCAATTCTAGGAAGTTTTACCAGATTCTTTCTTTTCTTCTCCAACATTCACCTCAAAGCTATAGTTTCTCATATGAACTCATGGTTTATAACTCCTTTAATAAATTTTTCTCTTCTAATACATTATGTGTATCTGTGTACATGGCTTATCATGTACTTACTAGAATGCACTATAGAAATAAGAGCTTAATAAAAGTTTACTGAATTAATAAATTCTACATAATTTGCACAAAACTTGCCCATTTATCAATTTTAAAAACAGCAATAAAACCTTTAGTTTAAAAACTGCCAAAGAGGATTTCTTCCTAATACATAATAAACTAATAAATGTTGTTTTCTTGGAAAAAGGTAATTTTTAACTATTTGGTTACTATTTTCTGACGAACCTTAAACATTAAAATAAAGTCCTATTTTAATGGGAATGAGTAGAATCCTTGTTTTTAGAGCTATGAACAATAAAATGTAACTCAAAAATCCAAAGGCACAATAAAATATAAAAGTATAAACACACTGACAGAACTTATTGGAGCCAACTCATAATACTGATACAACTATTTAGTAATATTAAAACTAATTCCATTTTCAGTTACCAATAAGTACATGTTATAAAGTTGTTATGAAGGATTTAGTAAATCTGGCAATCTACACTTACCCTAAATAGAGAGGAAAAAATAAATCATGAACAAGTTCTTTATACAACATTGCTACCATGGTATCCAGTTCAACAAATAAAGACAGTCCACGTCAATACTGTAGAAGCCCACATAAGGTTAGTAACATTTTTTAACAATGTAATTTTCTTCATTTGGCTAAACCATGCTTATATCAAAATATACTAACCTTATTCATCTTCATACAAGTACCAAAATCAGCTAGCTTCAAGTGACCAGATTTATCCAGCAGCATGTTGTCAGGCTTCACATCTCTAGAAAAAAAAAAAAAAATCAGGCTAACTCCTAAAGTACTACAAAACATTTTTGGCAATGTCTTCCTATTATATATACTGTCTTTTAAAGCTAAGAAGTTAGAAGGAATGTTATGTAAGTGTTACTGATTACACGAATGACCTCTGCATTAAACAGACTGTGATAAAAACTGTAGAATGATGTACTGATATCTATTTTAAAAAGGAAAGATAAGCTTATGAATTTTAAAAGATTTATCTTCTTCAGTTATATTAGCAGAAAAGGAACCTCGATGCCAGGATAAACTTACATAGCTTTTTATTTTAACAAACCAAGAAAATGATTTTTAGTGATTTAAATTCTTACCTATGAATAAAGCCCATTGAATGGATTGCATCCAAAGCAAGAACTACTTCTGCAGTATAGAAGCGGGCCCACTTTTCAGGCACATCATAGTTGCTCATTAAATTAACAAGATCCCCACCAGGCATATATTCCATTACCATGTACAGATACCGATCATCTTGGAATGCATAATAAAGCTATTTAAGATATGAATACAAAATAGTCACTTTATCAGAAGAGGACCAAGAAAAATGGTTATCAACATAAATTTTTTACTTATAAAAACATTAATTCAGGATAATTACATTCTACGTACAATCTGCCCCTAAATACTATAGCAAATAAAGCATATAGATTTAGAGCAAGAAGGGACTTCAGAGGTCAGGCCCCATTTTATACATGAAAACTAAGGTCCAGAGATGTGAAGTGATTTGTCCAAGGTCACAAGGTCCCTGATTGGTTTTTTACTTCCATAGTGAAGCCATTTTACTTGTTTCCTATTTAAATGATGAGATTTTGTTTTGGGTTGGGGTTTTTTTGTTCATTTGTTTTCTGAATTTGAAACTAAGAAGGAAGCCCACTACTTTCAAAGATGGAAGGATATCTCTGAAACTAGACTACAGCTGTAACAAGGGGCTATCTATACCACTATATTTAAATCACTAGCATTTATAACCTGTTAGTACAGATATGAGGGGCAGCTCAGTGGATAGCGTTGGTCCTAGAGTCAGGAAGACCTGAGTTCAAATGCAACCTTAGACACTTACTTGTGACCCTGAGTAAGTCACTTAACTCGTTTGCCTCAGTTTCTTCCTCTGAAAAATGAACTGAGGAAGCAAATAGCAACAACTCCAGTATCTTTGCTAAGAAAACCCCAAATGGGGTCACAACGAATTGGATACAACTGAAAACAACTAAACAATAAAAACAGTACAGGTATGTACATAGTTCTCCTTGAAGAAAAAAAGTACTCCATTAAAAAAAAAACTGTCCGAAAGATGCCAAAGGCAATTTCCATTATTTTGATTTGAGTCTGAAGTTAAAGTAATGTACACATCAAATCACAAAATCAAAGTAATACCATTTACTTGATGAAAATTTATTGTAATTTCAGGCAAAGTACTAGAGAGAAAAATGACTCTCTTAATGCTGGGTTGAAAAATATTATTCTATAAAGAGAAATCTAGAAATTCTTGTCTATGAATAAAACCTATTAAATAGACTGCATCAAATGCAAAAATATATCTGTTGTACAGAAGCAGGCCCACTTTTCAGGCACATCATAGTTGGTCTTAACTCTATAGAGATTCCTCAACTATTTCTTATCTATAGAATGACCTTTAATGGCAACTTATCATAATACAATAGAACCATTAAGAAATAAAAGTGTTTTTACTAAAGTTGCAAACTCTTTATTTAACTGAATTAAGTTCCAAGGGTAGTTACGTGGTACAGTGGACAGAGTGCTGACTCGAAGTAATTTGAACCTGAGTCAAATCCAGCCTCAAACACTTAATAGTTGTGTGACCCTGGGCAAGTCACTTACCCTCTGTTTCAGTTTCCTCAACTGTAAAAAAAGGGATAAATGACTGCACCTACCTCTCAGGGTTGTTATAAGAATCAAATAAGATAATATTTGTAAAGCACGTAGCACAGTGGCTGGCCTATCGAAAGTGTTTAGTAAGTTCTTTCTTCCTTCTTTCCCTATTCTCTCCTTGCTTTTAAGACATTTATGCTCTAATAAAATAAAAAAGTGGCATAACTATACCTGAACCACCCAGGGGCTGTTAGCAAAAGCCATAATGTCCCGTTCTTCCCAGAAGAAAGCAGAATCTGATCTCTTAATCATTTCAAATTTGCTCAGCAGCTTCATAGCATACACCTTCCTGGTGGATTTATGCCTTACCTTTAAAACAAAGGTTTTGTTTTAAACAATTATAATATCTTAGATGACAAATCATTTCTTAATTTCAAGAAATCACAATAAAGTGCACCAATTCACTAAATGAGTATAATAACTTCATGAGATCTGATAAATACTTCAACTTGACAAAAAATTATTTTAACAGTTCAGTCACTTCAATTATTCCTTCTTTAGCTGAAATATATGTATATATATATTTGACAAATTATATTAGATTTTAAATCACTTTAACAAAAGACAGAATTTTTTGTCTACATTAATATCTGAAAATCTTTGACTATTGTTTTGTGCTATGCAATTATATAAAACAAAAAGTAACATCCATGTTAATTATTAGTGTAAGTCAAAAACTAATCAAACTGACAAACCAATCTCCATACACTTTCCTCCACTCACTTTTGATGCCTAGCCCTTATTATTTCGTCTCTATAATGAGATTATATGGGAGAAAAATGCCATCTGTTGCAGTGATGAACACCATTTCTGTATTACAGGAATTAGACAGGCTAGCTTCCAATTTAGGGTTATTTATTTTTACATTCCTAACTAGAATTCCCATTCTAACTCCTGGCTGAACTCATAGAACAGCCATTAATGGTTTGATGTTAGCTTAGAAGGAAGACTGCAGCAGAAGAGCTCAGGTATCTGTGCTTAGTAGCCCTATGTTATTTAACATCTTTATCAATGACTTGGAAAAAGGTATACAAAATCTCTTTACCCAATTTGCAGATGACCCAAAGCTAAGAGAAATAACCAACATTGAACACTGAATGACAAGGTCAGGATTCAAAAAGATCTTGACAAGCTAGAACATTTGGTTGATTCTAATAAGATGAAATTTAGTAAGGATAAATATGAAATCTTATACTTACTTGGTCTCTAAAAATCACTTTCCTAAGTACAAAATGTGAAAAGCATGGCAAGAGAGCAGTTTGAAGAAGAGCTGAGAGTTTTCCTCAACTGCACACTCAGTGAATCTACAGTGGGATATGGCAACCAACAGATTTAATGGCTGTTTTAAGGAAGGCATAGTATCTGGAGAGTGACACCTTGGGTCAGATAATATTTGAAGTATTATGTTGAGTTTTGGACAATACATTTTACAAAGAAAATTGATAAGGAGGAGAATGTCCAGGAGGGAAACAAGAATGGTCAAAGACCTTAATCAACCAGCATTTTTAAGTACTTCTACATCATATGAGGGTTGATTGAAGGTACTAGGGATTTTTAGCTTGCACAAGAGTAGATGAGGGAATATGAGAACTATAATTAGAGTACTAAGAAGGCTGTCATGTGAAAGAGAGATTAAACTCCTTCTGTTTTAATCAAGTAGTAAGAAGTGGAAGCAATGGGTAAAAGTTACAAAGGGGCAAATTTCGGTTTGAAAAAAGAAAAATTTCTTAACAGAGTTATTCAAAAATGCCTCAGGACTGCCTCAGGAAATAAAGGTTTTTTTCTTAACACATTTTAGCAGCAGCACCTTAAGAAGTTTTGGGAGAAAGAGACAGATAGTAGAGCGAAATTAGGTAAAAAGGAGAAGAGAAGGGGAAATTCATGCACAATAGTTATCTTAATGCTCAGACTTTTACTCTTCTAAAAATGATACTTATTAGAGGTCATTAAATTTCACTAGTTTACTTATTTTATGGTGCCATCTTTAGCACCATTGGATCCAAAAGGTCCAATTTGTGAAACCTACTCACATTCCATATTTCTTAAAAATTACTTCTTCTCTAAGAGGAAGAAAAAGGAAATAGTACTTGATCTCTAATCGGAAGAAAATGAAAATGTTTAGCCCCCTCTGGATAAAGGATTTCACTTGCTCTTTACTGTCCCCCACATAAACTCCCTGCCTTTTCCAGCTCCCCTTTATGCATTCTCTTTAATCATTAGAACACTGGCTTGTAATTGTAACCCCAGAACTTAGCACAGTGCCTAGCACATAGTAAGCTCGTAAAAAATACTTTATCTCTTTTAGGTTAGAGCTTTAGTAATTAAAGGGATCTGGCTTAAGTGTGTATTCAAAGAAATCTACCAAAAGAAATCCAATACCATGAGAAAGACCCTGATGCACAATGCACACTAAATATCATATAATAAACAGATCATTTGTCTGTTGATTTGGAAGACAACTGGCTGTGAAAGCAAATAACCTAGCAAACCAGTAAGATTACTATGACAGGCAAATACCAGGCAAACGCCAGGCAACTTAGATCCAGTCTAGAGAAATGAAGGATGGAAAGGGACACATGAGGTATTGTTACAAGGCTAGGTAAAGGAAGGAGGAAGAAAATTATACCCCTCACTCCCAATCCTGCTACTTAAACAGGCTATCTAGAACCTTATCAGATACTCAATTCTTACTAACAGGAAGACTCTACTTCTGAAGCTTCAATTTCTTTTTTCCCTATGCATGGATCCTGAGTTTCCTATGGAAAATACATCACTGCAGGTTGAATTTTACCCCAGAATTTGCATACTTTTTTAGGAATTGGGCAACCAAAATTCAAAGTGATCGGTTTTTTTTTAATCCAATAGTCTCAAATTAAAAACTGTTGAACCAATATAGGCACCCTTACCAAAAAATATATCATCATTAAGTTCACTGAAGTAACTTACCAATTGCACTTCTCCAAATGCACCTCTACCAATCACTTTCACTACTTCATAATCTTCAGCTTTCATGCGCAAATCTCTAATTTTATTTATTGTGTCTTTATCTGTGTAAAGAGAAAAAGTTAGAAATAAGTATTAAACAATTATTATTTTTATTTCACTTATTCTGTATTCCATTCCATATTCAAGTTTTCAGAAAAAAGTAAAAGACAAAAAAATCCAAAATGATCGGTAACTTCTCGGTTCAATAAAATATAAATTATGATATACAGTAAATAAAAAGTAATTAAGCAAAAGGACTATTTTTCTGTAATTTAATGCCTATAACTTCTCTCTCTACATAATAGTAACACAGTAAAATAAAATCTTAGCCACAAGAAATACAATGAAAACAGAAGATAAAACAGGTTTGGATGGTTAATTTACCATGAGATATAAATAGAAATTAAAATCAAAATGCTTTAAATCAATAAAGCAAAGAAGTAACATGCTCTGCTCTAATGGGGTAAAATTTTTCTCTTTCTAATCAGTATTTTAAAACTTTTTTTCCCCTTTTAAATGGTACAAATAAATGACTGAGATATTACAAACAGGTACAAGAAACACTAACCTAATCTGGCATCTTCAGCACTTGTTTCATTATGTCTCTCTATTTGAAACTGAATTTTAATTTAAAACAGCAGTGGGAATCACTGTAATTATTTATATAAACCTGTCATGCTATAAACTACAATAATTTACAAATTCCCAGTGGATAGATATTCTAATTCCAAATTTGGTCATGGGTTAAAATAAGGCTATTTTAATCCACATGGGTCAACACTGGCATGAAATTACATGGAAAAGCTTCATATTTCAGAGTTGTACAAAACACAGAACTATTAAACTTAAGTCCCAGATTCTAATAAAAGTTGCATGGTACTATGCTTGTTTTGCTTCAAAAAGAAAGTTTTTTTTTTTTTTTTTAATCAAACACATGCACACACACATATGCATACATGTTCAGTTCAGGTATTTTTCAGTTGAGTCCTATTCTTCACAACCCCATTTGGGGTTTTCTTGGCAGAGATACTAGAGTGGTTTGCCATTTCCTTCTGTAACTCATTTTACAGTTGAGGAAACTGAGGCAAACTTGCCCAGACTCATACAGCTAGTAAGTGTATGAGGCCAGTTTTGAATTCAGGAAGATGAGCCTTCCTGAAGCCAGTGCCAACACTCTACCCTCTGTGCCCCCTAGCTGCCCCATATACACATAAATATACTGCAGCTTCTATATATGCCTACCTGTAAACAAGTTTATCACCTACTGATGCTAAAGCACAGCACAAAGGCATTGTAAAATTTCTATAAAGTGATAAACAATAATCTAAACAAACTAGCCAAAGAAGAGTAAGTATCTAAAAAACATATCTCAATGAAATGTCAATATGTGGCATGATCATTAAAAAAAAAATTCCATGTTATCATTTTCTAACTGTCCAGAATTAGAACACATTATCTGCCTGGGGTAGAGGAAATAGCACTGAATATGAAGGCAAAAGCTCTAGTTTCAAATTCAGGCTTTGTCACTGACTACTAGCTGTTTAACTTTGGTCCAATCACTTAACCTCTGAGACTCTGTTTCCTCACATGTAAATTAAGGATAATAACAATTATACTGTCTCATATGATATGAGGAAAGCTCTCTGTAAGCTATAAAGTATGATATAAACATAAGCTATTATTGCTTCTACAAAGAACATTCAAGTTAGTAAATAAAAAACTGTATGTAAAAATAATCATTATGATTAGAATTTTCTGTTTAAAAACATTAAAACGACACACTATTCCACTGTACTAGTTAGTTTTAGTTAACTTTTTTTTCTTCTCAGATATAAAAAAGTATGTCATTTTTATTGGCATCTTTTGTTTTTTACATTACCTATAGCTGACACTGTTGACCATCACCTCCAACTAAATATACTCTCCTCTCCCTTGATGTCAGAGAAGCTCCACTCTCTTGGTTCTCTATCTCTGTTTATCTGTCTGTCTTTTTTTGCTGGCTCCTACTCCTCTTCTAAATATTTAATGTTTTCTTTACTAGTTACAAACGATTAAATATTCATTCAGGCTGCCCTTATTTCCCTCCAAAATATATTTAATGTAGGTGTTCCCTAAACTTGTCCTATTCCCCTTCTCTTTTTATACAGTCTTCTGCGAAAAATCAGATTCACTCCCAGTTTTAAATACAGATGATCCTCAAATCTATTCCCCTAATTCTGACCTTCTTAAAGCATAAGTCTAACCATGTTATCCTTCTACCCAGGAACCTTCACTCGCTCCCTTTTGCCACTAGGCAAACCTCAGCTTGACACTTGAAGTCCTATACAATCTGTCTCCAGCCTACTTTTCCAGGCTTACCAAATATTATTTCCCTTCACACACCCTATAATCCAGTCAAATTGTCCTACTTGTTCCCAGAATGCTGGATTCCACCTGTTGTCTCCCTGACACAACATAGTCTGTCCCAAGTACTACCTCTGCAACTCACTTTCCCCTCACCTTCACATCTCAGAATTCCTAGCACCCTTCAGTTACATCTCATGTGTCACCTCCTATGGGGAATCTTTAGCTCTCTTTCCTCAAATTATCAAAAGGAGGAGCATATTTCTATCTGTTTGCAAACATTGCTCCATGGAAAACAAGAGCTCCTCAAAAACAGAGACGATTTTTAATTTTGTATGTAAATAACTTGTACATAGTAGATGCTTCATGAATGCTCGACAAATTAATTTGGATCAATGAATGATTTATCAGCCTTCAACATCTAGAATATACTTTTTTACTTTTTAACAGTTGGGACAAAACCAGAAAGCAATAGAAAGCTGTTTGATGAAGGTTTAGATTCTTACAGTAAACTCTATACAGCAATAAACTCCACTGGAGATGATCCAAATATAAAAAGTAGTGCCATAAAAAATATCAGAAGAATGGCAGGTTTTATCTTCTATATCTGAGGATAGAAGAATTTGTAACCAAGCATGGAGTAGAATAAATTATAAAATGATAATTTGGAATTATGCAAGAAAATAGTTAAACTTCAATCCAGCAACCCTATTACTATATCTACAGCCCCCAACTGTAAAGGATAAAAAGAAAAATTACATACGATGAAAACATTTGTAGTTACACCCTTTTTTTTGGTGTGTGTATGTGTGTGTATAGAGGCAGATTAGGTGGCACAGTGGATAGAGCATCAGGCCTGGAATCAGAAAGTACTGAGTTCAAATGTGGTCTCAGACACCTATTAGCTGTTTGACCCTGGGCAAGTCACTGAACCCTGTTTGCCTCAGTTTCCTCATCTATAAAATGAGCTAGAGAAGGAAATGGCAAATCACTCTAGTACCTTTGCCAAGAAAATCTCAAATTGGGTCATGAAGAGTCAGACATGACTGAAACCACTGAAGAACAACAGAGATGTATGGGGGCAGGAGGGAGTAACCTTATATTCAATCTTTTTTTACATGAAAGGTAGCATGGCATTGTAGATAGAGGGGGCCTTAAGAGTAAGTAAGATTTCAGTTCAAGGTCGTCCTCTGACAAATAGCTCTGTGACCTGAGCCCAGGAAACTCTCTAAGACTACAAAGAGGCAGAACTATTACTGATTCAAATTGGTAAAGGAATTTTTTTTCCTTGAAGTCTTTTATACCAGAGAAATCATAGGTCTAGTCTGATGATGGCACCTACATTGAATCTTCCCCTTGTAACAAAAGAAAAACAATTAAGCAAAATACCTTAGTAGAAAGAACAGCTGACGCCAACCTGGAGCATGCTCTTTTCTTTTTCCTTTTTGTGTCTCCTCTCGTGAGGGACAAAAGAGAGAATACATTCTGAGAGTGAGACTGGACCCTATATTGGTCTTAAGGGGGAAGGAAAAACAAAGTGGTACTATTTTTATTCCTTCTTCCCTTGTCTTCCCCACTCAATCTCAAGCCGTGGCTATTTGCATAACCAAATGCAATCAGAACATGTTTTTCCTATTCACCTCATAATTTTCAGGAGCCTAAGTCACCACCAGCAACCCGATAATAAGTTTGTGTCAGGTATGCTCTCCTTAATAGCAAAGTCCATATATAATAAAATAGGATTCTTAATTTTACAAAAAATGTTATTATTGGATTAGCCTTAGTACCTTATATGCTATGTTGCTGTTCGGTCATTGCAGTCATGTCTGACTCTGTGACCCTGTGTGTGGGGTTTTCTTGGCAAAGATACTGGAGTGGTTTGCCATTACTTTCACCAGTGGCAAACACAGGTTAAATAACTTGTCCAAGATCACACAGCTAGGAAGTGTCTGGGGATGGATTTGGACACAGGTCTTCCTAACTCTAAGCTCAGCATTCTATCTACTGCTCCACCTAGTCATTTCCCCAATTCTCTACAAACAAGAAGGAAATATATTTTGACTTTTTTTCTAGAATGGAGATTGGTCATTACAATTAATCAGAGCATAGCTGCCTATTAGTTGTGCTTTTGTGTATGTTATTAGTCATTCTATATACTCTGTTTCTTTCACTCTTCAAAAGTTCATAGAGTTGTCTGATGTTTCTATGAATTCCTAACATATATCATTTCATTTCTTATGGAACAATATATCTTAATTTAACATACAATTTGTTCAGCCATTTCCCTATCAGTGGGTAACTATTTTATTTCCTACTTTTGGTCACTGCAAAAGACAGTGCTCTTAAGTACTGTACCCAACAATTAATGATTTTAAAAATGAAATTCATTAATGTAATGGAATATTACTGAACTAAAAGGTAAAGTGAGCAAGAAGTATTCTGAGAAACATAGTAAGAAATGATGCAGAATGAAATAAACAGAACCAAGAGAATAATATCTGCAATGACTACTACAATATAAATAAAGACAACACTAAAAGGTAATACTCAGGTCAAAAGCAAAGGATGATGTTAGTTCCAAATAACTAAAATTTAAATAGCAAATGACAAAAACGGAAAGTTATAAATGCTCTCATGTATAATTACTACATTAGATTTTTTCCCTTACCTTTTTTTTTTATGAGAATGTGTTGAAGGAAGAATTATTTATTGGGAAGTGAATGACATCTCTATAAAAACTTTAAAAAATGACATAGATCTTTGCCTTAGGAAGATTATCTTGGTATGTGGAACAAAGGACAAATTGGAGAGGCAGGGAAATCATTAAGGAATCCAAGAAGTGATAAAAACCTTAAAGAAGCTAATGTGTGAAACAAAAGGGAGGGATATCAAGTGATCCTATGTAGGTAAATTCAACAGAATTGGTTACTGGATATAAGATTGAAAGGGTATAAAGTGGCAAAGGTTAGAAGCATAGGTGACTGGAGGATGCTGGTGGCCTTAACAATAAGAGATCTGGAAAAGCAGTTAATTTAAGAGAATCAGTTTAATTCTAGATTTGCTGAGTTTGAGATACAAGCATCCAGGTAGAGATTTTCAACAGTTAAGTGGAGGTCTAAGACTGGAGTTCAGGAAAACAGTATATAGACTTTGGAGTTATCTGCATCTATGTGATAACTGAACCCAGGGGGAGCTGATAAAATCACCAAGGAAGATAACACAGGGAGAGAAGAGAAAAGGATCCAGAACAGAGGCTGGAGATAGTCAGAGTGGGAAAAGGATGAAATAGGAGATTAACAATCCAGAAATGGAGGTTGACAAGGAGCACTACACAAGGACAATTAGGAGAGAGTAGTATCGCAGACATCAACACAAAGGAGAAAATCCAAAAGGAGGCTGTGAGAACTGAAAAAAAAGACCCTCATATTTTACAACTGAAAGATCATTGGCAACCTTCAAGAACAACTTATTTTAGTTGGCTACAAAAAGCACAATTAGTACCAATGGGTAGAAATTAGAGAGTGAGACTACAGCTCACCACAAGGAAGCCTTCCTAACAATTAAACTTGTCTAAAAATGAAGTACACTGTGAAGCAGTGTAGTAAGGTAGTGAGTTCCCCATTATTGGGGGGGGGGGGGACTTCCAAAAAAAATACAGAAGTTGATCTTGGCACTGATATTTAAAAGACAGAGGTTGCTCAGGGAGAGGTTGAACTAGATGATCTGAGGCCGTTCCTAAAACACTATAATTTTGTTTTTATTTACTTCTCTTTATAAGTTAGCATTCTCTCCTTGCCTCCATATTTTTGAAAGGCTGACTCCTATGCCGAGAATTCACCCTCTCCTCTTCTCTACCTCCTAGAATCTTCAGCTTCCTTCAAGGGTTAGGTCAGGTACTAAGTTCTTCATGCAGTTTTATCTGACCCTTCCGTGATCTGACCCTTCTCTTTCTTCCCAAATATTCCTAGAGGATGTTATCTGTTCTCTTTTCACTCATAACTTCCTACTATAATTTATACTTAACTGGTGTGCAGATTATACTCCTTTTCCTCAACTCCTAATCTCAGTAGACTATAAGTTTCTTGATCTTTGTTTCATGATTGCCGAGAACAGTGACTTGCACACATATGGTACTTAAGGTTTGTTGAACTGAGCTGGATATGGGGAGTAGGGGAAACAAGTTAAAGGTGACAAACGTTTCCAGATAAGAGTCTTGAAAAAACAGTGGTAGTACTGATTCTATTCAATTTAACAATTTTTTTGTTCACTAGAAATTGTTCTTTAGGTGAACAAGCAGAGTTTATTTTGGGAAGAAAACTAGATGAAAGGATACAAGAAGACAAGGGAAGCCTAAAACATTCCATTTTAATGTTATTAAATAGGTAGGGGTACCCTGTAGGCAACTGGAAATGCAGAACAAGAGTTAGGAATCAGGATTTGAGAGTCAACCTCAGAGAAATGATAGTTTTAGTCACAGTAGCAAAAGACTTCTAAAGGGAAGAGAATGCAGAAAGCCCAGCTGAAGACAAAGCCACATAAGGGGATCATCCACAATTAGCAGAGGAAGGAAGAAAAGGAAGAGAAGTCAAATCAAAGACTGAAGAAGAAAGCCAGGGAAGTACTATGTTATAGTAACCAAAGGAACAATAAGTTTCAAGGAGTGAGTTGCCAATGTTAAATGTTGAGGTCAAAGAGGACAAGGACAATTTTTTTTTAAATCATTGAATTTGGCAAGAAAAACACTAGTAACCTATAAGTGAAATTTCAGTGGAGTGTTAGGGATGGAAACCAGACTAGAGGGAAAGAAAGAGTAAGTGAATTCAAGTCCTTATCTTCTATGGTCTTGTCTGAAATAACTTCATACTCCTGTAAGCATTATACTTTTTAATTTTCCTATTGTATTTTTACACCATACTATGGACTATTCATCTCATATATATTACATATGCATATATATGTATGTATACACACATCCCCCCCCCACCCCTCATCACTTTCCCTACTAGACCCTGTAAGGGGATTTTATCGAACTTTTTAAAAACGAATTACTTTTATTCTGAACTTAAACATGAGATTAAAAAAAATACTTCTATATAACAATAATATAGCGCTTTAAGTGTGCAAAGGGCTTTACATGTTATCTTACTTGATTCTTAACATAACCCAGTTAGGTAAGTACTATTATCCCCATTTTGTAGGTGAGGAAAACTGAAGTAGACAGATGATAAGTGACTTGCCAGGGTCTGAGGAGGAGTTGAACTTAGAAATTCCTAACTCCAAGTCACAGAAGAACACAAAAGAAGATTACTGAGTATTTATTTCATGCCATATATAATATATGCCACATGTTACTTTCAAAATGGTCCTGTTTGTACTTTTTAACTTCCTTCTATTCTCTTCTGCACATTTAAAAAATTCTTCCACGGCCATCTTTTTTTTTGGAGGGGGGGTGCATCACTATTACCACCCTCTTCCCACTGACACCACCACCACCACCACCACCACCAAGGAGGGTTAAAAAACCAAACAAAACAAAACAAACCACAACCCACTTACATATATCCTTGTAACAAAGAGGTATATATACAAGTTAAAAAATACACAAAGCTGCATGTAAAGAAAAACTTTCTGCACTGAATCCATCATCTCTCTTTCAGGAGGTGGATAACATGTTTCACTATAGATCCTTTGGAGACTCGGCTCATTTGTCATTGCATTAATCAGAGTTCTTAAGTCCTTCAAAGTTGTTTCGTTTTACAATGTTGTTTATTCTTATACAAACTGTCCTCCTGGGTTTGCTCACTTCACTTGATAACCAGATATTCTTACTACTTAGGATTCGCTGAAATACCTTTTTCACCATTTTTTCCAGCATAATACTACATTATAGTCACATAATACAATTTGTTCAGCCATTCCCCAACTGATGGGCACCATATTAGATTCTAATTCTTTTTTTTCTCCCCCCTTCCCAAATCTTTTAATCTCCCCATAATTATCAGGAAGTTTGTTCCTTTGTTCTTGATTTCTGTTTGGTCTATTCTAGTTTTTAAGGAATCCATCATCTGGGTTAAGGGTTAAAACATTCTCTTCTAAACTATTCTCCTTCTAATTCTTTGCTCCAGAACTTCTATTTTATTGTTTATGTCTTACTTCACTTCTAGGTATTCATGTTATCTTTGAGGAAAATGTGTTTTTTTTTCATCTGAGTCTCTGCTTAAAGTTATTACAATTGCTCTCCCCTTCTTTGGAGGGATTTCTAGATTTACAACAATTTTTTATACTGGCAGGTGTCTTCATGGGTTGCCCTGATGCTTTCTGATGTGCTTTTAGGTGAGGTATCTGTCCTTGTTTGGTCTTACCCTGGATCAGTTAGGTTCCTGTGCTGACCTCCACTTCCCAGGGTGATTAGGCCACCCTGGATTTTCGAATGAAAAACATTCCCTGTTCTTAAGGAACATACGTTCTACAGAGGGATCAAAAAAGTAAAGAGACAAAGATATAATAAGCTAACAAGTGAGAAAAACTAACTACTTGGGGGATCAGGAAAGGCTTCACAGAGGAGGTGATACCTGAGGTGAGCCTTAAAGAATGTTAAGTAGTCATGGTAGGGAATGAGTAAATTCCAAGTAGGCAGATGCCTTTACAAAAACATGGAAGTGGAAAATGAAATACTGAGTTCTAAGAACAAGCAAGCCAATCTGGCTTGAACAAAGAGTGAATGAAGGGGGATGATGTGAAATAAGTGTAAAAAGGGAGAATGTGGTCAAACAGGGAGGGTTTTTAATTCTGAGATGGGGAGATCTTATCTTAACCTAAAGTAACAGAGAATTCTTGAACAGAGGAGTGGCATGGTCAGACCTATGATGCAGAAAGGATATTTTAGCAGCTTTGGAGAGAACGGCTTGAAAAGAAGAATGAAAGACAGTAGGGAAGATAATTGGGAAGCTATTGCAGCACAAGTGAGAAGCACTATAGTCAATCAGAGAGTAATTCTGAGAGGAAGATCCAGGAAGAAACAAGAAGGGATGGGGTCTAAAAGAGAGGGCAGAATCAGCCTTAATGAAGCATGAATAATGGTCTTCTGTATAATGAGTTCAGATACCTCTAATTTAAAAATGAGTATATCGTATTTAATTCCATAAACTCCATTTAATTCAATAAGCATTTATCCAATAGATATATGGAATTACATAGGGCTTTGTAGATCAAAGGTAACACCTTAAATATAAATTTGAAATGAATCAATAATGATAATAGATTGATCCTCACAATAATCTTGTAAAGTAAGTGCTATTATCCCCATTTTATAGATGAGAAACCTGATGCAGAGAAAAGTTACCCAGGGTCCCACAGCCAGTAAGTGTCGGAGGATTTTCATTCCTGCTTCCTGACTCCAAATACAGAGCTCTCTACCCACTTTGCTCCTTCACTGTCTCAACAGTTCGAAGAGACTAAGGTATACAACTGTAAAATTCCACAATGTCAACTCTGAACGTAGCATTTAGGTCTCAGGACAAAATATAACTCCCACCACAAAAAAACCCTGTAAGTCAATATCAAATCCGTGATTCTGTCAACAGAATTTTATAGATGATCAGTTTAAAGAGTTCGATGCTAATTTTTTTTGACAAATTTTTCAACCATATCAAAAAATGGTGCTACCCGACACCAAAGACTATACAACCTTCTAGACAAAGGAATCTTTTCAAAAATCTTTCAGATATAATTACTAAGTAATATTGATGCAACCCAAATATCTACTGTAATAGAAAACAAACACAGAATCATATAAAAGACGGGTAAGATAAGATAAACAGTTTATAACTTTTGAAACCCTTTCCATTTTAGCTATTATGTGCTATCTTTTTATGCACATAATCTTTCATAAACGTTATTAAGAAGCAATGAAAGTGATGATCCTCCTCCTCTCTGACCCAAACTAATCCTATGTCGGAAGCTTTAATGAACAAGTGCTTTGTAATCACAGAATGGAAAGAAGAATATAAATTACACAAAATGGATAAGTTTTTAAATATGTAATATTTGGTTTATATATATGCATATATGTCAATTATTATAGATGATTACTTACATTTGCTTAAAAAGTTGTCAATATTTTTGTTTTTTCTTAGTGCAGGAAAATCCAGATCATATACCAAAGCATCCAATCCATCCTAAAAAACAAGCAAAAAAAAAGAGATCAGTTTTCTTGACTACTTGAATAAAACTTTTTTCCTCATTCATGTTCATGATATGAAAATGCTTTGAATTTTTTTTACATACATTTTAAGAATACCTTCATTTTTACAAGCAGCTTGCAACCTGGTTGTATTATGCTGAAATTTCTAACAAATCAACATTCAACAATCTAATTGAGACTAAAGAGCTAGAAATCACTTCAACAAGACAAGAACAGAAGTAGCTGAAATTATCAGCTCATTTATAAGAGCTTACAAAGTAGGATAGTAGAAGATTATCAACATGACAAAAATACAGTGGAACGAAAAGCAAGTTTGAGGGATGACAAGAAAGTAGAACTGAGAAGATAAAAATGGAATCTATAAAAAATTTATCATAAGCTTTTCACCATCAAGAACAGCAGGGCTATGATGACTGAATGAATTCTAACATGACAGTATTTAAGGTACTCCATCAAGTAGAAATCACACTAAAGAAAACAGGTAGAAAGATAAGCTGGATAAGACAAAGTATAGATAGAGAAATTCCATAAGGAGATTAATTCCACCAGAGATTGAATTTGAAGGTATCTGAAAAATGAAAATAAGCTAAATATTTTTATGTGGGGGTGGGTGGAATCTCATATCAGGATATACTAGTACATAAGACACAAAGTACATACAAGGTAACCTGGGGGGGGGGGGCCTCCTGTTGAGTCATGAAGGAAGCCAGAGTTTCCAAGAAGGGAGAGCATTTAACCATGAGGGACTGCTAGCATAAAAGCATGCAGATGGAAGATATGGTATATATTAGGCACTTAATTAAATGCTTGCTGAGGAATAGCAAACAAACCAAAAAGTGTGTTAGAGGGGAATAATATGTAAGACCACCAAAAAAGTAGAAAAGGGTCAGCCTGTAAACAGCTTTAAATTCCAGACTGAGCAGTTTATGTTTGAATCTAGGGACAAAGGAGGCTATTGGAACATGTTCAGACCTTCGATTTAAGAAAATTACTTTGGCAACTGTGTAGGAGATAGATGTGAGTCAAGACTTAAAGCAGAGACTAAAGAGGAAAACAGTACCCCCTCAGTTTTATAAAAGCAGATAATATTTGTAAAGTATTTTGCAAACCTTAAAGTGCTATATGAATGCCAGCTATTGTTAATATTATTATGATTATCTACATATAATAACTCAATCTAATACAGTGCTTTAAGGTATAACTTAACACTTTCTTCACAACAACCTTATGATAGGTGACAGAAATGAAGCTCAGGTAAGTTCAGTAACTTATCCATGGTCACCCAGCCATTACAAGTCAGCAGCAGGATTTGGATCCAGAACAACTTTTCCACCAATTCACACACATGCTGAAGGAGTCACATGCCCATTGCTTATACTGCAAGGTAAGGGAGGCACATCTTCTACTGGCCTGAATCCTCGCCCACATCTCTCAGACATAGTAACAACAGCAATAATAGCAGCTCATATTGTCATATTGTTTTATGGTTTTACAAAGTGAGTTCCACACAAAAAGCCTGCAAAGTAAATATTTCAGGCATTATCACCCCTATTTTACAAGTGAAGAAACTGTAACTGAGAAGGGTTAAGTGGCCAGGGTGACACAGTAAATAGTGAAGCTAGGATTTAAATCCAAGATCTCTCCTTTTGTCTCGCCACTTCATTTCTCCCTCTCCCCTCCTCTTCATCACTAAAAATAGAAGATGTACTGTGCTGAGTGGTGGGAGGAGATTCCCTAAAGCCTCCATTCCCAAAGGGTTTTTACACTTTGCTCTTCTACACTACTGTGCATTTGTGGATGGATAAGATTAAAGATGTTACTAGCCAATAAGCACTTAGCAGTTATGTGGAGTTCTACACTTGGAAGTCACAAAGATATGAGTTCAAATCCAGTCTTGGGTGTAGGTGTGTGATCCTGGACAAATCACTTAACTTTTCGCAGTCTCAGTTTCTCCTCAGCCACTCAAATCCCTCCTAACTTTGTCCTTATGGAGGTAGCATAGTTGATAAGCTTTGTAAATTATAAAGGGGGATGGCAAAGTGGTATGGAGGGAGGAATAGGGAGAGGAGTGGGGAGCATGGGGGAAGAGGAGAAGAAAAGTAAAGTGAGAATGACCCATCTGTGTTATAAGCCTTCTCAATTAGTAAAAACAGAAGAGTTCAATCTCCTACTTCATTTCCCATTCCAAATTTTCTTTACCGGATGGATTCTCTTTAAAATACTAAACTTTAAATATACTGAAAAAAAAATCTCTCAAATAACTTGATTAAATTTTTATACAGCAATACTGTGTAATTATTTTTGGGGGTCTCTCTCTCTCATTTTACAAATGGAAACGCAGCATAGGATAGTGGAAGGAATGCTAAATTTGAAGTCAAGAAATTTATATTAACATACTAATAGTTACCATACTAATTTTGTATGACTTTGGATAGAGGCTCAGTTTGTATATCTGTAAAATAGGGTTGTACAGGGAAAGTGTCTTATAAACACTTACTAAAAAATGTAAATTATTATGAGGAAATTAATGTTCAGAGAGGTTAACAGATTTTCTCCTGGTCAATCACCTAGTAAAAAGGCAGTCCGAACTTGTATCCAAGTCTTTTGACACTGACTCCAAATCTAATGTCATTATCACTGGACTTCATCAACTCTAGTCTGCCAGAGCAGGAAAGAGCCATTAAGTAATACAATATGCCACTGGATAATAGCAAATTGAGTCATTGCTATTAATTTAATAAATTTGAAGTTCCAGTTATTGTATCTGAAAAAACCAATTTACATTAAATATTAAGATATATATTTTTATTTTAAAATTTATTAATTTTTAGTTATCAACATTCACTTCCATAAGACTTAGAGTTTCAAATTTTCTCCCCCTCCCTCTCTCCCCCCTCCCCAAGACAGTGTGCAATCTGATATAGGCTCTACTTATATGTTCATATTAAGCATATTTTCACATTAGTCATGATGTAAAGAAGAATTAGAACCAATGAGAGGAACCTTGAGAAAGAAGAATCAAAACTAAACAACAAAAGAAAAGAAGAACAAATAGTATGCTTCCATATGCATTCAGATTCCTTCTCTGGATGTGGATAGCTTTTTCCATCATGAGTCTTTTGAAGTTGTCTTAGATCCTTACATTGCTGGAAAGAGCTAAGTCTATCAAAATCAGTCAACGCAGTGTGGCTGTTACTGTGTATAATGTTCAGGTTCTCCTCACTTCACTCAGCATCAGTTCATGTAAGTCTTTCCAGGTTTTTCTATAGTCCACCTGCTCATCATTTCTTATAGCACAATAGTATTCTATTACATTCACATACCACAACTTGTTCAGTCATTCCCCAGTTGATGGGCATCCCCTCAATTTCCAATTCTTTGCCCCCACAGAAAGAACTGCTATAAATATATTTGTCCATGTGGGTCCTTTTCCCATTTTTATGATCTCTTTGGGAAACAGCCCTAGAAGCAGTATTGCTTGATCAAAGGGTATGTACATTTTTATAGCCCTTTGGGCATAGTTCCAAATTGCTCTTCAGAATGGTTGGATCAGTTCACAACTCTACTAACAATGCACTACTGTTCCAATTTTCCTACATCTTCTGCAACACTTACCATTTTCTGCTTTCTCATGTTAGCCAATATGATAGATGTGATGTGGTACCTCAGAGTCATTTTGATTTGTGTTTCTCTAATCAATAGTGATTTAGAGCATTTTTTTCATATGACTAAGGATATCTTTAATTTCTTCCTCTGAAAACTGCCTGTTCTTATCCTCTGACCATTTATCAATTGGGGAGTGACTTGTATTCTTATAAATTCAATTCAGTTCTCTATATATTTTAGAAATGAGGCTTTTATCAGAGACACTGGTTGTAAAAAAATGTTTCCCAGCTTTCTGCTTCCCTTCTAATCTTGGTTGCACCAGCTTTGTGTAAAAGCTTTTCAACTTAATGTAATCAAAGTTATCCATTTTGCATTTCATAATGTTCTCCATAAGATATATCTTTTAAAAAAATAAGTTATAACTTGAACTATAAATGGGAGAACATTAATGTGGAAAGCATCTTGTAACCTTTCACAGAGAGCACTACTGAAAGGATAACAGCGTCAGCTATATGGTCACATGACTGTCAAAAGCAAAAAGGAGAAGCAGAATAAAACACACAACTAAGTAATGTGAGCAGCTCTGAATTATGAAAACCAGGTCTTATCTAAAATGTCACCAAATTTCACTAAAATAATCACATTTCTCACAAGTTTTAGAGCCGGAAAGGACCTCAGAGATCTAGTCAAAATCTCATTTACAGAGAAAGAAACTGAAGTCCCTAAGAGTAAAATGATTTGCCCAAGGTCACGTAGCAAATAAACAGCAAGAGTTGGTATCACCATGAGCTCCACTAGAAAAGCATTTTTCTGTGGAAACAGAATTGGAATTGAAAAGTTTTAATAGACAGATCTCTAGAATCTAAGTGTTCAGTATTCCAGTGAAAAGAGACATTTCTGAATGATGAAATAATAACCTTTGAATACCACGGCAGGACAAGAATCTCCCATGCATAACTACTTCAAGTATAGAATAACATAATAGTACCCACTGTCAAGTAATAACTTGTTCATAAAGGTTGTGATGAATTGTTTTTTAAATGAATAGCTAAGACAAAATTGGGAAACTGAAGCATATAAAATAATTTTATACATATGCAGTAAAACTGTAATTTTTTTTCAAACCCAGTTCCACTTGTAGAATATCTTAACCATTTTACAGAGGAAACACAAAGTCCACAAACAGTGATTCTCATTTCTTGTAGGGGAAGATTATCTCTTGAAGCTTATTGTAACCACTCTCCCTTGACCTTGACGTGTGGGTTTTTGTTTTATTTTCCCTAGATTCAAGCCTCCATCTCACTTTCCAGCCACCACCAACAAAACATGTTGGTACTCTTTGCCTGTATGTTGTCTTTTCCCAACTAGAACACAAACTCCTTGTGAGCCAGAACTGTCTTGCTTACTTGTATTTGTTTCACCAAGGCTTAGCATATAACAAGCACTTAACAAATGGTTTACCTAGTTATTTATCCTTAAATATGGTATCTGAAAAAATATTTCAAAAAAGCAATTAGCAGCAAAATTAAATTTGCCTCATGAAATTTAAGGATCCCTAATACCAAATTCAATTTAAATGCCTTCAGGACCTGTTAGATGGGAGCAATCAATAAGTAATGAAACCACAAAAACAACTGCACTTTACATACCATCTGTTGCGAAGATGAAGCAGAGAAAATCTATGAACTCATTCTGATTCGCAAAACTAAATCAACATATATTCTGGATTCTTAGGGACTTCAATCCAAAAGTAAGCCTAAGTGAGGAATGGTTCCAATGTAAGACATTAGAGTCCAAAGATTTGTGGACTACACAGAAGCCTTACATCTGTTCATCACGAATACTTTCTTCCAGAAAAGTCTCACATCAGAAAATAGGAAATGGATGGAAATATCCATGCTGTTCTTCACACAAGAAACCACATCACCAAACTCCAGGCATTTTCACTGGCTATTCCCCACGCCTGAAATGCTCTCCCTCCTCACCTCTGCCTCCTGGACTACCTGGCTTCCTTCAAGTCCCAGATAAAATCCCATCTTCTACAAGAAGACTTTCCTGATCCCCCTTAATGCTCGTGCCATTCCTCTATTGATCATCTCTAGTTTATCCTGTATGTATCTTATTTGTGCACAGTTGTTTTCATGTTGTCTCTCCTATTGTACTGTGACCTCCCTGAGATCAGGGATTGTCTTTTGCCCTTTTTTGTAATTCCAGTTAGTGCCTGGAACATAGTAGGTGTTTAATAAATGCTTACAGACAGACTGAGGAAATAATATCAACATATATAATGACTTCATATAGAATTTTAATTGACTTGAATCAAACGCCAAAGAAAAGTATGACCAAAAAATTAAGACGGGCTGGTCAAGTGGTATGAGGAACAGATAATGACGGAAAGTCCATATAATCCATTTGTAATTTCTCAATATCAAAAGAAACAAAAGAAGTCTGTAAGCATGAATGGAAACCTTTAGGCCACTTTATGGGAGGACATGAACAAGAGTCACACAGTATGGACAAGTATGCATGGGTTGCAATCTACATTGTTGAAGAGAGCGATTAGGTCACTGAACCTTTTCAGTATGATGATGAAGGGAGAATAATCTAAGTGACGAAAAGAAGCATTAAAGGACAAAATAAAATCAAGGGATGGCTAGTAGTCCAGTTTGGAAAGTACACTAAATAAAAGGAAAAGAAGTAGAGTGAAATAAAACTAGCTTGAAGACTAGTCCAAAGATCACACAGATCAAGAGCAGGAAGGAATCTCAGAGGTCATCTTGAATTTTATTCTGTAACAATAATAATAATAATAATAATAATAGCTAACATTTACATAGTGCTTACTATGAGTCAGCTACTGTGCTAATAAGCACTTTACAACTATCATCTCATTTTATCCTCATAACTCTGGGAGGTGGGTGCTATTATCCCCATTTTACAGATGAGGAAACTGAGACAAATAAACTAGTTACGTGACTTGCACTTAAGTGCAAAATGACTTACACTGTAAGCAACGGGGATTCAGTAAACATCTTTTTCCCTAAGAAGCAACATTTTCAATCCTTGCATTAGAAAGATTATTTTGGCAACAGCATAATGAATGAACCAGAATGCTTTAACAATTCAAGGTAAGTTATGATAGGAGCTTTAGTAGGGCAATGAGGGTAAAAAGGAAGAAGAAGGTGCCAAATGCATTGCAACATAAAGTAACTGACAAAATTTGGTAAACACGTGGATTAGATGATCTATCCTAGCTATAAAGAGTTGGAAAAGCTAATAGTACCTTCTAGCTCTAAAATTCTCTAATTCTCTTATCTAGAATTTCACAATAATTTTTAAAATAATTTAGGTATATATTATATATATATATATATATACACACACACACTTTTTTTCTTTGAAGGTATGATGTAAGATGCTGAAGCATAGTTTGTTAAATGGTAGCAACTGACATTTTATAGTGCTTTAAAATTTATAAGATGCTTTACATACATTATTATCACTTGGGCCTCACAACAATCCTATAAGTTAGGTACTACAGGTATTATTATTGTTATTTTTTATGTTAGTTTGCTTGTATTGAAGTCAAGGTGAATAGTAGGTCTAGAAGCCACCTTTGGAAATCATCTAATTCAATCATTCATTTTTTAAATAAGAAAACAGACTCAAAGAGATAATATAATTCATTCAAAAATGTTTAATAAAACCCTACTGGGTTGAGAGTACTAATGTATGTAAAGCATCTTCTAAATTTGAAAACATAAAATGTCAGCTACTAGTTATTAATAAACTATGCCTAAATATCTTATATTGTACCTTCAAAGAAAAATATTTTTACCTAAATTTATCCCTGCCCTGTCATCTTTTTATACTATCATGACCTTGTCCAGAATTATTCCCTTTCTAGCACATCCCATGTCTCAACCTATAATTATGCTCATCTTCTCTCTCACAAGGGAAGAATCACACACTTGGGCTATCTTTCCAATACCGTAACTCCTAGTCTACCTTTGCTATCTCCAAGTATGGGCCTCGGTTTTCTCACCTGTAAAATCAAAGGCAAGAAAAAAATTCTTAAAGTTCCCTCTAGCTCTGAAATTCAAGTGTTCAGGATACAAAGTAATGCTAAGATGAAATGAATTTTAAAAGTTAGCATAGAGTGGTGTGAGCAAAATAAATTAGAAAAGTTTAGTTAACCAAGAGAAATGAAACACTCACTAATGAAATATATTAGAATTTATTAAGTGGCATGTATGTATGTGTGTGTCTGTGTATGACAGACATATGGCAGATACTGTGTTAGGTGCTGGAATGCAAAGACATTACTGAAAATAGCCCTTGCCCTGAAGAAATGCATATTCTATAGGAGAAAACAACATATACACATAAAGTATATATAAAATACCAGCAGCAAGGGAGGGAGGAGAATCTGGAAAGACTTCACGTAGGAAATATTTGAGCTAAGCTTTGAAGAAAGATATGGATTTTAAGAGACAAAAGTAAAGAAGGATCTATCTCCCAGGAGTGGGAGATAGCCTTGGTCAGCAAAAGCACAAAGAAAGTAGACAATGTCTAGTGAGGAACAGCAAGAAGGCCAGCATGAACAGACCCAAGAGTGTATAAAGGAGAGCAATGTGTGATAAGTGTGGAAAGGTAGGTCGCCAGGTTGTGAAGTGCTTCAATTGCCAAATGGAAACAAATTTGTATTTCATCCTAAATGTAATAGATAACCATTGGAGTTTACTGAATAAGAGAGTGGTGTAATCACACCTGTACTTTAGGAATATCCCCCTGTCAGAAACTGGAAGCAGGAAGACCAATTAGACCAGTTTCAACAAGTGATAGTTGACCAGGGCCCCAACTAAAGTTGAGGCTGTCAATAAGGGTATCAACTATTTTTATAAGTTTTGTCATCTTAGTAGTGTTGGCCTTCAGAAAAACAGAATTAACATTTTTAAATAAATTCTAAAGAAAATAAAGGGCATACATATTTTCTAAAGAGATAAAGATAATTTTCTTTAATGAAAATTTGAGAATTAAACCCAATACATGAGAAAAAATACATTCAATTTCAATGAAACAATTGATAAAGTCCCTCAAACTATTCCTTGTGAAAAAGATGGAGTGATGTGGACTAAGCAATAATACAGCTAGATGGATTTCAAACTAGTCAAATGGCCAGCCCCAAAAGTTACTCATTCAATAAATAATTCAGTGTCAACTTGGAAGGGAGTCTTCAGAGATCTGTGATTGGCTTTGTGCTGTTTAACATTTTTATTAATGACCTGGATGGAGGCATCAATAGTATGTTTATCAATATTGTATATCAGTTGATATACAATGCTGGGATAGCTGAGTTCAACACACAACTCAACAAGAACTTCCTCTATATCACAACCATCAAGTGGTCCAAAAAGATCCCAGAAATTAGCCTCAAACTCTGGGCAGAATCTAATCAAATGAAATTTCAAAATGAAAAGCATAAAGTCTTAGAGTTGGGTTAAAAAAAATAAAATTTTCAAATATAAGATGAAGAAAACATGGTTAGATAGGCAATTCTCTGACAATATTCTAGGAATTCCAGAGGATTGCAAATTCAGTAAGTCAACAGCATAATATGGTAACCAAAAAATGTATGCAATCTTGAGCTATATTAAGACACAAATAGTAAACAAGGCTAAGAAGGTCATAATTCCATTGTACTCTACTCAAATCACATCTGGATTATTGTGCTTAGTGTTCAGAGCACTGCATTTTAAGATGGAACCTGATAAACTGAAGGGTGTTCTGAGGAGGGCAACTAGAAATGGTGAAAGGCCTCAAATTATTGTCATATGAGGATTTCTTAGGAAAAGGAGATGTTTAGCCTGGAATGAAGCAGACTTGGGGGTGAGAATGGGGGAGGAAATGAGACACATGATAGCTGTCTTTTAGCATGTGAAGGTTGACAAGTAGAAGAAGGGATCAAACAGATTTTAAACACCTAATACGTGCCAGACACTGTACTAAGAACTTTACAAATATTATTTCATTTGATCCTCACAACAATCCTGTGCAATAAATGTTAGTGTGACCTCTCATCTTACAGCTGACTTACCCAAGAACACAGTTATTAAATGTCTGAAATCTGATTTGAAGTCTTTTTTTTTTCTTTTTTTTTTTTTTGGTTGGGCAATGGAGGTTAAGTGACTTGCCCAGGGTCACACAGCTAGTAAGTGTTATGTGTCTGAGGCCGGATTTGAACTCCGGTCTTCCTGAATCCAGGGCCAGTGCTCTATCCACTGTGCCACCTAGCTGCCCCTATAAGTCAAGTCTTGCAGAATCTAGGCTCAGCACTCTATGCATTGTACCACCTTCCTCTTGGCTCCAGAGAGCAAAATTAGAACCAGTGGGTAGAAGGTATGAAAAGACAAATTAAGACTGGATACAAAGAAAACTTTCTAACAATTAGAGCAACAAAAAAAAAAAAGAAGAAAGAAAAAAGAATGAGTAACATCAGGTGGTAGTAGGTTCCCCCTCACTGGGGGGTCTCACAGCAGAGGTTGGATAATTACTTCTTGGGACTACCATAAAAAAAGATTCATGTTCAAGTGGGAAAAGATGGCCAAAGAGCTATTCCAACTCTCCGATTTTGTTCTGCTGTTGATGTTTCCACTGTTAGAAATGACATCATAGTTCTCATCTGAGGAAAAATCTCCATTCTCATTCCTTGTCATTACTTTGACACTGCCCCTCTAATGCCAGGTTCAAGAACCAGAGGGTCTCAGGCCTAGGTCACTATAATTTACTCCAAAATCCTTTGATCTCCCTTTCCTCTTCCAGAGAACTACTTCATACACCAGTAATTTTTTTAAAAGATGAAAAAAAAAAAAAAACGGGGGGGGAACAGAATAATTGAAAAGTCTTTCGAGCCATACGTGCTCTTTATAATCCTTCAACGTTCACTTTTGATTGTTTGGTGTCTCTGTATACAGTTGTTTGTGAGGGGCTGTCTGATGTTGGCTGCTGCCGGGTGGGGGTTATGGCAAGATGGGGTAGGAACTGGGTATTGGGAAGTGACCGGAGCTCGCGCTCCCGGGGCAGGGGCTGTGGTAGGCGGAGTTGTGGTGAACTGGGATGGGCTGGATACGGAGAAGTACTCGTGCTCCTGAGGCAGGGGGCTGTGCCACGTGGGAGTGGGATGGCAGAGGACGAGTTCCCTTTGCTTAGTCCCCTCCCTAAATGCAACGTCAACCCCAGACGCCTCCTTCCTGTGTCCTTCCTGACTTCCTGGGTCACGTACCTTCCCTTTGTGTAGCACTGACCAGACGCCTCCTCCCGATATCTGGGCCTGACTTCCTAGGTCACGTGCTCTCTCTTTGTCTATGCATTAATCCCAGACGCCTCCTTCCTGTATCCGGTCCTAGCCTCCTGCGTCACTTCCTCTCCCTTGGTGCGCTAAACCCAGACATCCCCTTCCGGTATCTGATCCTACAATCAATGACTAGTAGGCGGGCTGAGGAGGAGGGGCTAAGTAGGTACTTAGGGACGGTCGTGTTCGGGAGCACGCTCCCTCTTTGCTCCTGCTCTCTTGCTATGGCCTTCCTGTGATGGCCTCTGAATAAAGCTCGGGTGTTGGCACCTCCTGGTAGGCTCGTCTCTGTGTGTTTATCCGGGTAGTACCCGAAGACTGGTAAGTATGACTCTGGTAGCCTGCTCCTTATAGGAGGAGAGTGCATGGCGCGGCCGGCACAGTTATTTTTTCCACTTACATTGTTGCAGACATGGTATAATCTGTTTTCTTGACTCTGCTTACTTCACTCTGCATCACTTTATGTAGAACTTTCCACACTTCTCTATATTCATTATATTAATTATTTCTTAAAGCACATTCCTTTACTGTACCACTGTAATTTTAGCCATTCTCCAAATGATGTTTCTAATTCTTTGCTATCACAAAAAATGCTGCTATAAACATGCCTTAATTCTAGTGCCTTCCCTCTGTTAATCATTTCCTACTTATCACATATATATGTGTGTGTGTGTATGTATGTATGTATGTATAGCTTGCTTTGTATATATTTGTTTGTACATTTTCTTCCCCATTTGATTGTAAGCTCCTTGAGTGCAGGAACTCTTTTGCCTCTTTTTATACCCCCAGAGCTAAGCACAGTGCCTGGCCACACAGAAGGTGCTTAGTAGGTGGTGCAGTGGATAGATTGCCTGGCCTGGAGTCAGGAAGACCTGAGTTCAAATCCAGCTTCAGACACTTACTTGTGACCTTGGTCGAGTCACTTAACCCTGTTTGCCTGAGTTTGCTCACCTGTAAAATGAGCTGGAAAAGGAAATGGCAAATCACTCCAGTACCTTTACCAAGAAAACCCCAAAAGCAGTCACAAAGAGTCGGGATAGAACTGAAATGACTAAATACAACAAATGCTGATTGACTGATGTATATGATAACTTTCTTCTTATCAGTAGCACCCTTGGGCATAAGTGCAGTAATGGTATCATAGTCCAAAGGATATGGATATTTTAGTCCATGTAGTCCATAATTCCAAATGGCTTTCCAAGATGGATACATTGATTCACATCTCCATCAACAATGCACCAGTGTACCTATCTTCCCACAGCCCTTGCAACATGAAATCTTCCCATCTTTTGACAGTTTTGCCAATTTACAATGTATAGGGTAAAACTTTAGTGTTTTTTGATTTGCATTTCTCTTATCATTAGTAATTTGGAGTATTCTTTTGTATCTAATTCTTCTTTTGGGAATTGTTTATATGCTTTGACCAGTTATCTATTGGGAAGAAGCTTTTGGTCACACATATGTCAATGGTTTATATATCTTCAATACTGCCCTTATCAAAGAAATGTGACACAAAGATTTTTTTTTTCCCAATGTAAACACTTCCCTTCCTACCCTAGGTGCATTAATTTTGTTTGTGCAGAAGTTTTTCAGTTTAATATAATAAAAATTATGTATTTCGTCTTTTTTTTATTACCTTAAGAATATATGTCCTACCTCCAGCTGTGAGAAGTATACAATCTACTTCTCTTCCAATTTTTTCCAATAGTATAATCTTTAATATTATAATCACATATCCATTTAGAATGCATTATAGGAAGTAGTGTTAAGATGTTAGTCTATGCTTAATTTCTGCCACAACTGTTTGTTTTTTTAAATTTCCCAGCAGTTTTTATCAAATAGGGAGATCTTTCTTAGGTAGTTTATTTTCCAGTTTATCAAACAGGTTAATGAGTTCGATTGTTTCTGACTGTACTTGTCTAATGTTATATGGACTTACTCTCTATTTTTTTTCTTTTACCAATAAGAGATGGTTTTGATGACTGCTGTAATATAAATTTAGCAGATTTTTCTGAGTTAGCCTGGGATCCTAATAATTATTTACAACCCTGTTCCTATAGCAAAACTATTTCTGAATTGCAAATGACCAGCTTAGAAATTATTTAGAACAGAATGTTTACAAACTGAAGAATGCTTTTACCAGAATTCTTGGATGGTTCACTTCACTTGCAAGCTTAACAGCAGAAACTCTGGCTAGATAAATTATTTAACAGGTTTTTTTTTTTAAATCTACTGGTAACAGTTAGTTTCTCTTAACCAATTATGTCAATAAATCAACAAGTATTTATTAAACATTTACTATGAGCTAAGTATGATGTTAGGCATTAGGATATAAAAACAAAACAAAAAAAGTCTCTGCCCTCAAGGAACTTATATTCTGTTGGAGGAGATGGAACTTAAGTATGTATGTACATGTAAGTATATACAAAACAAATACAATAATACAGGATAACTTGGGGGAGGGAAGAGAGCAAGAAAGGACTCACACAAAATGTAATGTTTGAGCCAAACTTGGAAGGAAAGTTAGGGATTCTAGGGCACAGAGATGGAAAGAAAGAGAAATCCAGGTATGGAGGATCACCTTGAAAAGACACAAAGATAAGAGATGGAGTGGTATTTATGGGGAATAGTAAAAAGACCAGTTTATCTGCATCACGGAGAACATGAATGAAGTAATACATAAGCCTGGAAAAATAGAGTGGAACCAGGTTATAACTGGTTTAAATGACTTTTCCTCAATTTTTTTTTCCCATTTGCTGGTTCTTTTGCTACTGCTTACTAACATGCTTAATTAAGACTCTCCTGCCCACAAAAAAATTTCTCATGTGACCCTACCATTACCTCAAGAAATCACTCCTCCCCTTTCATAGCCAAATTCCTGGGGGGAGGAAGGGGGAAAGACTGTCCATATTTATTGCTTCTACTTCCTCTCCTCTCACACACATCATTGCATCTCCTTTGCAATCTGGCTTCATCCCCAATCAACTAAAATTCTCTCTCCAAATTTATCAATAATCTCTTAATTGACAAATCCAATGGTCTTTCCTTAATCATCATCCTTCTAGACTTCTCTGCAAATACCTGATACTGTTAACTACCTTCTTTCCCCTAGAGAAAGCTCTCTCTCTTAGTTTTTGTAACACTGCTTTATTGGTTCTCCTCCTATCTGTTTGACTGCTTCCTTTTCAGTCTTATTTTGCTGGATCATCATTTATATCCCATCCCCAAAATGGAATTTACTGATCCCTCTTCTACTTTCTCTCTACAACCTCTCTTGGTTACCTTACAGCTCCCATGAGTTTGAATCTCCTTCCTAAAAGCACTAATAAGAAATGGCACTATTGTAAAAGATTCGTTTTTCCTTATTCCCAAACCATTTACTTGTTTAAGAATTCATTCAGGGTTATGCCAAATCAAAATAACTAAATTCAGATCTGATCATACATCGATCCTTAAAGAATTAGAAAGGTCATTCATATTCCACTGGAACTATTTGAACTCATGTATTTGGGACTCCCCCTTCCCCCCCCCCCCGCAATGATGCAGATCCCTGTCTATCCTGTGCTACTATTGTTCATGTTTTCCCAAAAGTTTGCCACAAAGAATCCACCCAATATATGCTGAAGGCTTTCTTCAATTTCTCCTGACTGCAAGAGGATATACCAGGTGGGAATTTTGGCTTTCTACCTCAATCTTGCCATGTGATCAGTTCGTCTTTTCTTGCTGACATACAAATTTCTCGATGATATACATTACTCATCTTCAAAATTCTTCATCCAGCATCTACCTAAAACCTTCAGCAAGCATCACATATAATGGGGACAAGCTAGAATCATTTCCAATAAGATCGGGGGTGAAACAAGGATGTCCATTATCACCACTGTTGTTCAATATCGTACTGGAAACGTTAGCTTTAGCAATAAGAGAAGAAAAAGACATTGAAGGCATTAGAATATGCAAAGAAGAAAACAAAGCTATCACTCTTTGCAGATGATATGATGATATACTTAGAGAATCCCAGAGAATCAAGTAAAAAACTACTTGAAATAATAAACAACTTTAGCAAAGTGGCAGGCTATAAAATAAACCCACATAAATCACTGGCATTTCTATATATTACCAACAAAACCCAACAGCAAGAGATAGAAAGAGAAATTCCATTTAAACTTACTGTAGACATTATAAAATATTTAGGAGTCTACCTCCCGAAGCAAACCCAGGAACCATATGAACACAATTGCAAAACACTTTTCACACAAATAAAGTCAGATCTAAATAATAATCTACTTATTCAGTGCCATACCAATCAAATTACCAAAAAACTATTTTATAGAGTTAGAAAAAATAATAAGATTCATTTGGAATAACAAAAGGTCCAGAATATCAAGAGAACTAATGAAAAGAAATGCAGGGAAGGTGGCCTAGTCATTCCAGATCTTAAATTGCATTATAAAGAAGCAATCATCAAAACTGCTTGGTACTGGCTAAGAAACAGAGTGGTGGATCAGTGGAATACGTTAAGTATGCAAGACACAGTGACTATAGTAATCTATTATTTGATAAACCCAAAGACCCCAGCTTCTGGGATAAGAACTCACTCTTTGACAAAAATTGCTGGGCAAACTGGAAAAGAGTATGGCAGAAACTAGGCATAGATTAAAATCTCATACCATATACCAAAATAAAGTCAAAATGGGTTCATGATTTAGATATAAAGGCTGATACTGTAAGCAAACTGGGAGAACAAGGAATAGTTTACCTATGAGATTTATGGAGAACAGAAGAATTCATGACCAAACAGGAGATAGAGAACATTACAAAAAGCAAAATGGATAACTCTGATTACATTAAATTGAAAACTTTTTGTACAAACAAAGCCAATGCAACCAAGATTAGAAGGAAAGTAGAAAATTGGGAAAGAATTTTTACAACCAGTCTCTCTGATAAGGGTCTCATTTCTAAAATGTATATAGAATTAAAATATATATAGAATTAAGTCAAATTTAAAAGAATACAAATCATTCCTCAATTGATAAATGGTCAAGGATATGAACAGGCAGTTCTCAGATGAAGAAATTAAAGCCATATGAAAAAAATACTCTAAATGACTATTGATTAGAGAAATGCAAATCAAAACAACTCTGAGGTACCACATCACACCTATCAGAATGGCCAACGTGACAAAACAGGAAAATGATAAATATTGGACAGAATGTGGTAAAATTGGAACACTAATGCATTGTTGGTGGAGTTGTGAAATGATCCAACCATTCTGGAGAGCAATTTGGAACTATATCCAAAGGGCTATAAAAATGTGCATACCCTTTGACCCAGCAATAGCACTTCTAGGACTATATCCCAGAGAGATCATACAAATGGGAAAAGGACCCACATATACAAAAATATTTATAGCAGTTCTTTTTGTGGTGGCAAAGAATTGGAAATTGAGAGGATGTCCATCAATTGGGGAATGGCTGAACAAGTTGTGGTATATGAATGTAATGGAATAATATTGTGCTATAAGAAATGATGAACAGGCTGACTTCAGAAAAACCTGGAAAGACTTGTATGGTCTA
>NW_020955033.1:26139011-26269946 GCF_900497805.2 Vombatus ursinus | reverse complement strand
GGTATATGAATGTAATGGAATAATATTGTGCTATAAGAAATGATGAACAGGCTGACTTCAGAAAAACCTGGAAAGACTTGTATGGTCTGATGCTGAGTGAAGTGAGCAGAACCAGGAGAACGTTGTACACAATAACAGCCACGTTGTGTGATGACTAATATTGATCAACTTAACCCTTCTCAGCAACACAAAGATCTAAGACATCTCCAAAGGCCTTGTGATGGAAAATGTTATCCACAAAGAAGAAAGAACTATGGAGTTTGAACGCAGATAGAAGCATATTATTTGGTATTTTTTTTTCTTTTGTTGTGTTTTGTTTTCTCTTTCTGGTAGTTCCTCCTATTGGTTCTAATTCTTACTTACAACATCACTAATGTGAAAATATGTTTAATAGGAATGTATATGTATAGCTTATATCAGATTGCATGCCATCTTGGGGAGGGAGAGAGGGAGGGAAGGGGAGAAAAATTTAAAACTCAAAAACCTATGGAAGTGATTGTTGATAATTCAAAATAAATTAATAAAAAAAATCTTCATCCATTATGTTTGCTCCACTCATTATACTCTAGGTGGCACAGTGAATAGAGTGCTGAGCATGGAGTCAGAAAAACCTGAGTTCAAATCCAGCTTCATATACTTACTACCAGTGTGACCCTGGGCAAATCACTTATCTTGCCTCAGTTTCCTCAATTGCAAAATGGGGATAATAAAAGTGCCTATCTCTCAAGGTTGCAATGGGGATCAAATCAGAAAATATGTGTAAAGCATTTAGCACAATGTCTAACATAGCAGATGCTTTAAAAATGCTTGCCCCCTTGGGACAGCTAGGTGAAGCTAGATAAAGCACCAGCCCTGGAGTTGGGAGGACCTGAGTTCAAATTCGGCCTCAGACACATGACACTTACTAGGTGTGTGACCCTGGGCAAGTCACTTAACCCCAACTGCCTCACCAAAAAGTCCAAAAAAAAAATGCTTGACCCCTGCTCCCAGAATCTATGTAATACTCATTTTAGTTCTTCAGAGGCAGTGATATTCCAGGCCTCACTGCTATATAGCAACAAAGATAAATTATCAATATTGAAAAAAAGAAGCTTCTTTACTTTGACAGGAAGTTTAGGATCATTCCCTCAAAGCAATCTAGACTGCTTTCTTCTTCCTTTTCAACTCCTGAGTCCAGCTCATTGTCTATTTCTATTATCACTGACAGATAAAAGTACTACCCAACAACTTCTATGGGATATAGGATATCGTATACATTCAAATACTTGTTGAAATCCAAACAAGACATTATTCATCCACTTGATCATTCATTTATAGATGGATGGACCAAACACATTTTGAGCAATGTCAGGTTTTGATGAAATCCAGATAAAATCATCTTCACACAGGAGCATCTATCTGGAGGGTTTCACTAACCAGGGGATGCACTCCTCTGTGCATACTGGACTCTGCCCAGTATCTCCTCCATTACAGTGGCAAATACTTTTGGTGAGCTTACATGCAGCCCATTGCCCAATGGACAAGGATTTCACGTTCAGAGTATAACAGTCAAAATACACTAAGTACCATAATTAATCCAAATGTCATCTGAATCTCAACTGAGCTACATTCCAGACATTTTCCCTTTAATTTAATAGACTTTGCAACTTGTTTTCCCTGATTGCTTTTTCTTCTAAATTTGAAAGTTTTCATTTATGCTGCCAAGAATTAAAATAATAGCTCGCTTCTTTGCAGCTGCAGGACCTCTCTCAAGGGCAAGGGGGAAAAAAAAAGATTCATACACTTCCATCAAGGCAAAGCCTGGCACTGTTAAAATGGTAAGTAGACCAAGGAATACAACTTGAAAGGAAAATATCACAGAAATATAAAACATTCTTTCCATAATGAGTCAATAAAAAGCAAAACCATAGACAGGGTTTCTACCTTTATGCCTTCATGACCCTCTCTTTATATAATTAAACTTTGATTACCTGGATTGCTAAGTGAACAGGGGCATACTGATAAATTTAATTTTCTAGTTAATTCAGCAGAAAAAAAATTTGCAGTTAAATACTTTCTAAAATTGAATTCTCTGGGAATGAAGTTTTTATTATAAAGGCATTTTTAAATAAAAATACAATCCTTCATAAAAATCAGTGGAAAATAGCTACAATTTGCAAAGTCATATGACAAAATAGATTTCTCTACACAGCTTCTCTTTGTCCATATTCAGGGAAGTATAAACATGGCTGATTCTACACACAGCTGAGACAGCTAGAAAATGTGTACTTTTTCTCTCTACCTTGCCCTCCTTTTTTTAATACTCATTTTCCCCTTTAGTGATTATCAGCCCTATCAAAATGGTGGATAGGACAGTCATCTATCATTATGATTGTGGTAAAGTGACTTAAAATTCTCAGTGCCCACACAACATACTGAGTTTACAGACTAAAGAATTAGTTACCCATTTGCCACTAGAAGCTTCCTGGCTTAATATCATAGGTCTAATCTAGAAACAAACAAAAACATCAACCCATTTCAACTATGAATTAGTAAACTCCCATTTTACACAAAGAAGACTATATTAGTTATGTCCTTGAGTGTCCTCACAAAGGCTCTGTCTTGGATGGGCCCTCTTCTCTTTTCATTCTATACTGCTTGAACTTGGTGAACTCAACAGCATCCATGGGTTTAACTATCATCTCTATACAAATGATTCTCAGATCTATGAATGGCAGGAGGTTATGGTCAGATAAAGGAACTTCAGTTTTGAATAGCAGAGGTGGAACACTTGTCAGTAAGGCTAAGATCCAGGGTATAAAATCACCCTTGTAAGTGACTAAGGTGGAATAAAGGTGCAGGTTATGAGAGTTGAGGAAGATGAAGAACTGGGTAGGCCAGAGTGCTTAAAGAGATGTCAATATGCATAAATGAAGTTTCCATGTATGAGGTCAGGGAACGGCTAGAGAAAACAAACGACCAAGTAGGAACTCTTACAGAAAGGAGGGACAATGGCCCAGGGGTTAGCAGATAACTGTTACCAGTTTCTGGATAGGGTGATAAGTCTAGACAGAGTGATCCTATAAGATGGAAAGGTTGCTAAGTGATGGCACAAAGGGGAGAATTTATAAGTAGCAGTAAAATTCAAGGACTAAGTCTACACCTCCCTGCAGTAGACTGAAAGAAGGAACACTTGTTACTGAAGAAGAGTACCCAGAAATGCTTTGTTTTCTGGGGAAAGCCAAGTTTCCTCAAATGCAAGGAGATAGAAGTTTTAGAGGAAGGTCTATATGAGAATAATCCACAGTCATATGGTGGGCATCCTTGATGAAAACATGAAAAAGAACAGGTCAGCTCTTGCAAACACCATACAATAGATGACACCTTTATACTATCATACAACTGAAAAGTTCACAGAATGAAAGATTTGATTGTTCTTATTGTCTGATGAATATTTTTTAATTAAGAAAAAAAAAAAAGACTGCCATAAAGGCTTTCTTCCAACAAGGTGTCTCTTGGGCATAGCAAGCACATATAAGATTCTTAATATAACACATAGAAATAAATAATTTTTATTATCCTATTATTAATATAAAGCAAGGCAAAAATTAGGGAATAAGCATGTCTGCCACCATCTGGAAGGTTATCCAACACAGACTTCAAACTTAAAAGGTATTTCACATAAGATCTTCAAATATTCCTTTGTAGATGACATCATGCTGACTATTTCAAGCCTGAGAGACTGCAGAGCCTTCTAAATGAGATTTTTAGTAACTCAGAATTCAGCATGATTATCTCCACAGGAAAAAGTAAGTGAATGGAGAATTACAATTGTTCAGCTTCTGATACACGATCACATGGCCAACCTATCATACTGATCCACCAGGACATAATAACTTGGGTGGACACTGGAGGTGGAATGTAAACTGGAACCAGAAAGTCAACAGGTGAAAAAGAGAGGGGCTAAGTTCTACCTGGAAAATTTCACTGCATTGTACATTTCTCTCAAACAAAATCTCATGATTTAACACCAACATTTTTCTAGTAATACTATATGACTAGAAAGCAAGGAAAACACAATTTCCCAAGAATTAAAGTTGCAAGTAATGGTAGCCAAAGGGCAATGAAGAGATGACTGGTGAGCATAAAGAGGCTATAGCATATGACCAATGAGGAACTGCATAGACTAAATACCCTGAAATAAAAAAGGTATACAATCAGAGGAGTAGATCAGTCATGAATTGAGAGCAAGGGATAACAGATGGACATTTCGAATATTACATTGGTATACACAAAATGTGTCAAGAACAAGTAAATTGTGTGGACAACTGTTCTTATGTGAGAAGATACCAAAAAGTATTGAATGAGATTAGATAGAATGGATAGGCTGAGACATGGAATAAATGGTCTATAAATCTGTTCATTTACAGAACCATTTAAGTATTATTGCCATACAAATTAATACAATGGTAATTTAGTAATGGATCTATTGACAAATATTTGGTAAATCTTTGGGAAAACTTTCTCTAAAGTTTTAAAAATTAAAACTAAGTAATGATTTCTTCATTCTCACAGTTCACTAGGGGATAGATGGAGAGCCAGAGAAACAAGCAGTAATAGCATTAAAATGGTACTATTATTCTTCTAGCCACAATTTTAAATTGGTTACACACTAATGAACATAATTACTTTGGCTTTTATGACCCTATAAGGCATGAATTACTAAATTCATATAATTTCATTTCTACCCTGCTTCAAAGAATACTTACAGTAATAATAGAACCTTAAACATGGAGGTCTGTCTCCTCTCACAACCATACAAACAAGCATGCACAGACACACACACACACACACACACTTCTCCCCCTATCTTCACCTCTATCTACAGAGATAATTCCTTCTCTAGGGGATATGGATCCAGAAAAGTACTAATTAACATACCACCCACAAAAACCTTCTGCTTCCCACATCATTTTAGGTAATTGATAAACCAACAAGTAGTTATCGACCTCAATATGCTTGACATACAATAAGGTGCTGGGGTTGGGGGTAGAGGGGATAGAAAAGCACAACCCATTTACTGGGGTCTTGTTTTGAGTATTTCCAGTGGAGCACTCTGTTACCAAGAAACACACGGCACTTTGTTACTGTATTCATCAAACTTTTACATTCATCTCAGTTCTACTGGTTTCATCATTACATTGTTTATGTGACAGTACTGAAAATGTAGCTGTTTTTGTCCTCATTCCCACCCCTCAGTTACAACGCAAAAAGTCTCGGGTGATTTAAAAAAAAAAAATCTTCCCCAAAGGCTGGCTTTTCTCCTAACTCCCATGTCTCCTTGGCTTCCTACTAAGTCCTAGAAAAGAGCTAGAATCCTTCTACTCCCTCCAAATCTCATCCTAAATACTTCTTTTATTCCTTTAAGTTAGATCAACAAGCATTTATTAAGCCCACTGTGCAGTGCATTGTGCTAAGTCCTATGAGTACAAAGAAATGAAAAAAAAAAAAAAAAACAGTTCCTGCCTTCAAGGAGCTTTAGAAGTATAGTATTAGTATGGCATTCTCTAATTTTGTTATAGTCTAGAATACTTTTCTGTAATAGCAAGGTCATCCTGTTAAGATATGGTTCCTATCCTCAAGCAATTAATAATTTGGGTTGGAAGGCAAGGTTATTTAAACATTTCAATGAATCCATTCTCTCCACTGACAGAAAACAATACTACAAGATGTAAAATATACCAAACTATAAGAAAAAGTAACCTCCAATTTATGAACAAGCTGTGTTCCACATATTAATAGTTTTTCTCTGGATCATACTTTCAAAAAGAAAAAAGTCAAAAGAAAAAAGTATTAAACATGGTGGCTTGGGCTCCCAGGACATTTCAGAAACAAACAAATAAATAAAAGAATAATTAAATGAATGAATGACAACATAATACTATTATTAACCCTAAGGAATGTTTAATGTTTCTATTGAAAAATGCATTTAAAGTTCCAACGTGAAATACCAATACATCTAGCCTCACCCACAGACTCTTTCATCCCTTAAACAAGCATACCTTTAAAGGTTTCCTAAGGATTTTCCTAAGAATCATCAACATCAAAAAGAAGAAGACATCAAACGTGGAAAAATTATAAAGTTTCAAGAGAGCTCAGTCAGACAGTAAGTAATACGCTGTAGCATTTAAAATGTAAAAAGAGTTAGGCTTGAATTTCCTATGCTCTTAAGGACTCTAGAAAATTGCTTTCCTTTCCAAATCTTAATTTGGGCGGATGTTTGTCCATTCCATAAACGCTTCCTTCTCTGTCTCCCCCAACTAACTCTAACTCACTCTCTCTCTCTCTCTCCCCCCACCTCCCTCCCCATGGAGAACAAGAAAGAGATAATGGTAGGCCTTTAATTACATAATGGCTAATATAAGGCTCATCACCATTTTAGAGGAAAACCTATGCTATTATTTAAGATTCTTCCTACATTTCAAAGGAAGGAGTTGGGACAGGGCCTGGAGACAGAAATGCTACAAAAAAGTATTTCAAAAACAACAGCGCACGAGGAAAAAGTGTAACAGCTTTGGGGGTTTTACCTCCCTTAACCTCACCTCTGCTATTTCTGCAATTTTACATACCATCCTGGACCTGACACTGGTATGAACTGAGAAACAGGAAAGGGAATGGCAAAAACAAAAGGTATAGAGGGAGAGAAAGGAAAGCTATTCAGCTAAGGCTGCTACTGAAAAGGACTTTCAAATTACAATTCTATGGCAGAACAAGTTGTAGTATATGATTGTGATGGAACACTATCATGCTAAAAGAAATGATGAGCATGATGCTCTCAGAAAAACTTGGAAAGACTTACATGAACTGATGCAAAGTGAAGTGAACACAACCAGAAGAACACTGTATACAGTAACAACAATACTATATGATGATCAACTGTGAAAGACATAGCTATTCTCAGAATACAAAGATCTAAGACAATTCCAAAGGACTTAGGATGAAAAATGCTATCCACTTTCAGAGAAAGAACTGACAAGAGTCTGAATGCAGATTGAAGCACACTATTTTTCACTTTATTTTTTTCTTGAGTTTTGTTTTGTTTTGGTCTGCGTTTTCTTTTGCAACATAACTAACATGGAAATGTTTTGCATGACTACAAGGGTATAATCTATATCAAACTGTCTGCCTTCTCATTGAGTGGGGAAGGGAGGTACAGAGGGAGAGAATCTGAAACTCAAAATTTTTAAAAACAAAATGTTAAAAATTGTTTTTACATGTAATTAGAAAAAATATTAATTAAATTACCAATTCTATCTATTCCCTCTTCTGTATCCAATTCATCTTCTCTCTCCCCACTGCCATCTACTACCTCATACTACTTACTACAATGGCCAATATTCCACATCTGCCCTTGCCCTACTCCATTTTATCCTACTAACTGATGCCATAATCATCTTTCTTATTTCATTCTGGAGCCACTCTACTTTCTAATGCTGCTTGTACTTTTCAGCCAGGCTTAAGAGATCAATGCTTCTCATCAGTAGTATCTGCGACACACTGAGCCAGTTACCTCCAGTTGCTGCCTGACTTCCAGTCTCCTCAAATGAGAAGCCAGACCTTCCTCTGACCACAGCCTTAAGCCTTCCATTTCCTGCTGGGTATAGTATGCCCCCAGAGGGAAAGCAGTAAGTGGCCTGGCTGAGAGTCTTCCCCCTGCAGAGGGAGTCTACCACTTCCTGCTGCCGCCTGATTTCCAACGGCCTCAGGTGAGGAGCTGCATAAGGCCAAGTTACTTCCTCTTGCCCCAAAGCAGCAACTTCCATCTGTGCCAGCACAAGGCACCTTCCACATCCTGCCGCCTGCTCAATCTCCCAACCATGAATAATCTCTGAGGCAAAGAGAAGTAACTTCCCTTTGACCTCAGGCCCTCCATCTCCTGCAGAGCCTATCCACTGAGAGAAGAAGAAAAGGAAAACTGGTGGGGAATGGGACTTTTTTCTCCACCACGCAGGTTTGATTTTCATTTCCTGCTGTGCCCCTTTCCTGTCTAATCTTCACCCTTCAGAGTGAAGAATAGTTAAGCAGACCTTCCATTTGATTATCTGACCATTTGCCTCCCATTTTAGATGGCACTTGCCTCCAGCTCAATCTCCAGTCTCCTCTCAGGAAGTGGAGTGGCACTCTCAGAAGCAAGGATGAACATTCCCACATTTGACTGGGCCCTTCAAATTTAAACGATTCTGAACCCCTGGAGGTCATCATCTACACATAATTTCCCCACCCCACTTTCAAATTTCTTATTGCAATCCCCCTGAACCCTGCCATCTCAAAGTTTCAACCAAATACTACCCAAATACCACCCTTTCACTGTACCCTGAAAAATGCCCGTTTCACAGACAACAATCTTCCCTTCATTCTAAATCTTTTCCTCTCTCAGTCCTTCCACCTTTTACTGAAACCTGGTTCCCCTGTGGCCTCTTTGCTACCCTTTCAAGTACTGGCTACACCTTTACTCATACCCCTCGGTTCACTGTTTAAGTCAGGGAGCTGAAATATTCCTTGCTCTCTGCTGCCACTTCTAGGTTCTCTCCTTACCACTCTCACTCAATAATCTCTCCTCCTCTGAGATTCATGTTATTTATATCTACCACCCAATCAAAATTCTGGTAGTTCTTGCCTCCAGACTTCCTGGTCACTTCTCTTCTTTCCTCAATGAGTTTGGTATATGACTCACAATTTTTCTCTTTTCCCCAACTCCTGCCCTCATCCCAGACTTCAACATACATACTGACTCTCCCTCAAACACCTTGACCACTCAGTTCCTCAACCTACTCCATTCACTGCCTTTGCTCCTACACACATGCATGTCCACTCCATCTTCAAAAAATTTTACTTAATTTTTCCATCCCTGCTAAGTACTTACCTAATCTCTTCTGCCCTTTATGGCAAAACATCCTTAATAGTCCATCTATGATAGGTGCCTTCATTTTCTCTCCTCTTATTCTCTTAACTCCTTACAATCTGGCTTCCAACCTTACCATTCCATACAAACTGCTCTTTCTAAAAGTTAACAATGATCTCTTAGTTGACAAATCCAATGTCTTTTTATCATTCTCATTCACCTCAACCTCTCTGCAGCTTTTGACACTGCTGACCACCATGTCTTCTCTTCTCTAAGTTTTCAGGACAACACTCTCCTGGCTCTCCTCCTACACAATGACTGCTCCTTCTCAGTTTCCTTTGCTGAATCCTCATCTAAATCATGCCTTCTATCTATAGATGTCCCGAAGGTTATGCCCGGGGCCATCTTCTCTTCTCCCCCATACTAATTCACTGGATGATCTCATCAGCTCCTATGGATTTATTTATCATCTGTATGCTGATGATTCTCAAATCTACCTATCCTAGGGCCAAACTTTCTGCTGACCTCCAATCTCACATCTCTAATTGCCTTTCAGACATCTCAAACTGGATGTCCAATAGACATCTTCAGCTCAACATATTCAAAACTGAACTTACTGTCTTTTGCCCCAAACCTTCCTCACTTCCTACCTCTCCTATTACTGTAGAGGGCATCATCCTCCTCCCAGTTCCCTCAGGTTCACAACCTATAAATTATGTTGGACTCTTCACTATCTCTCACCCCCCATATCCAATCTGTTGCCAAGGTTGGTTGATTTCACCTCTGCAACATCTCTTGAAAACACTCTCTTCTCTCCTTTAAGCTCTGGTGCAAGGTTTCATCATCTCATGCCTGGGCTACTGGAATAGGTTGCTGCAAGTTTCTCCCTACTCTTCTGTCACTATTTTCCTAAAGCATAGGTTTGACCACATCACTTCCCCATTCAATAAACTCTAGTGGCTCCCTACTGCATTCAGGGTCAAATACAATATCCTCAGCTTGGCATTCAAAGCCCTTCATAACCTGGTCCCCCCTCCTACCTTTCCAGTAATCTTATACCTTACTCCCACCATGTACTCTTCAATTTAGAGACACTGGCCTCCTTGCTGTTGAACAAAGCAACAACTTGTGGCACACCCTGCCTCCATCTCTAGGCTCTGGGAATTTTTTTCTGGCTGCCATTGATGCCTGGATTGCTCTCTCCTCTTTATCTCTGCCTATTAGTTTCCCTGACTTCTTTCAAATCTCAACTAAAATCCCATCTTCTATATAAGAAGCCTTTCCAAAGCCTTTTAATTCTAGCACCTTGCCTCTCAATGATTTCCTACTTATCCTCTATATAGCTTGTTTGTGTGTGTGTGTGTGTGTGTGTGTGTGTGTTGTCTCCCCCATTAGATGATGAGCTCCTTGAGAGCAGGGACTGTCTTTTGCCTCTTTCTGTATCTCAAATTTAACACAATTCCTGGCACACAGTAGGTACTTAATATTTACTGATTGACAATGATATGGGGTTTTTTGAGTATCTAATAAATGACTTTGGGATTTCACAGAGGGTTAGCTAATTACTTTTAGAAATTTTATTGATATAGCTTTTATACCACAGTAATTTCCTGATATTATTTCTCCCCCTGCCTCCCTTGCTACCAATATACCTGTCTGACAGCTGCTCTTTACCTTGGGTATCAGAAACAAAAATACAAATTTTCAAGAACTCAGGCACAAACCATATTTCAGCCAAACTAAACCACTTAACTGTTCTCTTGCTCAGGGTGTTCACTGTACTTGGTTTATACCTTCCATTCCACCTCTTAAACTACTGAATTCCTATGAATCCTTTAAAGAACACAAACACCACTTTTCTCCAAGAAACCTTCCCACAAAGCACTTTATTTTCAACATCTCTAACACAGACATTCATTTTTTCCTTAAGTGTCTTTGAGAGCCATCTTCCCTCACAACAAGTACAGTCAACAAAAACATTTCAACACACTGGCCATGTCTGAAACTGTACTACTGTCTTTAGGTCTAGTCCATTGCATATCTGTCATGGGCTCACTGGCATACTTCTCTGCATCAGAGTTCCTAAGTCTTTCAAAGTTGTTTTCCTCTATATCAGAGGTATCAAAGTGGTGGCCTTCAAATTCCCAAGTGCAGCCTGAACTATATTAAAATACAATTTAACAATATGTTAAAATAAAGATATAACATAAATAATGTTAATTTGTAGTTTTCTAAGTCAATATGCAGACCATAGGGAACTGTTTCTATTCGATCCCACTGCTTTCCATTACTGTAGCCATTGTGTGAATTGTTCTAGTTCTCATTTCACTCTGTATTAAAAATTTTTATGACTAGAATTAGAGGTTAGAGTTAGGGTTAATAATATAACCTAACCTGTGCTTCTTTGCACATGTGAGTGATTATGGGTGTCAAACACTACATTTAAGGTTTTTCAACATGTTGATTAGTTTTGCCAAACTCTTTTCTTCCCTACTCTTTCTTAACTCTTTATTATAAAGAGCAGCTGTTTGGAAAGGAATGGAGGAGAGATTCAATGGGAAACGGAGGTGATATAAAGACAGAAGAAATAAAGTGTTTTTTTTCCCCCTAAGAACTCTTCCCCCCAATTACAGCTTCAAAAGGAACTTAATCTAGTTCTCTTCTAATTCTTTATTTTGAGACCTTTACTATTCAGGGCAAGCATCCTTTTTGAACTCACTGTAGTAGATGGCATAAGCCTCATTTCTGCCAAATTGTTTCCAGGTTTCCCAGCAATAATTCCTGTCAACATAGGTCTCCTCTGCCCCACTCCCAAATAATGTTTATTCTCAGATTTATGTTGCATAGAGCCCAATTGTTTGTACTTCCTTTTCTAGTCTCTCCTATTGGGTTACTTTTCAATTTTTGACCAGTATCAAATAGCTTTGATAATTATTAATTATAGTATAGTTTGAGGTATGGAAGTGTAAAGTTGTGCTTTAAATCAAGAACTGATGTATAACTTGGGCAAAAAGGCTTCTCATTCACTTAACTTGGATTGCAGCTATTATGTGTCAGAAGTAGAACTCAAACTCTGGTCCTCCTGACTCAGACCAGTTCTATCCCCTGCACATGAGTGCGAAACCTTACTGATAAGACCCACTATATCCATCTATCCTCTGTCCTCTGATAGTCAGGACAAAGTATGTGGTTATAGCTTGTCTTTTTCCTCTCATGACTTAGGATCAACAGAAAAAATTAAATCCACTCAATTGTGTGCCTGACTTGCTGTTTCACACTAAGTTTCTCCCAAGTCAGATATAAAGATACATAATTATCACTATTGGCCAAAAGTCAAGAGTGAGAACTTCATGTATCAGTAAGGTAGGGATATACACATGCCTATCTTATGAAACAGAAAAGCATATAAGATTTCTCCTTGCCTTTTTTTCAGTCCTTAGATGGCTTTTGGACCTACTCATTGTTAAAATACTGTAATGGAAATGCCTGTCACATTATAAAAAAGAATGGCAAGTAAATTACCACCTGTAAACATTTTGGGGGAAAAAATAAATATGCAAGGAAGCACACCTAATTATGATCTTGGTCTGTAAAGAAAATGTGAACCCCTGAAGTTATGAAAAAAAAAGAAACTCAAATGAAGAGAATAAAAATCTTAGTTCACATACACTTCAGCATCAGAATGTTACAAGAATTAAAAAAGGAGTTCAATACAAACTTCTAAAAAAATATTTATTAAATAACCAACATTTAAAACAGTATTTACAGACCTAGGTAATATTTGTCTTTCATACTTTCTCTCCTGTATAGTCTACTTTCCTTAATCTTTATTTCCTCTCAAACAATTAATAATAGCACTTATTTAAAAACACACACTACTGTGGAATGTGGGATATTCAGCAATTTCTTTTTTTTTTAAAGGCTACTGTACAGTCTTCAGTAATACGAACACCACACTTAACATTTCATTATACGAGGAAAACCTACTCATTTGCCATTAAGTAAAACTTTTCTCACAGTGGATGTATATGATACCAATTAGATAATGAAATTACCAAAAAGGAAAAAACTGAACAATTCCTTTTGTTTATTAAATATTTCTATATGTGGTTCCTTGGATTAAAAATATTTCTGGATAAATGTGACTGAAAAGATTAATGAATGGCCCAATTCATGTCTCATCTATTCCTCTAAACTGTTCCTCCATACACCCACAGAGTTGTTTAGAGTGCAAGAGTGCCTATTTATTGAATTTTAATTGATATCAGAGTGTAAAGAAGGGAGTGACACATTAACTAAATCCCTACGTTTTTCTGAACTTCAACAGGTTAGACCTACCCTGCTTCCTCTCCCCCAGCCAATAACACTGAGGCCTCCAGTAATATTGTATAGTAGAAACACCATAAAAGAATTAGAAGCCCTAGGTTCTAAGCCCAGGCTCCATCTCTGGCCTGTTTCCCCATCTGCAAAAAAAGATAAAAACATTCCCTGGAAAGGCAGAATGATACAGTGAGAAACATGGCAGATTGGGAATCAGAAAGTCTAGGGTTAAGTACTGACTTTAAGATTTACTGGCTGTACAACTTTGGACAAGTCATTTAACCTCCACAAATCTCAGTTTCCTCATCTATAAAATGAGTATACTACTACTTGTACAATCTGCCTCACAGCATCATAATAAAAAAAAAGTTCTTTATAAACTTCAAATAATTAAGTAATGTTACCTAACAGTAAGAAATATTAGCACCTTCAATGGGGAGATATGATCATCAAAGGAGATAATCTACAAGGCATTTTATATACTATAAAGTTGTATAGAACTATCAAGTTGCATTACGTCTCATTAAACCCAAACTTCCAACACAGAGTAGGTATTCAAGAAATCCTTCCCAAATTAAAATAAAGCTCAAAATTCTTTAGCTGTCACTTCCACTCCAATTTGTCCTGTCTAAATGCACCCTGATTTTCAGCTATATAAACAGACCTGGGATATGTGCTTCTTAAGCACAGTTTTCCACACACACCATCACCTCCCCTAGGATTTAGGTTTCTTGCTATCTGCACATGACAACCATCAACATTTCCATGTAACCAACAAAAAAAAAAAAAAAAAAAGGAAGAAAAAAAGAAAAGCAAAGAAAAAGAAAAAGAGGATTGCACAGTAATTTCTATTATATATAGTTTGTTTTTTTTTTTTACTAGATAACAAATTCAACATGTTGGTTTCAAAGCTGTACAACTGCTTTTCTGGGTTGTCCTTTAAATTTCTCTCTGTTCTCTTCTGGGCGTTAAAAAAAAGTTTCAGTGACTTTCTTTTCTTTGTTATTTTTTGGCAGCTCTATCATAATTCCTCCCCCATCCAAACCCCCAATCCCAACCTCCCACCCCCACCCCAAGGCTTCCCTTGTAACAAAAAAAGTCAAGTAAAACTTACCCAGCTCTAACCTATCTGCTGACTTCCAGTCTCACATCTCTCACTGTCTATTTAATGGACATCTCAAATTGGATGTCTCATAATACATCAAACATTTCCAAACCTGAACTCATTATCTTTTCCTCCCAAATCCATTAAACTTTGAGTTCCTTGAGAGCAAGAACTGTCTTTTGCCTTTGACTTTCTTTGTATCCCTAGTGCTTAGCAGAGTGCCTGCCACATAGCAGGCACTTTGTTGTTGCTGTTCAGTCCTGACTCTTCATGACCCCATTTGGGGTTTTCTTGCCAAAGATACCGGAGTGGTTTGCCATTTCCTTCTCCTGCTCATTTTACAGAGAGGAAACTGACACAAACAGGGTTAACAGTAAGAATATGAGGCTGGTTCTGAACTCATGTCCTCCTGACTCCAGTGCCTGGCAGTGATGGCACTGGCCATGTATAAAAACGTATGTCTCATTCTGCACCTCCAGTCTACCACCTTTCTGACAAGAGATGCAGAAGCAAGCTTTACCATGGGTCTCCCGGAGTCTTGCTTGATCACTGCCATAATCAAAGTTCTTAGGTCTTCAAAGTTGTTTTTATTTACAGCTTATTCTCCTAGCTCTGCTAACTTCATTCTTCATCAGTTCATACAAGATTTTTCCAATTGAAGGGCCTATTAAGATATTCGACACAACAACCAGACAATGCTGACTGACCAGCAGTTTTTGTCATGACTTCTTGCCAAGACAAACTTCATTTTTATATTATAATCAGATGAAAGAGGAGTTACTTCTACAAGAAAATATGATACTTGAGGCTGTGCAAACTATTTTATGGAGGCAAGTGGAACTACTTGCCAAGTTTCAAATACTTAATAGACACTGAGGCAATGACTAGAAAGACAACTAACAAATATCTGTATTTCTTGTTAACTCACTAAAAAGCATGGCAGCATAGCGGAAACAATTTTATACAAATAATTGTAGAGGATCACCAATCTAAAAACAGCACTCACAACAAATACAGAGGAATTTTCTGGCATAAGAGATGTAACTATCATTATATTCAAACTGATATCAAAAAGGGAAAAATGAGTTTGCTGCTAACTTCAAAAAACGTGCCAAAGAAATCAAACCACATGACTACCTAGAAGGCCACATCTCTGGTTCAGTGGTTCTGAAAATTGTCCACAATTCAACAATCCTGAGGATTCCCACAAACCCTATTTAAAAAAAAAAAAAACCCTTTCAAAAAAAAAACAAAAACAACTCTATAAAAAGCTAACTCTGTCGTCAAATCAAGGAGGGAGATGATATGAGTCAGGCTAAAAACGCATGGTTCCCAAAATTGTGGTTAAGAAACACATCCTGGATGAAAAAGGCTTGGTATTGACAAAAGGTTTACAAATAGTTATTAATGTTCCACTTAGCAAGAAAATGGAAAACTTTCCAAATGCAAGTTAGGAATAAAATCACAAACCCTAGACAGAAAAAAAGAGTAACTGTCCTTAGCTACATCACAGGTAAGTCGTGAGAATATATGTGAAAGTGGCCTGTGTGTTAATGTATTTTACTTGATTAAACTTATCTGCTGCAGGACAGGGGGAGTTAGTGGGTACTGGTAGTGATATAAAAAAGAAAAGGGCATTAAAAATTTTTTTAAAGATATATAGAAAAAATGCAAAGTTCAAAAGGGCCCACAAATGGAAATTTTGTCACTACCTTATTAAAATTTAAAGTACCATTTTATTTAAAAAAAACAACAACAACAACAACAGAGCCAGAAGGTCAGTTTCATAAACAATCCTCTTTTTTTGGCTCTTTATAAATTGAAATGTTTAAGTTTACTGATGATTGTTTAGTTCATAACAAAAAAAAAGAACAAAAAATATATATGTGAAAGAACTTGGGAGTTCTCAGGTTTTGAGAAAACCTGTAATAGTCTAAGTGGATATTATTAAAGAAGAATTATGTTCATAAATAAATAGGGGTGTGACAAATTCTTACCTTCAGGGTTTCTTTATTCTCTAAAAATTTCTCCATCCCTTGAGAAAAGAAAGATCACTATCAAAACAGCGTAAGGGTCAGATTTTTCTGTTTTAGTTTTTTGGTTTGGGGTTTTGGTTTTTTTTTTTTTTTTTGGCTCCTCCTTTTCTGATATCTAAGCTTTATCATTTGCCCATTAATTTTCCAAAAAGAAAAAATAAACTTTACAACAGAAACAATGGAAAATCACAAACTTTACTATTTTCAGCTACTTAGTAATAGTATTTCCTTATTTTTAACATTTTTTAAAATCCCCAGCCCCCAAAATTATCTTCCTGAAGAGCAGCTTGATGCAGTGGATAGGGAGCAGTCAACAACAGAAAAAACAGTTGCCTAGAATTTAGCTGCATTTGAATCCAAGCTTTTCCAGTTAAGCTAAATTATTTCTAAAGTTTATTTTCCCAGTTCTAACAATATAAGAATCTAAAATGTAGACCCAAGATATTTTTTCACTGACAAACTAAACAGCACAAAAATGGAAGCCAGTTCAGCAGCCTGCAAGGGAAATTAGAGTGGAAAGAGATTACAGAATGGGGGCAGTGGATAGAGCTCTGGCTTTGGAGTCAGGAGTACCTGAGTTCAAACCTGGCCTCAGACTTAACACTTACTAGCTGTGTGACCCTGGGCAAGTCACATAATCGAGAGAGAGAGAGAGGCAGACTGAGACTACAGATGAAGAAACTTATTGGGAGTCTACAGCAGTACTCCAGATGTGTAGTGATAAGAGTATGAACAAGAGTGGATGACAAGGGAAATAGGAAAGAAAGGACAGATATAAGAGATGTTGGGAAGGATGATCAACACAACAAGGCTTGGTGATTGGATGTGGGAAGCAACAGACAAGGATGAGTCAGAGGACTCTAAGATTTCAAGGTTGATTAACAGAAAAGATTACAATACTCTTAATCAAGTGTCCTTATTCTCACTTTCCTTCAGGTTAGAAATTCTTTCTAAACTTAGAACTCTCAGTAACTTGGCCTCATGCATTTATTTCTGTTTTATAACTATCTACCTACATTTCTTAGTTTCCAATTAGTTAAGTGTTATTTATCTTTGTATCTTCTCTCATGTCTAAGAATTTTATATTTGTTGAATTGAATCCAACTGAATTCCATTTCACATATAATTAATTTGAAGTAAGAGGAGACTACCCAAACAGAAATATCTACTAGGCAATCAGAAATATAGAACTGGATAAAGGGGAGAAAGAACAAGACTACGGGTAATACTGAGGGTCATCCAAACAAGAGGCACTGAGGTTGTAAGAATCAATTCAATGTAAACATTTATCAAATGGACTACTGTATGTGAAGCACCATGGTAGGCAACAGATACAGAGATAAAAAAAAAATTACATTATCACTGCTCTCAAAGAGTTTATCTAGGAAAGAATGATACTTGTATATGAATAACCATAATACAAGTTAGAAAACGTACAAATATAAACATATTTGTTAAAGGAGCACCTTCCATTTCGTGGAATAATGGAAGACTTTATTGAAAAAGTGGCATGCAAGCTGGCCCTCGAAGGAGGGGAAATGACAACAGGTCAAGAATGGGGAGGGAAGGTGGGAAAATGGAGAAGACCATTTCAGGAAGGCAAAAGTGAAGAATGGTGTGCAAAAGGTACAGAACGCAGAGGGAAGGTTAAGTTCAAGAAACAATGACTAATCTAGTTTGATTAGAAAAGAGAAAATAGGAATATATGAAGGAAGCCAGGAAAGGTATATTGGAACCTAGCAGCAGATGATATAAACCTTGAAGTCTTGGCTTAAGCAGCTTGTATTTTATTCAACAGAAACAATGGAAAATCACAAATCATTTCTTAGTAGGAACATGCCAGCATCAACCAGGACAACAGAAAAATGGCTTTAGTAGAAGAGTGAAGCATGAATAACAGAGACCAGAAGCAGGGACATCAAATAAGAAGGCATTATATTGGTGGGAGTGACAGAGGGGCTAAACCACAATGGTATGAGTGGGAAAGAGAGGTAAGGTGGGAAAAATATTGTCAAGGGAGAACAGTTAGGATGTGGTAACCAACCATATGCAGGGGAGAATGCAAAAGACAGATGAGGAAAGAAAAACCTTCAACAAATACCTGGTACTTGATAAGTATAAGTCACCACGCTAGGCAATACTGGGTATAGAAAGGATTTGGTGAAGAAGACAGTCAAAAGTGAAGCCCAGAGTGAAATGACTACATGGATGGGCAAGGCACTTTCCTTATATTAGAAGTTCTGAGAAGTCATTTAAAAAAAAAAAAAAGGCCACAGAGGAGGAGCTAGACTATAGAACTAGAGTACTATCTGCCCTGCATACCTCACAGGAATGTTGTGCATACCCAGAGAGTTCAAGTGAAAGCACCCTGCAAACTGCCAAACATGTGGATCAGGAGACATTATCAGAATAGGAGATGGGCCAACCAAGTGAGAATAAAGGATAATAGCTAGACAGCTACACTAATACCCATGGAACATTAAATGATCTAGAACAACACTTCTTAAACTTTTCTGTGTCATGGACCCCTTTGGCAGTCTGGTAAAGCCTAGGAACCCCTTCTTAGAATGTTTTTTAAAACTCAAAATAAAATACATGGAATCCATAAAAAAATACAAAGGAAATCAATTATATTTATATATATATAAATTATTATTTATATATTATATATAATTTATATATATGAATTATTATTTATATATTATATATAATTTATATAATATATAAATTAAATTTATATTAAAAAAAACAAGATCAAAGAACACAGGTTGAGAATCCCTGATCTAATTACCCAATTGATAAATGGCCAAAGAATATGAACAGGCAGTTTTAAGATGAAGGAATCAGAGCTATCCATAGTTACATTAAAAAATGCTCTAAACCACCAATGCTTAGAGAAATACAAATTAAAACAACTCTGAGGTACCACTTTACACTTATCAGATTGGCTAATATGACAAAAAAGGAAAATGATAAATACTGGAGAAGATAGGGGAAAATTGGAACACTTAATACATTGGTGGTGGAGTTGTGAAATGATCCATCCATTCTGGAGAGCAATTTGGAACTATGCCCAAAGGGCTATAAAACTATGTATACCCTCTGATCCAGCAACACCACTACTAGATCTGTATCCCAAAGAGATCATAAAAAAGGGGAAAGGACCCACATGTACAAAAATATTTATAGCAGCTCTTTTTGTGGTGGCAAAGAATTGGAAATTGAGGGGATGCCCATCAACTGGGGAATGGCTGAACAAGCTGTATTGTTCTATAAGATATGATAAGCAGGAAAATTTCAGAAAAACCTGGAAAGGCTTACATAAACTGATGCTGAGTGAAGTGAGCAGAACCAAGAGAACACTGTACACAGTAACAGCAACACTGTGCAATGACCAACTTTGATAGACTTAACTCTTCTCAGCAATACAATGATCTAAGACAATTCCAAAAGAGAAAGAACTATAGAGTCTGAATGCAGATCGAAGCATACTATTTTCTCTTTTTTTTTCCTTCTCATGGTTTTTCTCTTATGTTCTGATTCTTCCTTCACAACATAACTAATGTGGAAATATGTCTAAAAGGATTGTACATGTATAGCCTATATCAGATTGCATGCCATCTTGGGGAGGGGGGAGAAAAAAATCTGGAACTCAAAATCATATAAAAGTGAATGTTGGAAACTATCTCTACATGTAATTGGAAAAAATAAAATACTATTAAGTGGAGGGGAGAAAAAGAATCCTTGATCTAGAAGGTCCCAGCACATTGGGTGGGCTTCCTATGATAGACTCATGGAAAGAACACAGACTGGGGTCATACAACATAAAAAGTACCCATGTTAATTTGATCACATATCCACAAAAGCATAAAGTATATAAATGGAAAACATTATTATTCACTAACATTAAAGACAATGTCCCAAAATTTTCCTTTTATCTGAACATTTTTCCCACAAAAGAGTGACAGGAACCCCCACTGAAGAAGGGAAAATGGGCAAGCCAGCTGCCTTCAGTTGCAATCCTTTATTCATTCTATGTGCCCTTGTAGACTGTAACACAAAATATTTTGCAAATTTCTATTCAATATATTATTCAATATTTCCAACAGTTAAATGGTAGACATCTTCAATTTAGATGTGAGAAGACCCAGATACTTAACAGTTTACTCTTCACACTATCTAGACATAAGACTATTCAAGAGGAATGAAGCTTTACTACATATAAAAAGAAAAACTTAAGAGGTCAATAAATATTTGAGGTGTTTTATATATAGAAATATACATGTACATATATATACGTATATAATTTCTCTGGCAAAATAAGGTATATAGGTCAAATATTTACTGAATTCTTACTCTGTGTTCAGCACTACACTAGGCACTGTAAGATACAGCAGCAGCATGGTTACTGCACCGTTCTGCGTGATCAAGTCTAGGAACTGGAAAAATCTTAGAGATTATGTGAGATTATTTTTACAGTTTAAGAAACTCAAGTCCAGAATGCATAAGTAACTTGTTTAACATCACATAGCCTAACAGTCTGAGACGAGATTTGAACCCAGATCTTATGTAGACAACAACTGGGTCCAACGTTTTATCCACTACAACATGCTATCTCTCAATTTTTATGTAAAATGTGTTCATATTTCCATTGAAAAGCTCAGGAATTCAAAATATGTAAGGTCATAGAGGAAAATAAAACTAACTGCAAGCTGAAAAGAAAACTGTAAATGATTGTCTGTAATTTTCATTAATGATCAATTAATGCCATATCAAAAACTACATATTGACTTTAATAAAGTGTTACACATATTAAAGTTGTTTTCCTGATCCTTTCTAACCTTCATTATGTGCATTTGTAATATGAACGTACTGCTATTATTATCACCTCCCCTTCCTCACTCAATAAATTTCAGTGGCTTCCTATTGCTTCCAGGATCAACTACAAAATCCTTTATTTGGCCATCAAAACCCTTCATAACTTGGGCCCTTCCTAACCTTCCAGTCTTCTTACTTTCACTCCCCTTCATGTACTCTGCAGACAGTGACCTGGCCTTCTTGCTGTTTCTTACACAATATACTCCATCGCCTATCATTGTGCTTTTTGACAGGCTGACCTCCATGTCTCAAAGACTTTCCCTCCTCACCTCTGCCTCCTGGTTTCCTTCAAGTCTCAGCTATAAAGTCCCACCTTCTGCAAAGAAGCCTTTACCAGTCCTCTTTAATCTTAGTACCTTACCTTCCCTCTGAGCCTATCCCTAATTTATCCTCGATATATCTTTTCTTTAAACATAGTTGCTAACATGTTGTTTCCCCGTTAGCTCTAGAGGATAAAGTGTTAGGCCTGGAGAAAAGAAGAATTCAAATATGGCCTTAGACACTCAGTAGCTCTGTGACCTTGGGAAAGTCCCTTAACGCTGTTTGCCTCAGTTTCCTAATATGTCAAATAAGCTGGGGAAGAAAATGACAAAACACTATACTATCTTTGCCAAGAAAACCTCAAGTGGGGTCATGAAGAGCTAGGCATGACTGAAAACGACGAAAAACAACAACAAAATCCTTAAGAAATGATTTTTTACCTTTCATTGTATCCCCAGCTCGGAGTACAGTGCCTGGTACATAGTAAGCGCTTAATAAATTCAAGCTAATTTAACTGACATGGATGAATCCATCATGTATATTGTTCTTCTGGTTCTGTTTATCACTGCTCTATATCACTTCATAGAACTTTTCTATATTATTTCAAATCTTTACATCTGGTTCTTATGATACCTTAATATTCCATACAGGTATTGTTGTTTCCACTTAAGAATAAGGAAGTTGATTTGCCCAGAATCACATAGCCAGTGCTGTTATAAAACCCAAGCCCAGATCTTTCCTGACTCCAAGTATGGCACTCCTTCCACTATACCACTACTGCCAGTCCAGTGAATTCACAGAAACCAAGAGTCAAGAGTCTGAGCCAAGGAAAGGACACAGCAGGAATCACATAAATAGAATGCCAAGAATGATTAATCTAAATTTGATATGTTGCATATCAGTATGTCAGTAATAGGTTTTGAGTTATTGTACAAGTCAATTTATCAAACATTTGTTAAGCAACACTTGTAAATAGAACATTAAATTAAACAAAATGCAAAATTTGGACAAGATACAAATTAAACAAGGTATAAAATTTAGGTAGGACTATCTCCATTCTCAAAAAGCCTATAGTCTAGTGGAGGCTACAACATGTGAAGAAATAATGATAATAATAATAATGATAATATTGCAAAATAATACATAATAAGAGCATCAGATAAGTGCAATATGCTATGTGAAACCTGAGGACCAAAAGGTCATTAACTGGAGGTGAGAGAGGAAAATAAAATCAAAGAAAGCTTCATGGAGGAGAAGACATTTGAACTGGACCTGGAAAAATTAGTAGGAATCCAATGGGGGCAGGAGTTATATATACAAAGAACAGCATAAACAAAAGGCCTGGAGGTGAGATGGCATGGAGCACATACAGGATAAGAATATTAGTTTTGCTGAAATATCAACAGTAGTATGAAATTAGGATGAAAAGAAGGGTGGTACCAGATTGTAAAAGGTTTTGAATGCCTGGCAGAAGTAAAATGCTTTGATTCAGTAGGCATTAGGGAGCCAAGGAAGATTTTTGAGCAGATTACATGACCTTTTGCCCCACCAAAGCAGCCTGAAGATGGAAAAAATTTCAGAAACATTCAGAAAATCATTTTGAGAAAGGTTGTTCATCAAAATAGTGAGTATACTTTAACAAACTTTTTTGCACAACTACATGCATAGAGAGGAAGAGGCAACCAGTGTAAAAGGTGCAGCAATAAAAGGAATTGTGCTGCTGCAAAGAACAGGAACAAAGATTTCCTTCATAGTGTCTCTACCATTTGCTCTTTCCTTCACATTCCCATAATCCTACTGCTGTTCCATTTAGACTTACTGCAATAACTTAACTCATTTCCCGACCTTTAGCCTTTTTCCATCCTGTTACACACAAATGCAACCCGATTCAACTTTCCAAAACATTTTTTTCATGTCCAATGGTACTGTCATAAAAACTAGACCTATTTGTGATAGAGCCATCCATCCTCTAGTATTCACTTGTCTCTGGGAGATTTTTCCTCTCTTTCATCTCCACAGCTAGCACCATCTGCTAAATTTTTGCTTCCACGACTTATACTCATTCTCCTTTGTTGCCCTCTCAGGATTCCTGGGGGTGGGGAACTTTCAATCATTTATTTCTTCATCCTCCCTCCTTTGCCCCTAGCTTCCCAAAGCATCATGCGATATTGGTGTTTTTAAAGGAGATTTACTACAAAGTACAACAGTTAGAAAGGTGGAGGGAGTACTAAGTCCAGTGTCAGATAAAAGAGATAAAAAGGTTCACTCATTCCATTTCTAAGCAGCAACTACATGGACTAGAACTTTATTTGCCTCTCCTTTCCTGCTGACAAATCCTTAATTTGTTCAATTCTAGCTCCTTTGCTGTGGATTTGGTTGGCAAGGCTATTTCTCAGCCTTCTTAAATCTACTCCCCTACATGAACATTTTGGGGTTTTGAAACAATACCTCTCTCAAGAAGTTAATTTCATAATATTTAAGCACCTATAGCATGCTAGCTACATTTTCTCTAATTTCTCTAATTTGGTCATTCACAGGTATCACAACCTAGTGGAGGTGTTGTTAACCTTTTGTCCTGGTCACAAGAGTGGATAACTTTTAGGTCCTCAAGTGCGGCCCTTTGACTGAATCCAAACTTCCCAGAACAAATCCCCTTAATAAAAGGATTTGTTCTGTAAAACTTGGACTTAGTCAAATGGCTGCACTCAAGGAGCTGGAAGGCCACAATGTGGCCTCTAGGCTGCAGGTTCCCCACCTCTGATGGGCAGTCTGGAGAAGTCTATGGACTCCTTCTCAAAATAATGTTTTCAAATGCATAAAAAAAATACATAGCATTGCAAAGGAAACCAATTATATTGAAACAGCTATCAAAATATTGTTTAAAATTTCACAGACCACAAGTTAAGAACACCTGACCTAGATCTAATCTGTCAACTATGGACTCAAGGAAAAAGGGTCTAGATCCCCTTATCTACAAACGAATGAGACTCTTCCCAATCTGAGTCCTAAAACTATCTCCCCTCTCAGGCTTCAGGCATTCTCAACCCTCTTACTCCCTATCTAAGGATCTCCCACTTGCCCCGCCCCCCAATCTCTCTGGATGTACTTGTTTACTCTCTCTCCTAAATCTGTCTTCCCCAGTCTCTCCAGATTTAACTGAAGAGAATTAAATAAAGGTTGCTTCACCCATATGCTAGTCAGGCCTGTCTGGGCCTAGTCCTCTACCTGGTCCACAATATAGCCTCCTTCCTAGCCTTAACTGCTCTGTTGTTATGAACTATGCACCCATGTGGCCTGCCACTTACTAGCCCAGCTGATATATTCTAGGGTCAATTATATTAAATACCTTTCCTTATTCTCAGCTCTTAGCTTCAATCATAACACATTCAAAAACTCTCTCAGAAAAGAGAGGGTGGAAGAAAAGAAATAATACTGAATCCTTGGACCCAAAAAACTGTTTTTGCCATAATTACAAATAAAAATGTTGATGAGCATATAGAGCAAATCAACTACATCTTCACCCTCATTTACCCATCTCCTTAACACTCCCTACTCCCTTTCTATTTCACCATGACCAGCCTTGTACAGAAAACCTTCAAACATTTTATTCTCTTGTTGATTGTTGTTCAGTTGTGTTCAGTTGTTTTCAGTCATGTCTGGCTCTTCATGACCCCACTTGGGGTTTTCTTGGCAAAGATAATGGAGTGGTTTGCCATTTCCTTCTCCAGCTCATTTTACAGATGAGGAAACTGAGGCAAACAGAGGGACAGAGACAAACAGGGTGAAGTGACTTACCCATAATCACACAACTAGTAAGTGTCTGAGGCCATATCTGAACTTAAGAAGATGAGTCTTAACTTCAGACCTGGCACTCTATCCACTGCTCAGTCTCTGTCCCTTCTTGTTGATTAGTTATTCATTTCTCCACAGGCTGATCCTAATTTCTTACATTCTTTTCAGGTCCATAAACTCACTTTACCTCACTTTACTCCATCGCATTCACAGCTATTTGCTGCAGCAATTCTCATACGTTTTGTTCTTGGGATCCCTTTACACGCTTAAAAATTATTGATGACCCACAGGTCCTTTTGTTTATGTGGGTTATAGCTCTCAATATTTATCATATTAGAACTTAAAATACTTAGAATTATTACAAAAAGTTTCACCTCAAAGACTCCCTGAAAAGGTCTTTGGGTTCCTGGACCACACTTTAAGAATCACTACTTACTTTTACAGAGGAAGTTAGGTCTGTCTAACCTGAGTTACCTCAATTTTCCTCCTCCAAATCTTAAAATTTCTCTATACCTACATTCGTCCTGCTTCAAGAAAAAATAATAATGGCATCTGACACAGGTGCTTTTCAGTTTGTAACGTGCGTTCCACGCCTTACCTAGTTTCAAATGTCTTTTCCTCTTTCCAAGGCTAACCATTTCCCATCAAGTCTTTCAAGCTCTTGTTCCTACAATAACCTCTCACACATTTAAGTGGAGATCTCAGCTCAGACATCTCATTTCTCACCTGGGTGCACCACCTTGGGACTTCTCTGACTTCTCCACCCTGCATCAGCTAACTCCCCCATTCTCTCCTTTTCAGGTTCCTTTTTGTTTTGTCTTCCTCCATAAGATTGTAAACTCCTTGAGGGCAAGGACTTTCTTTTCATATAGTTGTCTGGCCAGTGCATGGAACATAGTAGGCACTTACTAAATGTTTACTGACTTAATTTGACTCCCGTATCTTCAGTTCCTCCTTCTTCATTATCTCCTTGCCCTCCATCTACAAACATCCTCAAATCATACTTTGCTCCCCAAAGCCCTCCAACAACCCTAGAATCTGTTCTGTCTCTTACCTTCCTTTCACCATTACACCTTTCAAACTCATTACGTACACTCTCTGCCTCCATTTTCTCATCACTTCTTAACTTCTTGCATTTGCCACAAGATTAGTAATGACCTCTTGATAATGAAACAGCTTTTTCACAGTTCTCATCTTCCTTGACCTTTTGGTGAGGCTACCCTCCTCCTGGCCTTCCTACTTCTCTAATCATTCTGTCTCTCCTAACTCCTGACAAATGCTGACATGTTCTGTTCTCAGACATTTTTCCTCTCCACCCTTTTCCTTGAAGATCTTATCCATACAATGCTCCAGCTTTTACTTCTACATATATGACACATAAGCAGTCATCTCTAGTCTTGTCCTGTTACTCAGTAATCTAGAATTTCCAATTGTCTACAAGATATATCTCATCAGTCAGTCAAGCAATAAGCATCTATTAAGAACCTACTATGTACCAAGCACTATGCTAAGCCCTGGTGACAGAAATTGGGGCAAATGGCAGTTCCTATCCTGGAGGAGCTCAAAATCTAATGGGAGAAACAAAATGCAAATATGTACAAACAAGCTAAAAACAGGATAACAAGACAAGGAGTGACTGTCACTAGATCAAAGAATAGGGGGAGGGGTAAGGTGTAAAGAGAGAGACAGGAGAGAGGAGGTTATGAAGTGTACAGGTTATGAGGGACTTTGAATGCCAGACAGAGGGTTTTGTATTTGATCCTGAAAGCAATAGGGAGCCAATAAAGTTTAATTGAGTAGGGGATTGGACCTGTGCTTTAGGAAAATCACTATGACAGCTAAATGAAGGATAGATTAGAGCAGGGAGGGACTTGCAGTAGGCTACTGTAATTACTGCTGTATTGTATTACTATTATAGTAGTTTAGGCATGAAGTGATGAGGGCCTACCACAATGTGGTAGTAGTGCTGGAGGAGAGAAGGAGGCATATTCAAGAGAATTGCAAAGGTAAAATTAAACAAGCCTTGGAGACAGACTGATTATGGCAGGGGTAGGGAACCTACAGCCTTGAGGCCACCATGTGGCCCTCTAGATCCTCAAGTGTGGCCCTTTGACTGAATCCAAGTTCATAGAACAAATCCCCTTAATAAAAAGATTTGTTCTGTAAAACTTGGACTCAGTCAAAAGGCCACACACCCAAGGACCTAGAAGGCCACATGTGGCCTTGAGGCTGCAGGTTCCCCACTCCTGGACTATGGGAAGTGAGAGATAGTGAGGAGTAGAAGATGACATGCAGGTGAGACCTAGAGGACTTGGTTCCCAAGTGAGAAGTTTGTAAAGGGGGAGGGTTTAAGGGGGAAAACAATGAGTTCAGTTTCAGACATAATGAGTTTAAGATGTCTACTGGACATCCAGTTTGAGATGTCTGAAAGGCAACTGGAGATGCAAGACTGGAGATGAGCAAAGAGGTTAGAACTGGATAAGTAGATTTGAGAATTATCAGCATAGAGACTATAATTACATCTGTCGGAGTTGGTGAGATAACGAAGTGAAGTAACACAGAGGGAGAGAAGAAGGCCCATGAGACACCCACAGTTAGTGGTTGTGACTTGGATGAAGAACCACCAAAGGAGACTAAGCAGTAGTAAGATATGTAGGATGAGAATTAGAAAACAATGGTGTCCCAAAAGCCTAGAGAGAAAAGATTATCAGGGAGAAAAAGGTGATCAACAGTGTCAAAGGTCCAGAAGAACGAGGACTGAGAAAAGCCACTGAATTTGGCAAGTAAGAGATCACTGGTAACTTTGGAGATAGTCATTTTGGTTGCCTGATGAGGCTGGAAGCCAGATTATAGAGAGTTAAGAAGTGAGAGGAGAGGGGCAGCTAGGTGTCGCAAGTGGATAGAGCACCAGCTCTGGAGTCAGGAGGATCTGAGTTCAAATCTGACCTCCTGACACATAACACTTAGTAGCTGTCTGACTCTGGACAAGTCACTTAACCCCAATTGCCTCACCAAAAAAAAAAAAAAAGTGAGAGGAGAGAAAGTGGAGGCACCTATTTAAGATGGCTTTTTAAAGCAGTTTAAACACAAAGGGCAGAATGTTAGTTTATTAGGGATGGAAGGATCAAATGAGAGTTTTTTGAAGATAGTGGATATATGAGCTTGTTTGTAAGCAGTAGGGAAGCAGCCAGCAGACAGAGATTGGAAATAAGTGAGAGATTAGGGATGATACAGCAGGTGTTCTGATGGAAGGGATGGGATGAAATGGAATAGTTGTACAGGGAGAGAAGTCTGGCTTGGCAAGGAGTAGGATCACCTCTTCTTGTGAGATGGGGTGAAGGAGGGCATAGTAGTAGAAAGTATTTGAGTGATGAGATGAAGAGGAAAGAAGAAACTCTCAACAAATGGCCTCAATTTTTTTAGTAAAATATGAGGCAAGGTTCTCAACTGAGAAGGGGAGGGGAGGAGAAGCCATGAGGAAGGATGAAATGGTTAAGAAGAGCTTCTGTGGAGAGTGGAATAGTGAGTTGATAAGGGAGTTAAGGAAGGACTGCCTAGCATCTTTGAGAGCCCAGTTGAGATTAAGTAACATTTGTGTAGTGGACCCAGTACAGCAACCCATACTCAAATGTTCCAAACTGAACCCTTCATTTTTCCAGAAAAAAAGTCCTTCTCTTTTTCTGAACTTCCCAATTTCTGTTAATGACAGAACCATTTTCTCTCAGTCACCCAAACTTGAAACCTGTGAGCCATTTTTGACATCTGCAGCTCCTTCCACTTCTCAAGTCTAGTGAACAGGTCCTATCAAATTTAGATTTCCCAGTCTGTGTTAGTTCTCTATTCATTACTATCTTCAGCATGCTAGTCTCAGTCTTCATTAGCTCTTGCCTAGATTATTACAACAGCCTAACCAGTCTCCTTGCCTCAAGTTTAGCCACAGAAATCATCCTAATGAAAGAGCAACTCTGATGTCATTCCCCTAATCACAAACAATGGTTCCCCACTGACCAATGAATTAAAGTCCTCTACAAGTCTTTACTGAAGACTTTTCCTAATCTCGTAGCATCCTACCTTTCTAGTCTGGTTTTCCACTAGTACTGTATTGTATTTTCTAATGGAAATCGACGTATTGTTCCTGAACACACCATGGTCTTTTCCTAACCTCATGCTTATGCCATTCCAACTTCCTGGAATAATGTTCCTACCACATCTCTGCAAATTTATAAGGTCCTTAAGATCATGGTTGGTTTCAGTCTTTGTACTCCCTACACTGCACAGAGTATTAGTTCGATTCAATTGAAATATTTATTGAGTATCTACTATTTAAAAGGTAAAATTCTAAATACTAAAAATGCAAAGACAAGAATCAAGCAGTCCTTCCTTCAAGATGCTTGCATTCTACTGGGAGATATACCATGCACAGAGACAATACAAGGCATTTTCAAGAGGAAACATACTAACTGCTGCAGGAGGCAGAAAAATTAGGAGAGGCATCTGAGCTAAGCTTAGAAGAAAACTAAGTGTTCTAAAAGCAAAAGTAAGAAAGGAATAAATTTTAGGCCCATGCAAGAGGAAAGAAATAGGAGTTGGAATGTCAAGTTTTGGGGAAGATATAGTAGGGCAATTCATCTGAAAAAGAAGACATGACTAAGTATAATACAAAGTAAGTCTGGAAAGAGGGGGGGGAATTAGATTCTAAAGGGCCTCAATTAGCAAGTAGTTTGCATTTTGTCCTAAAGACAATAGGAAGGACAATAAAATATTTATTGATTGAAGTGGGCTGGCATTCAAAACCCTCCATAATCTATTTGGGAGATTTTACCTATTTATAGGAAAAATCACTGGCTTTGGACTTGGAGGATTTGGGTTCAAATCCCATCTATGAAGCTTACTATCTGTGTGACCCTAGGCAAGTCACTTAAGTTCTTCGGTTCCTCACCTGTTGTTGTTTGTCCTTCATTTTCCCAGAAGAAGACCAATGACATCAAAGGGTGATGTCTTGAATAGTGCACAAATTGGATTTAAGTTAGGCAGAGTTGCACAAAATTGGCAGCCTCACACTTTCTTCCAGAGTCACTGAAGTCCAGTGGCAAGACAAAAAAGACAAGACAACCGGGATGCAGTGGATGACCTTGGTTTCTTTGATGTCTAAACAGAGCTCTAAGCTCTCTCTAGCACCTGCTTCAATTGCTTTCACGGACATTGGAACTAAGTTATCATTCACCCATTCTGCCAGGGGAATTCTTCCCATGTTTGGGGTAGACATCCTCTTAATTCACTGATGGGTTTGAGACCTGTCTGTTACCCTCAACCTGATTCGGCCCCATCTGCCGAGAAGGTGTTACCAGTGTGTGACCCCTTCCCATATTACAGCTTCTTAGAGCCAAAGGTTAAAGTTAAGTGCCAGGTGGACTTTAACAAAGGTGGATGAACAGACCTGGAAAGGGTTCAGCGTGCCTTCATACCAGAGGTGCTAGTGTTCCACCAATGCCCTTACACCCCTCCTCACCCATAAAACGAGGAGGTAAGAATAAATGACCTTTAAGGCCCCATCCAGCTCTAAACTTGAGGCAAGGAGACTGGTTAGGCTACTGTAATGATCCAGGCAAGAGCTAACGAGGACTGAGACCAGCATCTGCTTCCTACGTGATCTTTCAGGCCCCTACCAGCTCTGCAGCTATGATCCCATGATCTTCTTATTCTTCTCCTAACCTGAACATCCCTGAAACACAGCAACCATATCCTGTGCCTACTCCTTTGTTCATTACATTCCCCCTTTCTCTCCTTCTACAATAGGGTCTAAGTCCAACTTCCTTTAAGTTTTCTTTGGCCACTCCAACCCACAGTGATTTCACGATCCCCAGGACTAATACAGCACTTATTATCCATGAAGCCTTCCCAAAAATGATGACAACTCGAAGAGTACTTTAATGGAGCCTCTTCTGCACTTTATACCCCAGTCCAAGCTTTCATGTCTTGTCTCCCTACTACATGGTAAGCCTAAAGGACAGGGTCAGAGGCCCCTTTCAACTCTAAATCCACAATCCTATGCTCTTTGTGCATCCCTCAGCTTTCAACAAAACAGGCCTTAAAAGTATATTAAACATGTACCCCTTCTTTGGCATATTTGCTCGTCAATTTTTCACTCATATTGTCTCCCCTATTAGGTCACAAGCTCTTTAAAGAGAGAAAAATGTCTTATCATTCTTTGTTTCCCCCTAGAGAAATCAAAATTCAACAAATAATTCTTGATTTGATTGAACTCACCCATATAAAGGAAGATTACAGAGGGATCATTTTTCATCTTAAGGACCCTTCCAATCCTAAGAGCTATACTTGAGAAAGAAGGGGAAACTCCCACTACAAACACAACAAAGTACAGAAGGAAAAAAAAACTTGACTTAGAATGAGTTTCAAGAACACAGTCGTCACAAGTATAGAACAGAAAAAGGTTTCTAGAGTAGGCTAAAAGATAACTGTAACCTGTCTACAAATGCTGTTTCACAAAACGATGAGTTCGAAAGAACTAAAAAAAGATGAAAAAATGGAAGCAACAGATATTAAACAGTAAAAATTTCTTAAACTTTACACAAGGCCTGGCATATTTTAAGTGCTCAATAAATGTCTAACTAAATTACAACGAAATCTCGATCAAGAGGAAACATCTTTCAAATCCCTTTTAACACTCCTCCTAAGCAAAACTCCTAAAAGATTCATAAAGCAAAGCAACCAACTACATATTTTAAAATGTTACATCTGTAAATATAAGCAAGATATTTTTCTACATCTAAAACACTACTCCCAATAGCTTCAGCATTGCATAGAGATCCCAAATTAAGAAACAATGAAGACTTAAGTTTCTTACTGATAAAGAGGTTTTCAGCTTCCTGGTAACCTACATTCAATTCTCAACAATGTTACATTCATTTTAAAATCAAAATAGTTAGATGAAACTAAAATCCATGTTAATTTAAAAACTATCCAACATAATTTTTGTCTTTTATCTAACCACAGCATTTAAAAATAGCTTATTTCTCTGAATGGCTCACTGACTACTATTTTTTAACTGCCTCACATTCACTTAGCCCCAAATGGCAAGTTATAAATTGACCCTTGCATTCTTAACACTAATTCCCTAGAGATGCTGTGAAATCTTATCAGTACACATGCTCCCTGTGACTTCATTTTAAAGAGGAATTTATTTTAGTCCACCAAATTAAGATACTTTTACAACCTGGAAAAGCATCACTAGAAACTGACTTGACATAAGGTCTAATAGAGTATACAAATAGTCATTTTGGAGAAAAGTGACAAAACTCTAAAATTCTAAATTAGTTTTAATTGTACACACTATCATGGCCCAACATTGATTTTCTAAATTGGACTTCGGCTTTCACCGTACAAAACGATGAAAAAAAAAATGGAAAGTGATTTAATAGCTAAAGTATGACAAAAAGTTATACCATAATTGCTGTTTTTTGTAATGCACAAAATTATTAGAAGATGTTAATAATGTGCTGAAATAAAAACCAATTAAGTCAGTCGGAAGGGGAAGAGGAAAGCTGATCAACACTCATACTACTCAGTATCACTGAATGTGAGTCTTGGTTTTTTACACTTAACTAGCCCAGCAAAAAAGCAGCCATTCAGTCTATCAAAAGTTAACTACATTTTGGCTAAAAGTCACTTTTCCAAACCTAATTAATCCTCTACGGCCACTTTCTAAGCGCTCTGCTACATCTGTTGAAAGGAGAAGTGTGTTCTTTCATACATAACTGACACTCCTCAGGAAGATGACTTCCTAATAGAGCCTCTATTTCCTAACTACCGGTCCATGCGCCTAATGACAACTATGACAAGAGAATGCCTTCTTCCACGATACTTGCAGTAACAGTTCGTGAGAGTCCTAATAAATAACTGGGACTTGAGGTTGTGCAGAGCCGATCAGCCCCGGAGAGAGCTTCCCACACTCTTCCCACAAGCCTGGAATGGTACACCAAGCCTCCCTAGGGATTTTATTTTTCAATCGCGGTCGAGATGCTTTCTGTTGAGTCTCAGGCACAGAAGCAACTTTCCTTGATAGTGCACTGCAGTCAAGGCCCCTAAGAGGAAATAAACTTAATCCCGAGCGGAGCAAAGCAAAACAAGGCGCGGCGCGGCCGAGCGGCCCCCACTTACCAGCAAACAATCCGAATTCACTTCCGACTTCGGGTCCCGCAGCAGGTTGTCGATTTTCTCAAACCGAGTCTCAAAACTGTCCCCAGTCGACATGGTGCTGCTGCTGCGGTGACAATCCCCTTCTACCAGCAGCACTAGCGACGGAAAAAGGCTCGGCGCTCACTTCCTCCGCAGGCCGGGGCTCGCCTCCTCGGCTTCGGCGTCCGGCCGGAGGAGCCGGAACCTCGGGGTCGCCGGGGGCTCCCGGGGCTCCGCGCCGCCCCTTCACTGGGCGGCTCTCCGCTCTCCTGGCCGGGCTCTGGGGGCGACAGCGACCCGTAGCCGCGCCGAAGCCCACAGGCGCATCCCACCCGACAGCCCGCCCGCCGCTGTCGCCACCGGTCTCGACGCCCTGGGGGAAGGTGCTCGCGCCTAGCGGGCCCGGGCCCCGGCCGCCGCAGCCGCCTCCATGAAGGGCCGGCCCCCCCCCCCCGGGGGGGGCCAGGGGGGGAAGGGGGGGGGGGGGGGGGAGGGGAGGAGCTCCCCCGGGGGGGGGGGGGGGGGGGGCAGAGGCTGCGCTCCCAGCTGATGCTGCCCGGCCCGCCGGCGGGGCCCGCTCTGCTGCTGTCCCAGGCGCTGCAAGCAGGCAAGGCAGGCAGGCAGGCTAACCCCGCATGCCCGGCTCGGCTCCGCCGGGTCCGACGTGCGGCTCCGCCTCGGTCAGGAGCAGCTCCCCGCGGGGCTACCTCACTCGCCCATTTTGTCCGCCCGCCGCCGCCGTTGTTGCCGCTGCCGCGGGCGTTACTGCTGCTGCCGCCGCCGCCGCCGCCGCCGCGGGATCCGATGGGGCAGGGCGAGGCCGGTGCTCGTCCGAGGAGGCTGGAAGGAAGGAAGGAAGGAAGAAAGGAAGGAAGGAAGGAAGGAGACAGGGCAGGGGCAGACAGGCCGAAGAGTCCGGTCACGACGGCGACTAACTGGGGAGAGCGCCTGGGAGGGGCCGGTCAGCCGAAGTCCGGGTTGGGGCGGGGAGGGGGTGGTGGGAAGGGGTGGGAAAGGGAAGAGTGAGTTGCGGCGGCGAATGCCTCGGGGGGGCTAGAGGGACTAATATGTCCGCCTTCCTGTTCAAACAAACGGAGACCGCCCGTGCGTACTGCGCATGCGGGGCGGGGAGGATAGGAAGGGGAACCAGCCCGGGTGAGCGCCGCGTTCTCTGAGACCGGAGACAGAAGGGGAGAGGAGACGTGCGCGCGCACGCGGGCGCCTAGTGCGCAGAATCTTTCGGATGGGGAGGTGGAGGAGGCGGTGCGGAGAGGCGGCGCGGAAGCGAGCCATAGGGAAGGAGGCGCCTTCCCCGGAGCTGGCTCCGTGGCTCGGTTCGGAGCTGCCTCTTCACCGCAGCCCTCGGAGGGGTGGGGCGGAGGCGGGGTTGCTTTGCTCCTCCGAGTTGCTGCGGTGGCCGTGGGGCTCTCGGGGCTGTTTTTTCCATCGCCCTGCATCCAGTCCTGGCTCGGGTCCCTTGAAGATTCTTACCAAAAGGAGAACCAGGCGCTTGAATGCCGTCCTTTTATGACGAAGACAAGATGTTTATAGGCATTAGTAAAAAAATAAATAAATTTTAAACGACATCTTCCGCCTTTCAAACGCTGACTAAGATTTCCCTGGGGAAAGGGGAAAAAAAAAGCAACTACTTGGCTGTTCATTTACCTAAAAGCTGGAAGGGACCTGAGTCAAATCATTAACGAGTGAAGATGATTTTGACAGAAGCCCCGAAGAGGAGAACGAGCCTTGAAACTGAGCTCTTGTCATTAACCAGAGGTTGTCACGGGGTTCTGCTTAATCGGTACGCCCAAAGGACAGTCAGACTGACACCCCGGAGGGAAATTTAGAGTTGTGATTTTACTCAAAATTACGAGGCTGAGAAAACTAGTCATTTCCTCCTTGTTCACAGGTTGCTTCATTGACTGTGCTGAAGGAGTAAAAGAGGTGTTACTCAATCTGCAGATGTCCTGATAAAATAACGTTGCCTATAAAAGGAAATCAGCCTTGTTTTATTTTTGCTAAATATTTATTATTATAATAATGCATGTGTATTTTATTAAATGTTTATTAGAAATAAATATTAAATTTTTACTTTATTATTTTATTCCATTTTCTTTATTCATTTTTTTTTTATTTCAAGTTTTAGATTCATCAGAAGGGAGCTCTGAGGATTTCACTATAAAACCTAAAGGGACTAGCAGTTTTCCTGTAACCAGCGTACTGTGTGTACTCCTGAACTAAAGTCAATCACCAGTGTGATTAGAAACCTTGTAGTTTGTGATTAGAAACCTTGTAGTTTGTATGGCCGTTTTTCCCCCGGGGTTTATTTAATTGTCTTTATTTAGGTAAGAATAGACCATTTAATCTCATTTCATTTCATTCACATACAATACACTACAAAAGATCCTGAACTACTTTGTATTTCGTTGTTGTTCAGTCATTTCAAATCCTTTGTGAACCCATTTGTGGTTTTCTTGGCAAAGATACTGGAGTGGTTTACCATTTCTCTCCAGCTCATTTGACAGATGAGGAACTGAGGCAAACAGAGGTAAGTGACTTACTCAGAGTCACACAACTAGTTAAGTGAGTGATGCCAGATTTAAACTCAGGAAAATGAGTCTTCCTGACTTCAGGCCGGGCACTCTATCCACTTTGACATCTAGCTGCCGCTTGTATTTCATAAATATCTTGTATTTATAAGTATGTCATAGAAGATTCTCAAACTACTTTGTATTTATTTTTGCTTATTTAGATTTATTTTGTATATAATTGTGTGTGTATGTCACACACATATGTATATATGTATATATATTTGTGTATATATACACACACACTTGTCTCCCTTGTTAGAATGTAAGCTCCTTGTGAGTAGGGATTGTTTCATTCATTGTATTGTATCCCCAGCACCTAGAACTTAATAAATACATGTTAATAACATTGTCCCTTTACAAAACTGAGATATTTTATTAAATTCAGTGACTTTTTGGACTCAAGTATTTAAAGTACAGTATTTGAATTTTTTTAAACTAACCATATGAATTAGCAGTGAGCCTAAGGATTAAAATAAATCCAGCAAGAGAGCTAAAATAAACTTACCAAACTCTGCCTCTCCTTTTGATTACCATTTTTAGGTGTTCTTAGGAATTTGTTGTTTCTCAAAGAACTTGGAACATTTTGACTTTGTTGCTAACTGTTAAGGCCCACAGTACAAAGAAGAGTTTGAGATGAATGGATAGCAAGAGTAATTATTGATGAATCATAAAATTTAGAACTGGAGGAGACTTTAGATGATCTAGTTTAATCCCATCACTTAATAGAATTAAAGAAATAAAGTGACTTACCCAAGAATTGACGTAGCCATTAAATGTCAGAGCAAAGAGTCAAACTCCAACTCTATTTTGTTGCAGCAGTCTTTCCCTGATACCTTGCTACACCTTGGTTTTTAGTCAAATTTTATAAAGCTAGATGAAAAGGTATATAAATCTTAAGGGTTGTTTGTTTTGGGGAGGAACTTTAAAAATCTAAACAGCTGCAAGGCTTTTCTAAGTATTTTCCCATGAGATTTGGAATCCAAGGCCCTGGTTTTGAATCTCAGCTCTGCTATTTATTAGCTGTATGAACTTGGGGCAAGTCGTTTAATCTTTCTGGGTAAGATGAGCTCTGAGCCCCTTTCAGTGCTAACTCCCTATTTTACAGATGAGGAAACTGAGGGAAACAAGTAACTTGTCCCGGATCACACAGCTAGTAAGTGTCTAAGGCCAGATTTAAACTCAGGTCTTCTTGACTCCAGTGCTCTATCCACTACACTACCAAAATTCTATGATATAGGATCTAAGTTTAACTTTTCATTCACTTTATATAACATGAAATAGAAGAAAAAACAGTGGCCTGGAGTTTTACCGCCAACTGTCAGTAGTATGGCATTAGGCAATCATTTAACCCAGGGGTTAGATGTGGCCTCAAGGCTGCAGATTCCCCACCCCTGATCTAACCTGTCTAAATCTCAGTTGCTCCATATGTAAAATGGGGGATAGTAGAAAGGATAAATGATTTCCAGCTCTCCAATTCTGTGATTCTAAAAGTCCTGTGAGTGTCAAGGGGTTGAGTGCTGATGCAAAAATAATGGCACAGATATATATTAAAATATAGCAAAATGAACATTCTGAGAAGTGAATTTCTATTACACAAATGTGCAAATTAGCCATACTTTTACATCTGGTATATTAACAAGCATAAATTATTCGTAGAAAAAAAGTTAATAATCTGCAGCATGACAAAAGTCCATTGTAAACTCCTAGGGAGGAAATAGGGTAATCAAAGCACCAAATGGGGGGCGGGGGGAAGACTTTGGTAGCATCACTAAAGATGAGGTGGTTAATGCTGGAGGTACAGAGACTTAAGAGGAGGCTGCATTGATCCAAAGGCATGAGGCAATTAACTTCTTGGAAGGGAATAGGTATAATTGGAAAATACCATTAAGGAAGAAAGAGAAAGCTTTGGCAGCAGACTTGTACAAAGCAAAGGAGACTTTAAAATTCCTCTGCATTTATTTTTGTGTTTATAAGAAGCTGAAAAGCAATGTGCAAATGCATTTTATCGTAACAAGTTTTTAAACCAGTGTATGTTGGTAGCATTTATTCTCCTAAGAAAACTGCTCACAGGGGAGGCTTATGGAAAAACAATGAATTATTCCATCGTTACCATGTATATCCTCATCAAACCTTCCTACTAAGAAGGTATGTACAAAACCTTTACAACGCTAAGATTAAAGGAAGCTCTCATATGTCAAAAAAATTGCCAAGTTATAAAGTTACCATATTCTCAAAGGCACCATATTGTACCTATGTTTGTATTTTACCAATTTCTTGCATTTTATTGACTATTCTATCTTAAGAACATACCATAAAATGCAGGTGCACACCATAAATTGTATATCAATTGTAATTCAGTACAGTAAATTGCATGTTATTTCAAAAATGCTTGCCACAAATGTGTAAAGAATGTGATGTGGCTGAGTTACTATAGGAACCATAGCTTTGTAGACAGTTCCAAGAAAGTAATAGGCTTAATGTAACTTTGCAAAAGTGCGCTTAAGAAAAAATACACACACACACACACACATATACACATATATATTTACTAGAATAAACTTCTTTTGATTTCAGGTAACTATAGAGAACAGATAATTAGTCACTGCAGCTAAAACATAGTTTACCTTTTTAAAAATTTTTAACAATATTGTACTTTTTTTCTAACATTTTATTCCTGTGCCCTGGGAAATAATCTGAGGGATATACATTTTTCAAGCATGGGAATACTTTGTTTAAATTGCAGGTCCATTTGCCTAGGGATAAACCATATAAAATCAGCCAAGCTAATCTTGTATGTTTGGAATCATAGGATTTAGAGTTAGAAGGTACCTTAGACATCATCTTCTAGTCTAACAGATGAGATAACTGAGACAAGGAAGTTAAATGACTTGCCCAAAGTTTTCCCAGATAGTAAATAGCAGAACTGGAATTCAAATCCACTTCTCTTGACTTTAAATCCTCTTGCGTCCCTCCTGTGAAGATATTCAGAATGGAAGGAAATAATCTTTTAGAGATTTAGACATAGGTGTCATAGCTCTCAACTTCAAGATGTTGGAAAAGACTCATTTCAGTATTGGTGCAGGGGGTAGGGGAAAGAAGATAGAGGGCCCTGGATCCAGAGCCAACTTAAAAGACTTCTCCCTAGTCACACTTTATTCCTGGAATGCTTGCCTGTGATATCTGTGTTCCATTTCTTCCCACTCTCCCCAGAAACTATAACTCTATACAACTACAAAAAAATTACCCTATTTATAGTGGCCCTGGTCCATCCCTTAAAGTAAATAGATTCTGGGGACATCCACACTAACACACATGGGCTCCCCAGGAAAGATACCCCAGGTTCAAGGTACTCTGTGGTTTACATCCATTTAAACCATAGCTCACAATCCCCTACTAATTCCTTCCTTTTAATAATGTTGCACACTACAGCAACTACCCTTGTATCTTTTTTTTTTTTGGTCTAGGCTGGTTCATTTCCTTGACCTACACTCACACTGTCACATTGGTAGTTCACAGAGGGAGAGCCACACTGTTGCAGCTCATTCTCTCAGGGTCCTAAGGTTAACCCTAGTGAGGAGATAACACTTCTACTATTCACAACTATAATTCCTGAGCCCCCATCAGTGTGCTTCTCATTTAACAAATCAGGCAGAATGAGACAATTAACTCATAATCAGAACATTTACTAAACAAGGCAAAATAAAAATAATTATCGCGTAACAATCTATACTCCTTCACTGATGCATATTGTATACGTGAGTAGAGAATGGACACAAATTTCTAGAACCATAGTAAGAAGCCACATGTGCTGGGCACACATGTGCCCAGGGAACCTCATGATTCTGAACTCTGGACTTTAATGTCTCTTGTCCCCTTCAGGGACAGTCTGCACAACAATTCCCTGATGAATTTGACTGATTCTGTACAGGCTGCTGTGCTCAGATCACTCCCCTTCTGGGTGGCTGAGACAGTGTTAAGCATTTTGAGCAAAACAGAAACCCTAAGCCTGGGATCCGCAGACATCTTCTAGGTCTGCTGTCTCATCTGGTATCTGAGGGGTTTTGACCTTTCAAAAAGCAAGCTCTGAGGTCTCTACCCATTCCTTGTCAGAGGTCTCCATTGAGCTCTCAGTTCAACTCCACTCTGAGCTCAGCTCTTCTTTGAACTCTCAGCTCAATTCAGCTCCCAGTAGCAGATGGAAAGCCTTGTTCTTCCTCCTGTCAGCTATTCCGAGAGCATTAGGGAACAATGTAGGTCCTGAGATGTGTTCCTCAACCCAAATGGAGGTCTTTCCTGGTCCTAACCCTGAAGATGCTACTCAGACCCAGTTTTGAGGTTTCTCACAACTCAGAGGTCCTACTGCTTCAAAGCAGAGTCTTTAGTATAATGTGATCCACTTCTATTTCATGGTGAAAAACCAAAATCCATTTTTCTTCCATCTAAGTAATAAGTAGACTATATAAATGTATATAATATATGTGTGTATATACATATACATATATTATATACATATATACATATACACACACATGCATACATAAACACATGTACACATAAACAACTATATGTATATGTGTATATATGCATATATGTGTGTATATGTGTATGTATATGTATGCCCTAAATGAACATCTTTTCTCTGTAGGGTTGCCTCCTCGGTGTTTCTCTAGCACCTGTCCTTGTTTTCTGCTCCTTTCTATTAATGTTGTTATTTTTGTTGTTCAGTCATTGCATTTGTGTCTAATTCTTTGTGACTCCACTTGGTGTTTTTTTTTGGCAAAGGTAGTACAGTGGTTTGCTGTTTCCTTCTCCAGCTCATTTTACAGATAAGGAAACTGAGGCAAACAAGGTTAAATAACTTGCCCAGGGTCATTCAGTAAGTGTCTGAGGCCAGATTTGAACTCAGGAAAATGAGTCTTTCTGACCCCAGACCTGGCACTGTATCTACTGTACCACCTAACTGTCCTTTCCATTAGTAAAATTGTCCAAATTAGAAAGAAGAACCAATTTACACTAGTCAGTCAAAATTAATGCAAAAAATAGATATATAAAGTAATAATGTAGTAAGAAAAGTAGCAATAGAACATTTCCTCAAGAAACCCTACAAATATATCCACTATCAGCGGGAAAAGTAAATTGGCTTAAGAAATGTTCATAGAAGGAAACAAATGTAGGGGATACCTACAGCTAGAGTGCAGGGACACAAAGCAGCCTTTTAAATCTTCTATAACTAGCTCAGTCTTTCTTATTTGCCTAGAACAGAGGAGCATGTTGGGGAAAAGTTGAAGGCAGTACCCCAATTTCACTCAACTTCTTTTCATTTTGAAGTAGAGCACTGGGAATACTTAGTCCAGTTGAGGGGTAAAAGAATTAAATCTAAAAAAAGATTTCTGATGCTAAGTCAGATTAGAGTTGAACTGATGGAGTTAGAAGAAACATTAAAAGAAAAGAAAGCAATAAAAGAGCAGATGTGATCTTAGTCTAGTCATCTGCTAGTTTATGGTGTAGTCTGGTTTAGGAAAATTGGTACACAGCCATCAGTTCAAAGCACTGCCTGAAAAGTGCACTTGTCCTCTACAGCCAAAGAGAGGCTTATTAACCCATAAGTAAATAGTGGACAGAAGGTGGTTCTGAAAATAACACCTCTCCTAAAGAATATAGTTGAGATGTGGCAAGTGATCAATGACCTGGGATCAGAATGGCATAGGAGATGGAGAAATGGTTGTGGTGCCTTTGAGAAATCATGCAATACTCTTGCATTGTGGTATAGTTGTGGTGCAGTAGAAAGACCACTGGGTCTAGAGTCAGAAGATCTGGGTTTTTATGTGCCTCTGATGTTTATTGCCTATGTGACCTTAAGCAAGTCACTTAATTTCTCTGAAATTAAATTTTTTCATCTATAAAATAAGGGGGTTGGACTATATGGTCTCTAGGATCTCTTACAGTTCTGAGACTGTGAGCCTATCATGGCCCCAACTTCTCCCTGAAACAAAGGTCCATTTTTTTAACATCGATATTCTTCCAATAATTTTGTATGGACACAAGTCATAGAATACAACAATGTCGGAAGAATTAAAGTTGTAGATCATCAAAAGGAAAATAGAAAGATCCAGGGAAGATGTGTGTATGCTACAAAATATTGTCAATGAAAAATTTAATAGGAGAAGTAGCATGAAAGATACATCAGGAATATATATAACAGAAAGAGAGGAGGTCAACTAATAAAATTAGAATGATCTATAAGCAATAGATAACCTCTTTGCTCCTTTGGCATCTGTTCTATTTCAAGAGATCTATAGAAAGAACCACCAGGTCATTAGATGAACCCATTGTAGAGGATTTATAGGAGGATGTAGACAAGAGTTAAACAGAATAAAAAGGTATAGATGGCTTTTAGTCTGTACTTAAACAGAGAGTAACCTCATCAATGAGATACTTTGAATTATCAAAGTATAAAGATTGATAATTCATTTTATAGGACAAATATTCTTTTTTTTGGAGGCAATTGGGGTTAAATGACTTGCCCAGGGTCACACAGCTAATAAGTATCTGAAGCTGGATTTGAACCCAGGTCTTCCTGATTCAGTACTCCATCCACTAAGCCACCTAGCTGCCTCTGAGGCAAATATACTTTTAATTCTCAAATATAGCAAAGAAAAGGCTGAAAAATAAAAATATAGACCAACATCAGTAATGAATATTGATAGAAATATAGTAAATATTGATAGTGTACAGCAGTATATCTTTTAAATTATTTATTACAATCAAGTAGAATGAATATTAGAAATATAAATATAGTTCCAAATTGGAAAAAAATCACTATTAAAAATCATATCAACAAGAAAAAAGCATAACCTGCTATCCATAACCATATGGAAAAATGCTCCAAATCACTAATAGAGAAATGCAAATTAAAGAAAGTGAAGTTTCAGCTCAAATTGGAAAAATTGTCCCAAAAAAGGAAATTACAAATATTGGAGGGGCTAAGGAAAATAAGCATATTAATGTACTGTTGGTGGAGCTATGAATTGGTCCAGCCATTCTGGACAACAATTATAAAAGATAATAAATAGGGTAGTGTAAGAACTCACCAATGCAATGATCAACCATGATTCCAGAGGAGTAATGATGAAGAATGCTAAATACCTCCTGACAGAGAGCTAACAGGCTAATGAAATATGCATTTTTGGACATGGCCCAATATGGGATTTTATTATGTTTGACTATACTTCTTTGTTGCATTTTCTTTTTCTTTTCTTTCAGCATGGGTTGGGGAAAGTTGAGAGATGAGAAGGAAGCAAAATGGTTGTTTGACAATTGAAACAATTAATTTAAAAAAGAAAGTATAATAATTAGATGACTATGTAATTAGCAGCAATGAAAGTCTTTAAGAAAATAAAGCTTCCATTTATTTGGAAAACTCCGTCAAGTATAGGAATAGAATGTCTAAGCCTTTGATCTTACTAGTATTGCTAAATCAGGAAGGTACTGCAGTGGACCTAGCCTATGTCCACTCAAGAATATTCACTCCAGATGAAATGGGTATTACAAGTACATACTATAAAAGAGCATCCAGAGAGATAGTGTGAGTACATCATGGTTTTGTGTAGCCTTAAATCCATCAGCATCTCTCCTAAATAGAATACAGCATGTCTTTCATGCTTAAGAGATTCTTCAGCTTTTCCTTCTTTAGATTTTAGCAACCCTCAACTTCAGCCCTCATTCCATCTAATCTGTTCATAGTGATTAAATTGTTTCTTTTGATTACTCCGCATTGTTCTGTGACTTGGAACTGAGCTTACAATTTACTAAAAGTAGTATGAAGCTCTTGCTTATAACTATAAGATCTGTTTCTACTTTTATGACATAATAACTGGCTCATAATGAAAGGAATTCATATTTTCAGTCTATTTCATATACATTCATGGTTTGCCTGCTATAGTGGTCAGTACTATCTGACTACTGACTGAAGCATTTCCAGTTACTGGGATATTGGTATTTCTCATTTGTTCTATTGTATCTTGGCTTCTTGTGGTACAAGAATATGAAGGAGAGCACCTGGCTCCACTGTCCTCCATGTCAGGCCAATCATCATGACAGCTTTGAATAGGACCAGCTGGCAAATCCATGCTGCCCTTTTGAGTTCTTTGACTTGAGGAGAAGTTGCAACATACTGTCAGGAGTGCTAATGCAATCAATGCTATCACAAGAGTCAAGTTCACCAACATGTCAAGTTTTCTTTCAGGCCTTTCTAGCTCCACATGGGAAGTCTCTGCTGTACAACTCCTTGGCTAGAAATTCCCCTACTTTGCCTCTGCTTTTGTCACATGCCTCCTGGCATTAACAATAGGCTGTACTTTGAATGAATGAATAAAAGGCATTTTAAGGCTTTTTTATGTGCTAGATGCTGAGCTAAGTAGGGGATGAAAATATAAGTAAGACAATCCCTATTCTCAAAGAGTTTAGATTCTAGTAGGGGAAGGCAACACATATAAGAGAAGGGTGGCTAGGAAGGAAAGTTTTAGAGAGGGAAGTTAAAGGGAATGGTGAGTGGAGTTATAAGACAATCATTGACATGTTCTTTCCAGAAATGATAGTGTTGATTTTGTTACTGTTCTCAGAGGTAGAGGTGAAAAGATAGGTGGGGTACACTTAGTGGCATGACATGGAGATACCCAGAGTAGCATGGTGAGCCTGAGACTGAGCAAAATAAAGTGAATGCTTGCCTATCAGATCCCAGGGTTCCAGGGCAGAAGTGGCAACTGGAATGCAGGCCACATGGCAAGCACATAACTTTGGGTAGGTTATTATTATTCAGAAAGTCCTACTCAACATATCCCACAGTGAGATGGAAATGGCTCTGGGATCTCTTGAAAGCTATGCCAATGAAGTGTAAGCTCTACAGTGAGAATGGCAGAGTGATGGGAAAGAGGACAGAAAGTGCTAAGATTCGCAGTCTTTAGGTCATCTATAAACTTTAATTTGACTGTTAGTACTCTAAATGTGAGATCATTGTCCAGTGACTTTGCAGCTGGGTGGTATAATAGAGGGATAGACTTGGAGTTAGGAAGATCTGAGTTTGAATCCCGACTTAAACATCTGTTACCTGTGTGACCCTGGTCAAGAAATTTACTCTATCTTAGTCCTAGTTTCTTTATCTGTAAAATGGGGATTCTCGTAGCACCTATTTCTCAGAATTGTTGTATCAAATGAGATAGCACATGTAAAACACCATATAAAGGTTAACTATTATTTTTGTTATATCACTGGAGAAGTTGAATCATAGAAATCTTGGAATTCTTGCTATAAACAAAACCAGAAGAAAGAAGTAAGTTGCAGCTAAATGGAAGGATGATTCATAAGTACTCTTTGGAGAGATTAAGAAAGGAGTTAGTGGAGTGGATTTTATTGTACAACCAAAAATAACAAGGGCCATTCTTTCATGGAATATTTGGTTATCACATATTTTGTTACTAATAATAAGTATTTGCAAAAAGACAACCATAAAAATAATTGCAGCTTCTGTACCCATATTGGTTACCGCAGATGAAGACATAGAGAAATTATATTAAAAACCTGATAAGAGTACATTAAACCAAAATTATTCTGATATTTGGTAGCTTCAGAGTAAAGGTGAGTAAACATTGGGAGGGGGAAAAATATATGGAAAGTATGGCTCACTAGCAAGGAAAGAATGACCAAAGGCTTGTAGATTACACAGAACTCTCATACTTTTATGACAACAACATGTGCTTTGAGGGAGAAAAAGTAATTGATAGGAACTGGACAGAGAAGAGCCATATAATATTATAAAAAATGAAATCTATTTTAATAGACAGGAAAAGACTTGTTATTGATGTTGGAGATATTCCTAAATCAGCTATCTGTGCATATTCATACCATCAACTTACCAGAACTAAGATCAGAGTTAGTTAAAAAAAAATCAAGAAAAATAATTAGAAAAAGATTGTTGTTTGTCCTTTTTCGAAGAGGACCAATGACATCACAGGGTGACTTGTGCACAAACTGGATTTAAGTGAGGCAAAGTTGCACGAAGTTGTTAGCCTCTCTCTCTCTTCCAGTGTCAGTGAAGTCCAGTGGCAAGACAAAAATCAAGACAACTGGGATCCAGTGGCAGGACTTGTGATTGACCTGGGATGCAGCAGATGATCTTGGGTGTCTCTGAAGTCTGACCAAGCTCTGACAGCGCCTGCTTTTCATGTAGTATATCAGTAAAATCATGTAGCAATCAATAAAATTAAAGATTATCTTGTAACCCATGTCTGAAAGTAAAATAAAACCTACAAGCCTGACAACTGCTTGGACTATAGGAAGTGGTCAATAAATATTTAGTGAATTGAATGGTTTGGGAAGTAGTAAACTACCTAAAAAGTTGATAGTGCCTGGATGTCTTATTAGAATTTTTAAAAGCAGAGATGTAGACCAGTTAACTTAATTTCTATTCCTGGCAAAATTTTAGGAGGCTTACTTCATGAACATTTAGAAAGAGAAGTGGTAGTTACTAAGAACCAGTATTAGAACGTCATGCCCGAATGACTTCATTTCTTTTTTTAAAAGCAGGGTTGTTAGTGTAACATATTAGGGGAATGCCACAGGCATAATATAACTATATTTTAGCAAGGCATTTGACAAATTCTCTCTTGATATTGTTGTGGACTGATAGAGAAATGTGGATTCGATGATAGATGCATAGACTGTTAGAAAATGAAAGGGGCCTTAGGAATTATCTATCTGGCTGTTAAAGTATAGTCATTAATGAACTGGAGCAAGGTCTACAGTGAAGGACTCCAGGGATCTGCCCTGTTCTATTCAACAGTTCCATCAATGACTTGAATGAAGGCATAAATGGAATGTATATTTATAGATGACATGAGCTATAAGGGACGAAAGACACATTATGTGACAGAATTAGAATCCAAAATCTAATAAAATGAAATTTAATAGGGATAAATGTAAAGTCTCACATTTGAATTAAAAAACAACTGTACAAGTATCAGAAGTCATATGACTAGAAAGCAGTTTATGTGAAAAAGACCTGGGGATTTCAATGAACTTCAAGGTCAATAGCAGTCACAGTATACGTCTGCCAGAAAAGCTCATACAGTCTTGGATTGAATTAATTAAATCTCATAGCTACAGAATCATAGATTTAAAACTAGAAAGAGCTTTAGTTCAATGGTCATGGTGTCAAACTCCCTCATTCTATAGGTGAGGAAATAAGGCCCAGAGAAGTAAAAGGACTGCCCAAGGTCACATAAGTAATAGGTGACAGAACTGAGATTCCCACCCATTGTTCCCATCCATTGTTTTTTTCCACTAGACCTCACTTTTGAAACCAGAATAAGGAAATAGTACTACTGTTTGTCCCGATCAGAATACATCTGGATAAGTAAGTTAATTCTGGGTACCCCATTTTAGTAGGGATATTGAAATTCTGGTGGATGGCCAGGGTGGTGGGAGAAGAGGGAAATGAGTTGAAACCATGCATATGAAGGTCACTTACAGGAATTGTAAATGTGTAACCTAGTGAAGAGAAGAGTGGGGGATGTGGAAGTTGTCTTCAAGTATTTGAAGGGCTATAATGTAAAAGTGAATGGAATTAAGCTTGTTTTGCATAACTCTAGTGGGCAGAACTAAAATTAATATATAAGAATTATTGAAAGGCAGATTTGGGGAAAGTTTGAAGGAAATCTTTTCTTTAATTAGAGCCATCCAAAATGATGTGGAGACAGATTCCCTTTCATATACTGGTTGGACAAGATGATCTCTGAGGTTTCCTCCAACCAAGATTCTATGACTCAATGATATGAGGTACATCCAAAATACTTAGTATATGGTTTCTGTAGTCACAGATCCTGAATTGAACAATTTAATTCAACACACATTTATTAAGCACCTGCCATGTGAAAGGACCTGTGGTAAACACTGAGAGAAATAAAGAGATGAAATAAAACACAATCTGTTCATATCCTCAGGTTGTTTACAAATTAAGTAGCAAGATAATTTTGACACATTAAAATACAAAAGAGAAAATAAACAAAAAGGTTCAGTTAAAAAAAAAAGAGGTAGTCATCACATGCATAAGTCTTTTTCCATATAGGAACCTCCAGACCAATGTTGCAGAAATTGGGTGACACTTTGAATGTTTTCTTATTTTATACAAAAATTTAGAATTTACGTAGATCAATAGAAGATAAATGTACCCTTCGCTTACATTGGGGTAAAGAACAAAGGAGTTGGGAAGAAGTGAGAAATCAATCACCTTGCCTCCAGATCCCTTCAATAAAAGCCCTATAAGCAAGGGGAAAAAATAATTTCAGCTCACTACCATATGTCATGTCTCTTCAATTTATTGAAACAGCCACACTAGAAGACACACACCCACACCCACCCACACCCACACCCACACCCACACCCACACACACACACACACACACACACACACACACACACACACACACTGCTAGAAACAGAATCATGAGTCTTAGGGAGCTAGCAGAGAAATGGCTAGTGGCGGGGGCATAGGAACTGATCCATAAGACATATACTATCCTTCAGCTACATGCCCAGCTGAGGATTAACATAAAACAAATAGTTCTGAGGGACCAGCCTAAGCACAGAAGTTGAAAAAGTTGTTGCTATTCAGTCCTGTCTGATTCTTCATGAGCCCATTTGGGGTTTTCTTGGAAAAGGCATTGAAGTGGTTCGCCATTTCTTCTCCAACTGAGGGAACTGAGACAAACAAGGTTAAGTGTCTTGCTCAGGGTCACACAGGGATCATTTGAGGCCCTATTTGAATTCATGAAGATGAATCTTCCTAACTTCAGGCCCAGCACTCTATCTACTGCACTACCTAGGTGCCTACCTTAATTCTAAAGCATACACGAAATCCTCTATTCAGACATTAATTACAGCATTAAAGGGCTTGAATCAAGCCCCTTGCCTTATGCTTCTCCAAGGCTAATTTTCTCCTAGACAGCATTAGAGCAGAGCAACATCAAAGTGGCCCCTAATGTGCACTAAAGTCCTCCCACTCCCCAAATTCCAGCCTCCCTCTTTGACTTGGCCAGTGGCCTTGGCCCAGTGCACCTGTTTATGGATCCAACTGAAGTCTGAGGCCTCTTTGTGCATTCTTCATCCTAACATGGCTGCAGCGGCCAGGGTAACTATCATGGTGGGTGGAGGATGTACCGCCCCCCTACCCAGTATTGACTGTCATCTCCCTAGCATAGGATTAAAAAACAGCTGGCATTGCTATGGATGGGGAAAACTGGCCAGAGTGAGAAAAGGAAAAAGAGCAAGAGGTAAATGAGGGGCTGGGGGCCCTGTCTCCTAAAAAAGGCAGCAATCTGATTGTCAACTTAGTAGCCCCTTTAACAGTTTCAATACACTGATCCCTTTCTTTAGATTGTTTTACATCAGGTGCTTTGTGTATTCTATAAAAGTAAAGGTACAGCATGTCAGCAAATGATTTTTAAAGTCTTTTCTACTTTCTGTGAATTCCTTTACTTAATACTTTTAATAGAAACAATACTTTCTTCTGTATTTTTTGAGTGAAATATATCAGTGTTTTAAAAATAAGAAAGTGTTCAAATCACTAATCTGAATTTGAGTTTTTCCACCTAAGAATATTAGTTTCGCCTCTGTGTATTTATTTTTTTCCCTTAGTAACACAAATATGGGTACTTCACTTTAAAGGTATTTTTTTCATTCTAGAAATTTAATTACAGCCATGTAATTTTTTACTCTTGCATTTTCTCAATAGTTTCTTCCTTGTGTTTGCCCTTTTTCTTTCCTACTTGGCGAGATTTGGCTTTTTGCTCAAAGATCTTTTTGCAATCTTTGTCCAATTTTAGCCTTGTGATAATCACCTTGCTGGGATGAATGCCTACATGGACAGTTGTATCATTAACCTTCTCCTGCTGTACTCGCTCAGTGTAGATCACATATTTCTTTCATTAAACCTGGGCTACCTTGCTAATTTGCTGTCTTTTGTAGTGTCCTCGAACAACCTGGACTTCATCACCTTTTTGAATGGGCACGATACAGACATTGTATGTCTTAGCTCCTTAGAAAGAGAAGACAATTTTCCTCCATATGTAGGAAGGGGCATTGAAATGCCTCTTGTGGTTCTTGCTTCAGCACAAAGGGATTGAACTTCATTTTGACCTCAGAGCCACCGCGGAACAGAAGAGCTAAAGATAACTTTTTTAAAAAATTGTTCTCATCAGACTATTATCACGTCTTGTTGAAAGTAAAGATACTTTGTACACCAAAATCTCTATACCCAAAGCTCATCTCACTGAACTTAGGCTTCCCATTTAGGATATTTGTGTTCATTATAGAAACATTCAAAATTCCATAGTTCAAATGGTAGTTAAGTTGTTGTTGTTGCTGTTTTTGATAGAAAAAGAGAAGTTCTACATGAACTTGTTGCCTCCCCCCAATAGAATATAAGCTCTCCAGGGCCTGGAACATAGTGAGTGCTTAATAAATGCTTGTTGATTGATTAGGGAATAGAGTTGGAAAATTATTTCCTTTACTGGTACAAATGGATATGACTTTCGATCATTTTTACCTCTAAAGGCTTATAAAAATCACCTCTGCTTACTATTTTCTACTTCTTAAGGATTTCTCCCACTATTCCCTTTATGGAATCAAGATTATCTAGTCAAAGCCCTACCTAAATCCTAAGTCATATTCCCTTTTACAGCAGCTCTTAGAGGATGTCCTCTGGATTGCTGGAAGATCTCCAGGGGTAGAGGATCTGGTATCCCTTCAGACAGCGCATTTGATTTGTGGAGAAATCTAATTGCTAAACAGTTTTTCCTTATGTTGAGCCAAAATCTATTTCCCTTTAGCTTCTACTTACTGGGCCTACTTCTGACCTCCTGGAGCAAGCATGACACATCTTATTCCTCTTCTATATCATAATCCTTAAAATATTTAAAGACTAATATCATGTCCCCCAAGTCTTGTCTTAATGTAAGCTAAATATTTCTATTTCTGCTTCTTTATACATCCCTTCCCCATTCTGGTCACCTCAATTCAACCCAATCAAAAAAGCCATTGTTGGGGCAGCTAGGTGGTGCATTGGATAGAGCACTGGCCCTGGAATCAGGAGGACCTGAGTTCAAATCTAATCCCAGACACATGATCCTCACTAGCTATGTGACCCTGGGCAAGTCACTTAATCCTGATTGCCTTGGAAAAAAAAAAAAAGCATTTGTTAAGCCCCCATTATGTTCACTCATTATGCTCAAGGCACTGTACTATATGTTGGGAATACAAAAAGAAAGCAAAACCAAAAAGTGTTCCAACCCTCAAGGAACTTGTAGTTTAAGAAGGAACTTAATAATTTGAAGTATAGCTCAAGGAGGGCAATCAGAATGGTGAAGGGCCTCAAGTCCATGCCATATGAGAATCAGTTGAGGGAACTGGGATTGTTTAAGATAGCACAGGTAAAGTTCAGGTAGCACATATTAACTGTCTTCAAATTCTTGACAGGCAAGATGCTGGCCCTCAATTGTTGTTAAACGTACTGCAGCTGTTTGGAAGAGAAAGGCCTCTCTGAGGAGCATATAGGACTGTCTCTCCAGCCCCTCCAGATTTTCTCAAATCTAGTGGAACAAACCTTTACTTCTGTGATGGTCATTAAGTGCATTTTTATAAGCTATAGAAGGCCCTGGGAGCAACTCTTGTTACGTTTCTTTGTGCCACTGCTTAAGTAAAACAGCTGCTTGATTGTGTACTTAATATTTCTAGTGCTTTATTCAATAGAACAGATCTTGAGTCTTGGCTCGAGACAGAATTGATGTTAATGTAGTCCTTGTTGCCATGGATACACAACCCCAGAATCCACCAGCTCGGATGTTTGGACCTGGAATTTCTAGAAGAAAAATGACAGAAGGAGTTGAGCCATGTGGGGAATTTAGAGTTTGAAATTCACTCCATCATAGGTCCATTTTGGTTTATAAAGCATACATTATCTCATTTAATTTCATAATTCTTGGTGTAGTCTAATCAGAACAGAATGAAGTGGAAGATTCACCTTCACATTAAACACTATACTTCTATTAATGCTGCATCAACTTTTTTGGTTATTATGTCACACTAATAATTCATATTGAGCTTGAAATCCACTAACACTCTCTGGTATGTTTAACAAGAACTGCTTCCTAGCCACATCTCCCCAGTCCTAAACTTAAATGTAATTGATTTTTTTCAAGATAAGTTATAAGGCATTATAAATTTATAGCTATTAAATTTTACTTTGTTTTCCTTAACAACTAATTCCAATCTATAAAGAATTTTTGGAAGCTGGTTTTGACATCCAGTATATTAGCTATCCCTCCAGCTTCATATCTACAAATTTGATGACCATGTCATCTATATCTCCATCCAAGTCACTGGTAAATGTTTTGAAAAACACCAGGCCAAGGATAGATCCCTGGGACTCTTCATCAGAAATCCTTCATGTTGGTAGTTGTCAAGACTTTTTGGGTCTGCTCAGTCAATCTACCTAACTGTAGATGATCACCAAGGTCTTTTTCAACTCAGTCTTTAGGTCTACTATTATCCAGTCCAAATTTCTCTGTCTTTCCATGAGGATAACTCAATATGTCTAAAATGGAACTTGCTATTTTCTCCCTCAATCCTCCCCACCTTCTACCTTCCTTATTACAGTAGAGGGCAACACTATCCTCTCAATCCCTCAGGCTCATAACCTAAGAATCATTCCGGATTCTTTACTATCTCTTGCCCCCCATGTCTGACCTGTTGCCAAGGCCTTTCCATTTCATCTTTGCAGCACCTCTTGAATATGCTTCCTTCTCTTTTTTGACATTACTGCCACTCTAGTATAGGCCATCATCACCTCACATCTGGATTATTAGAATAACCTGCTGGTGGGTCTACCTATCTCAAGTCTCCCTCCATTCCAATCTATCCTCCATTCAACCACTAAAAGTTATTTTCCTAAAGTGTGCCTCCAGGATCAAATACAAAATGCTGTTTGATATTCAAAACTCTTCATAATGTAGCCCCCTCCTGTGTTTTCAGTCTTCTTATTCCTTACTCCTTGACACATACTCTTTGATCCAGTGACACTGGCTTCCTGGCTATTCCATGAACAAGACACTTCATCTCTGATTCTGGACATTCTCTCTAACTGTCCTCCATGCCTGGAATACTCTCCCTCTTCCACTATTACTACTGACCTCCCTGACTTTCCTCAAGTTCCAATTAAAATTCCATCTTCAATAGGAAGCCTTCCCCAACTCCTCTTAATTCTGCTGCCTTCCCTCTGTTGATTATTTCCCATTTATCCTGCATATAGATTGCTTTGTATATGTTTGTTTGCATGTTGTCTCCCCATTAGATTGTCAGCCTCTTGTGGGCAGGAACTGTCTTTTGCCTCTTTTTGTATTCCCAGAGTTTAGCACAGTGCCTGGCACATAGTAGGTGCTTAATGTTTATTGGTTGATTGAAAGGATTCCTTTCGTTATTTCTTATAGATCAGTGATATTCCATTACATTTGTACAACATAATTTGTTCCACCATTCCCCAGTTGAGGAAAAGACACACACCTGCGTGCATGTGTGTACACACACACACACACACACACACACACACACACACACACTCCTTTTAGTTCCCAGTTCTTTGCATATGTGTGTGTCCTTTTCTTCTTTCTTTGATCTCTTTAAGGTATAGGTCTATTCATAACTTCTCAATGCATCCATTGCATCTCTTCTTTTTTCCCAGGCTCACAAATTATCCCTTTAATAATCTGTTAGAGATTTTTTTGTCAGGAGTTCAGTTTAAGCTCATACGCCTATTTGTCTGACAAATATAACTTCTCCTCTTTTTTTGAAAATTAGAACATTTGCTCAAACTCCATAAGTTTCGGGTTTGTAGGCTAATAGTTTGATGTGTCATATATCTAACTTCTTCCCTTTTTCAAAAATTGGCACATTTGGCCAACTCCAGTGTTGAAGTACTTTTCTAGTTCACCACAATTCTGAAAGATCAGCAATAGTGACTTAGTAATCACATTTGCAAGCTTTTTCAGTAACCTGGGATATTATTCTGAGCCAACTGACTTGAAGTTATAGAAAACATATAGGTACTCCCTAATCCCCCGCCACACACACACACACACACACACACACACACACACACACACTCTTTTGGTTTCAATTCCCTATTAACTATTTTTGTTATCTCCTTTCCAATCTGAAGGTCATTCTCCTTATTATAGAGAAAAATATTTTTTGAGATCAAGGGATTTAAATAGTATTTCTTTGTTGCTACTGAGAAGGAATAGGATTTTCATGTTCTCTGTAGAAATGAAAATAAAATCTTAAATCTCGGCTGTTCCTGATATGTTTAAATCATGAACTGTTAAAGAAGTTAAACAATCCAAATACCTCATGTCTCAACCTAGGAATTTAAAATATAATCCAATTATACTTAAATAGTTATCTATCTATCAACAAGCATTTATTAAGCACCTACTATGAGTCAGGCACTGATTTAGGCACTGAGAATACAAAATTTTAAAAAAGAGACAATTCTTGCCCTCGAGAAACTTACATTCTATCAGAAAAGATATAGCCATTTTTTTAAAAAAATGCAAAATGATTGGGATAGGAATGGCTTTAGCAGTTGGTAGGGATCAGTGTCCTTTGAAATTCTGATTATCTGGTAACATACTGCTGGCCTTCTCAAAGGGAGTGGGAGGAGAGGGAGGCAGGGAGAGAATTCGGAACTCAAAATTTTAAAAACTGAATCTTAAAAATTTTTTTACATGTAATTGCAAAATATCTAACAAAATAAATAAAAATACATTTAAATTTTTTTTTCTTTGAAGTTCTGATTATTCAAGACTTTGCTGGTACTGATAGGAAGAAATAAAGAAAAATCTGTACTTTTTTTTTTTTTGGCTGAATCAGATACCAAATTCAGATGTAAGGGTACTATCAGAATTATCTCTCATCACTCCCACTTTAGCAGTAAATTATCTGTCAAAAGGAGGAGAAATTATGTAAATAAATAAGGCTTATTTTTAAAAAGTCAAGAACAGAAAAACAGAGATAAACAATGGTTGTTATTCTCATATCCATGGGGTGGTTTTAACTTCTGACATGAATATTGTGAAAACAATTTCTATTCAAAAATACACCTTTTATTTAAAAACCACATAAAACACAGGTGTATGGAAGAACTATAATCTGCCCAAACCCTGTTCCTTATCTTCACTGTGATCTCTAATTCCTCCATCCCTCAGTTCTTTCACAAGCCATCATCCTTCACATTCCATCCTTCCCATTTCGTCATCCATTTTGATGCCCTCTAGTATAAATTTATGTTCCATAATGCCAGCTAGGCCCTCAATGCAACAAGGCAATCTTTTTTACATAGTCCCAAACAATTTACTGTCCTACTCATCATAGCACCTCTTCCAATTTATTTCATCCCTCTTCAGACCTTTCATGGCTTCTCTCATCCTCTGGGTTGAGATCCTTTCCTCAGTTTACACTGAAAAAAAAAAAGAGGCCATTCTCTGAGAGCTCCTTCTTACCTCTTCCACCTCATCTCACATCACTTAACTTCCACCACTATCTCCTTTACTCCTATCTCACACAAAAAGGTGGTCTTTCTTATTACCAAGGCCAACCCTCTACATATACAAGTGATTGTATTCGATCTCATCTTCTCCAACAGATTGCCCTCTCTATCATTCCTGCTCTCTCAGTAATCTGCAATCCCTCCCTGTTTCCTGGTTATTTCCTAATTCCTGTAAATATGTTTCTCAAATCCTCAAAAAACCATTCACTCCATCTCTCTCTGCTAGCTATCATGCTCTCTCTCTCCTTTTTGTGGCTAAACAAGAAGGTTGCCTATAATCAGTGCCCCCACTTCTCCCCTCATTCTCTTCTTCACTCACTGCAGTCTGGCTTCTCACCTCATCATTTAACTGAAACCGTACTTGCCAAAGGTAACAATAATCTCTTAACTGTAAGATCCAATGGACTTTTCTCAAGTCTCATCCTTCTTGACCTCTCTGCAGCCTTAGACTCTGTCAATAACTCTCTCCTCCTTGATACTCTTCTCTTTAGGTTTTCATTACATAATTCTCTCCTGGTTCTCCCCCACCTGTCTGCTACTTCTTACTACCCTACTCCTTCTCAGTCTCCTTTGCTTGATTTTCATCTAGGTCATGGCCACTAACTGGAGTGTCCCTCCAAGGCTCTGTCTTAGGCCCTTTTTTCTTTCCCCTCCATATTATTTCACTTGGTATTTTCATCAGCTCCCATAAATTCAGTTATCATTGTTATACACTTGATTCCCAGATCTACTATTCCTCTTTCCTCATGTCCAGTATTACATCTCCGATTGCCTATTGGATATCTTGAACTGGATGGCAAATAGAAAATTTTAATATGCCCAGCATGTCCAAGAATGAATCCATTATTCCCCCCCAACCCTCTTTTCTTCTTAATTTCCTGATTATTGTCAAGAACACTACAGCCTTTCAACCAAGATGTCATCCTTGATTCCACCCTTTCTCTCACCTCACATATCCCATCTATTACTAAGCCCTATCAATTCTACCTTTGCAACAACTCTCACATTTCCATCTCTCTTCTGACATTACCACCACCCTATGCAGGTCTTTATCACCTCACACCTATTGCAAGGACTATTACAACAGCCTTCTGGGAGGTTTTCCTGCCTCAAGTCTGTCTTCATACCAGTCCATCCTGCACTCAGCTGTCAAAATGAATCTGGCCATGTCACCTCCCTATTCAATAAATTCCAATGGCTCCTTATCATCTTCATAATCAAATGTAACATCCTTTATTTGGCATTCAAAGGACTTCATAACTTGGCCCTCTCCTATTTTTCTTATGCTTTACTCACCCTCACATAGTCTGCAATCCACTGACACTGGCCTTCTTGCTGTTTCTTGAATTAGACACTCTCCCTCCTGACTGTGGCAATTTTCACTGGCTGTTACTCATGTCTGAAATGATCTCCCTCCTCATCTCTACCTCTTGCCCTCCTTGACTTCCTTCAAGTCCTATTTAATCTCCCATCCTAGAGGAAGCCTTTTCTAATCCCACTTTAAAATCATGCTTTATCTGTAACATCATCTCCAGTTTATTCTGTATTTCTCTTGTTTGTATATCTTTAGGGTGTGATCTTTAGGTTTGTAATCTTTAGAGTAGAGCTCTATGACAGAAGTTGACTGGAAACAAAAACCTATGAATGAGTCATTTCCCTAGTTATAGAGAAAGGGTTAGGTTTTAACTTCACCTTGGAGGTGAACTCCTCAGAAAAACAATAGGAGAGATAATCACACACACAATTTAGTGGAAGAGGTATTGCTTTAGAGAAAACAGCTGCCATTAATACAGAATGCCTGGAGTTAAGAAGACCTGAGTTCAAATTCAGTCTCAGAGACTTAGCTGTATGACTCTGGTCGAGTCACTTAACTTTTGTCTGCCTCAGTTTCCTCAACTGTAAAATGGGTATGATAATAATAGCACCTACCCCCCAGAATTATTGTGAAGTTCAATTGAGATAATATTTATAAAGTGCTTAGCCCAGAGCCTGGCACATAGTAAGTACTATATAAATGCTAACTGCTAATGCTACTACTACTATTACTACTACTACTACTACAACTACTACTACTAATAATAATAATATTTGAGAGAATTCCAACTCTGCCATGTAACTACCTTATGACATTGCACAGGCCACTTCAGTTCGATAGACCTTAGTTTCAACTATAAAAATGAGGGGGTTAGGCTCTATGAGTTTTAAGGTTTTTTTTTTTCCAGCTTTTTAACCATCTAAGATTTTAAGATGTTTGAGTGGGAATGTAATTGCATGCTCTCCCCCCCACCCTCACTCCCAATGTTAGTGGGTACTCAAGGAATACAAATGAATGTTAATAGTAGTAGTTAGAAAAAGTAAATAATAGTTAGAAAAGTAAATCTGCTGCCCCTAAAGGCAATTATAAATATTTTTGGACTTTATTGTCTTGGTTTATCCAGGCCGTTAGTTTCATTTGCATAACTTATGCTTTCTATTTAGCACAGCTAGAGTGCTAGCTTGCATTGATATGATACAGACTAGGTTTCAAATGGCCTAATGACTTTCTGGTAAATTTTCACAGAAAGTGTTTTCCACTTAGAAAAGGTATTTGCAATTTAAATTAATTAGAAAAATGGCAGTGCCAATCTAAGACACACACACAAAAAGCCAGAACAAAGCACAATACAGGGGGAAAAACCCAGATATTCAAGAACTGCTATTGTTTGAATCTGCCCGGTTGCATATCTGCCTTAGTCATACAGAGGACGATTTTAAAAGAGGAAAAAAAAGTGTTTAGTGCTAATTTTCTACCCTGATCTCATGCAGAGAGATGCTTTGGTATTTTTCTCTTATGCACTCTTCCTCAAAAGGACAGAATTTAAGACTGTTTGTCATGATGCAGTATGAGAGAAGGGTTAGGCTGCTCTATAAACTGTTAGAGAGATGATAAAAAAAAGCAATCCAATTGACTCATACAGGGCTCATAGCCATATAAATGCTTGCAAAATTGCTTCCTGTGCTGAAGTAGTGACCACAGAGAAGCAGAACTAAGCAAGAGACTCAGAGAATAAGAGAACTTAGCAAATTTTAACTCCCCCCCTTTTCTCTCTCCCCCTCTCCATCTCCCCTTCTCGTCCTCCCCTCTATCTTATCCTCTCCTCTCCTCTCCTCTCCTCTCCTCTCCTCTCCTCTCCTCTCCTCTCCTCTCCTCTCCTCTCTTCTCTTCTCTTCTCTTCTCTTCTCTCTCTCTGAAAATGTTGGTTGAAAGGGGCATAGACAAGTAAAAGTATATTTTGGTAGATTCACTGTTTTTCAAGAAAGGATAGCTCTTAATAGTATTCTGTATAATTTGCCTAAGAAATCATATTTCTTTGATATTTCATTAGTCAGTTTTCCAGAAATGGAGTCTGTTCCAGCACCAACTGCTGAACAGAAGATAACTTTTCAGAAGGTTTGTGGCTGCACATGTGATTGGAGGTGCATGTTATCTGCTTCAAGCATAAATAATCATAACATGTTAGAGCTCGAGGGCCTTAGAGATCATCTAGTCCAACCTCTCATTTGACAGATGAGGTAAACTGAGATCCACAATAGATGGTGACTTGAAATCACAACAAATTAGTTGTTTGAATGCAACTAAAGTCATTATATATACACATATTTAATTACTATACTGTAAGTTTAAAAAAAAAAAAAGAACCAAAATATTAACCAAATGTGTCTGACTTTCCTAGTATTCATTTCTGCACAAACCTAACCTGTTCTTCCGTAAGAGCACAAATTTAGAATTGGAAAAGACCTTAGGCCCTCAATACAGTCCAATTCCTTCAATTAGCAGATGAGAAACTAAAGCCTAAAGATGTTAAATGACTGACCCAAGGTCACACAGATAGTTCCAGAGCCATTATTTGAATCAAGGTCCTCTGACTCCAAACACATCACTCTTTCCACTGAACTAAGCTACCTCTATGGAATTATTATGAAGTGAGCTCTTTGCAGACCTTAAAGTGATATATCAATGTGAGTTATTTGTATTATTGTCATTGTTATTTGATATCTTCTACAGGAACCTTCACCACCACCCCCAACCTTCAGTTCACTCCTAAATGCTCTTTTATGTTTTATAGGAGCTTTCCTCAGACAATGTTTTGAACTCTTCTGCTTTCTCCTTGTCATCTGTGCTCTAGGAAAGTCTCCAGGAAACTTTTCCTCAGAAGCTTTTTTTTCTTTAATACTACAAATTACATTAATCAAAAAGGAAAATAGATGAGAAGTTCAGGACACATATAACAAGCCTGGCATGGAAGCATGATTTGAGTGCAGGTAGACAGTGAGATTTTTCGCCAGCCACACAGCACCAAAGCTAAGAGATTTTGCTGCTGACTACATAAGCCTAATAAAGGCAAGAACGTGACTATGTAGGTGCAAAATCTTGTCTTGTATTTTGTTCTGGTTCAAGTTCACTTGCATGCTAAACAAGCGAACAAGAGAGGATCTTGGGAATATCCAACCCTAAGTGAGATAGTTGTCTAGATCAGAAAATTTTGATCTCTACCTAAGGAAAGGGATTAAGAAAGGAAAGGCTTAATCTTAGTATAGGGTCTGGTTTATGTTAGTTTAGGGTGGAGCTTTGCAACAAAGATTGACTGAAGACCTATGAATGAGCCAGTTTCCTAGATATAGAAAGGGTTAGGTTTTAATTTCACTTTGGAGGTGAATTCTGCGGAAAGACAATAAGAGAGCTCATTTAGCTGCTGTAACTAAAAAGTGTTTCACCTACCCATGTCAGGGAAAAGTTCAACCAACTAAATTTTCAGTAGACCTGAGATGAGATGGCCTTTGTTAGCCCTGAAGACATGAGCTGGTAGCAGGGAATGATGCCTGGTTCAAACTGCAGCACCCACTAGCCAGCATGAGGCTACCAAAAAATAGCAGAGTTGTGTTTAACTGAGGCTATATAACTGCAAATCACTAGCAGCCATTATAATACTAGCAGGGACCCAAAGCAAGGTACCAAGTACAGATATCGCTCCCAGTGGAAAGCTGCAAAATGATATCACCAGAAAACCTTAGTGATTCCATAGAATCAGAAATCTGAGTCGTCTCTCCATGTATATGGTTTGGCCACTGATGTTCACTATGTCTCTAATGAATAATTCTTATGTAAGTTCACTCTCCCTACTGAAAGTGTGTGTATTTTTGGGAGACAGTGCATAGGTTTATTGGGGAGAGGGCTACTCTACTGGAATTTTTCTTACTATACGATTTCATTAAATACCTTTGTTATTAATTGGTTGTCTTTTAGCTTACTGAAGAAAAAAGTAAACATAGTCATAGAGATTCATGAGTTACGATTTTTACCCGCAATTATGATGCGAACCCAGGGAATACCTTGAACCTGGGGGTTAACTATTATGGATTCCTCACAGGCAAACAGAGAGAATCATACAAACTACAGTAATGACAAACTTCAATTTCTAGGTATCTGCTAATCTGCGAGAGCTTTTTCTCTCCATCAAAAGGAAAGAAACTAATAATTTTCTGGCTTACATTAATGAACATTTTATCCTTCAAAGGGTGAAAGAAGCAACTAGGGGAACTACTGACCTGTTTTACACCAAGGCATGGTATAGCAGAAATAACGCTAATGCCGGAGTCAGAGGACTTGATTTCACATCCTGTCTCTGTCACTTCCTACCTGTATGACCTTGGGCAGGTCACTTCTAAACTGTAAAAGGAAAGAATATGGTCTTTGAGATTCCTTCCAGCTTCAGATTTATGACCCTATAAACTGGTTGCCAAAGTAAAATTGATAAGAACTTTGTGAAGAATCTTCAATTTCTCTTTTAAATACGTAATAGACAAAGAGGAGAAAGATAAACATAGTCTAGCATGCGTACTAAATTTGTAAAGAGCAGATTTCCTAAGGATCAGAGAAAGCATAAGCAAAAATTCTACAAGGGGAAGCCACCCCTGAAAGGATGGAAAGTTCTCAAAAATCAATTTTTTTATGTTATAAGTATTTCCACATTAGTCATGTTGTGAAAGAAGAATTTAAACAAAAGGGAAAAACCATGAGAAAGAAAAAAAAGAGAGAAAATAGTGTGCTTCGATATGCATTCAGACACTATGGTTCTTTCTCTGGATGCGGATAGCAGTTTCCATTATGAGTGTTTTGGAACTGTCTTGGATCATTGTATTGCTGAGAAGAGCTAAATATATCATAATTGATCATCTCAGAGTATTGCTGTTACTATGTACAATGTTCTCCTGGTTCTGCTCACTTCACTCAGCATCAGTTCTTGTAAGTCTTTCCTGGCTTTTTTGAAATCTGCCTGCTCATCCCTTCTTATAAAACAATAGTATTCCATTATATTCATATACCAAAACTTGTTCAGCCATTCCCCAATTGATGGGCATCCTCTCAATTTCCAATTCTTTGCTCCCACAAAAAGAGCTGCTATAAATATTTCAAAAATCAATTCTTTTTTTTAAAAAAAGATTAATTTATAGGAATGTATATGTATAGCTTATATCAGATTGCGTGCCATCTTGGGGAGGGAGGTGAGGAGGGAGGGGGAGAAAAATTTAAAGCGCAAAAGCTTATGGAAGTGATTGTTGATAATTCAAAATAAATTAATAAAAATAAATAAATAAATAAAAGATTAATTTATTTATTTTTAGTTTTTAGCATTCACTTTTATAGGATTTTGAATTCTAAGTTTCCCCCCCTTCCCCTTCCCCTTCCCCAAAATGGCATGCAATTTGACATAAACTATACATGTACAATCATATTAAACATATTTCCACATTAGTCATGCTGTGAAAGAATAATCAGAACAAAAAGGAAAAACTATAAGAAAGAAAAAACAAAACAAAAAAAAAAAGAAAAAATCATATGCTTCAATCTGCATTCAGACTCCAAGGTTCTTTCTCTGGATGTGGATAGCATTTTCCATCATGAGTCTTTAAAAATCAATTCTTGAAGATACAAAGAGAAACAGTTCCAATGAGGAAGAGGAAATATGGTTGTCTAAAGAGACCAATGTGCATGCATAGGAAGTTTACTGACCAATTTAGATTTTGAACAGTCATATACAGAGAGACACAGAAATATCATGATATATTTATATCTGGAAATGTCCTTAAGAGGCCATCTAGATGGTTTATCACTTTCATTTTATCAAGCATGTTTTTTTTTTAGTATTTTGTTTTCTCCAGTTACATGTAAAAACGATTTTTAACATTTGTTTTTTAAAACTTTGAGTTCCAAATTCTCTCCCTTCCTCCTCGCCCACTCCCCATTGAGAAGGCAAGCAATTCAGTATAGGTTGTACATGTGTAGTCATACAAACCATATCCATAATAGTCATATTGTGAAAGAAAACAGATAAAAAAATCTAGAAAAATAAAGAAAGTTTTAAAAAAGTATGTTTCAATCTATATTAAGACACCATCAGTTATTTCTCTAGGGATGGATAGCATTTTTCATCACAAGTCCTTCAGAGTTGTCTTGGATCATATTGTTGAGAATAACTAAGTCATTCACAGCTGATCATCTTACAATATTGCTTTTACTTTGTACACAGTACATTTATTTCACTTTGCATCAGCCCATGCAAGTCTTTCCAGGTTTTTCTAAGAGCATCCTGCTCACCATTTCTTATAGTACAACGGTATTCCATCATAATCACATACCACAACTTGTTCAACCATTCCTCAATTGATGGATATCCCCTCAATTTCTAATTCTTTGCCCACAGAAAAGAACTGCTATAAATACTTTTTGTACATATAGGTCCTTTTCCTTTTTGTTTTTTTATCTCTTTTGGGATACAGATCTAATAGTGGTATTGCTAGGTCAAAGGATATGCATGGTTTTATAGTCCTTTGGGCATAGTTCCAATGGTTGAATGGTTGAATGGTTGAATAAGTTCACAACTCCACCAACAGCAACACTTTCATTTTAAAGATGAGAAAAGTGAGGATGAGAAAGGTTAAGTGGCTTGGTATGGTCACACAGCTAATAGATTTCACAGATGGTATTTGAACTTGGTCTTCCCAAGTTCAGCATTATATGACTGAATGAAATATTATGTTTAAGCCTAGTTACTCATTATCATCTTGGAATAGCAAGAAATGCTCCAAATAATACTAAAAGATGTGAGAAGAAAGAAGTCTTTTTTTTTTATTCATTGTTGGCTTTCCTCAGCAACTTCAGTTCCTCCACAGCTTTAGCAATCCTCATACTATTCTTAACACATCACACTTTGATCACTCCTTCCTACCTGCCCTTACCTCCACCTTCTTAATTGTCTTTTACAGATCTAAGTTGGTTGGCAAATCCCCTGTGCATCCAAATCAGTATAGTCTCTTGTGACAATTTTCTTTTTGTTTCTCCATAAGAACTGATTTTCTCTGTGTCTTCAGAATTTCATTCTTGAGATCTTTAGGTTACCCAGGAGAATTCTGGTACAGGCAGTTCTGCTATAATGGACATATGCATTCCCAAAAAGCACTGAGCTGTGAAAAATCACACAATAAAAACTACAGAACTGATGGAGAAAATAGGGTTAGGGACACAAACTTCATCAGTGATGTGTAAAAAATATATAAAAACCTAATAAAAATGGTAGCACAATTTTATGCATGTTAAATGAATACATAAAATGCTACAATAATAGTGACATGTCCATAACCCTAAGCTGCAGGAACAAATTGGGCAGAAGGCAATTCAAGGACTTCTAGACAGAGGCCAGAGGGTGAAGGAGTGGTAGGGTTAACTAGTCTTTTCCCATTCACAGCTTCTACTGCACTAGAAGATATACGATAAATTAACCTTTACCTTGACTTTACCTTGACAAAGACCTGAAGTTTGTTTTGTGGGAGTGGGCATTGGAAAGAATGAAGCTTGTGAGCCACGGTATAGTGGCAGTTTTTTGAATTCTTTTGCTGTTTCTTGAGGAAGACATCAAGAAGAAGCAAATTCAAAACTTGCATTATTCTCAAAGTTGGAACAAATTTAAGTTTTTGAAACCCAGTTATAGCAGAATTGACTATACATGTGATCATATCTATCTTTTCTCTGAACTTTTTGAAATCTATACTACCAGGTGCATTTAAAGCTATGCCTGGCTTTCTTCTCCTCTATATAGATGTTACTGATAAGAACAGATACTACACTTGATCTTAGCCAAAAGGCTGAGAAGTGATCTCCATATTATATGTATAATATATATATACATATACATTTTTAACATTTTCTCCATAACTTTCTTACGTCTAGGCAATTAATAAATTCATGAAGCCCTGATCTGTAATGTTTGCCAACTTCTGAGGTAGAAATGCTCATACTAAAAATTTAACAATTGGTTCTCACAAGCCCGTATAAGCTTGATATATGTTGATGGATGAGTTCTATAGGTTGTCCATCAACAGCACATCATAATCTGCATATAGGCAATCTTCTCCCATTTGGACTTTCCTAAATGAAGTCAGGCCAAACACTTTCCATTTTTGAATAGTTATGGACCTCTTCTGTGAGGCTGTATAATATTCCAAGGTTTGATATAACCACCTCAAAGCTGTCCACAAATAGGAACATCTGGAGGATCTCACCAACTACAGAGATTCCTTCTTCAACTTGGTTAAAAAATTTCCTCATATGACTATGTCTTCATAATTTAAATTCTGCCCCTTTAATCTATTCTGTTTCTTTTAAATAAATCCTACTTATCTAGAGCGTAATCATGATTCTCTTTCCTCATGGTTTCTGTGCTATGTGGCCAGAAGACACAGTAGGAAACTCTCTTTAAAATTTTACTCTCTGTAAAACATTTTTTCTTTAAGCATAAAAGTTTATAATATTTGATAAAACAACAGGCTCAGGAAGAAACATTAAAAAGAAAAAGAAAAAAGTAATCTGAAATTTTAAATTAAAGTTGAAGATTTTTTTAAACCCTGTAGTTTGAACCCGTGACATTTTGTTTTATTGGTGCTGATGAACTGGAGAAAGAAATAATTTAAAAACTGCTATTCAAACATCTACAGTGTTCCCTCAAAAGCCATTTATATGCTTCTTATAATTGTCTCCCTATGTTAAGATTTCCAGTCCATGTTTTTTATTATCTATTCTTTGTGCATTTGTGTGTAGTCGTTAAGGTCCAGGGATTTTACTGCTGACTCCTTTTCTTGTATTTTCCCTGGAGCTTCCTCTCTGGGCCCCTCCTGTCCTGATTGGTGAATGACTCATCTGGCTTATTATTCAGGAATGGACCATCCAAGATTCATTTCACTCCCAACTCCTCAGCCAGCTTCTTGACAGCCTCACCAGCAATCTTGCTGCCTAGAACCTCAGTGTGCAGCCTCCCTGCTGTACCACCCCCTTCCCTTCCAGTTCTGGAAACTATGATCCCATCAACTCTGCCATTGTTCCTAGAAATAATGTGTCAATCTACTTCTCAATAGTTATTGTTTGTTCATGTTTACCTTTTATATTTTTTTTAACTTCTGTGTTTGGATTTCAAAATTTCTTTGCAGCTCTGGCTTTTACATCAGGAATTCTTGAAAGTCTTCTATTTCATTAAAGAAGCATATTTTCTGCCGCTAGCATTATACTTAGTTAGGTGAGTTATTATGGCTGTAAGCCCACATCCTTTGCCTTCTGGAATACAGTATTCCAAATTCTCTGTTCCTTCATAGTGGTGGCTGATAAATCATGTGTGATCCTGACTGCAGCTCCTCAGTACTTGAATTCTTTCTTTCTGGCTGCTTGCAATACTTTTTCTTTGACCTGGAAACTCTGGGTTTTGGCTCTGGTGTTCTTGGGAGTTTTTGTTTTGGGGTTTATTTTGAGAGATAACCAATAGATTCTTTATGTTTCTACTTTGTCCTCTGGTTCTAAGACAGTTTTCTTTGAATATTTATTGAATATGATGTCTAGGCTCTCTTTTTTTGGTTATAGCTTTCAGGTAGTCCAGTGATATTTAAGATATCTTACAACATTCTCTCTCTAAGCTTGAGTCTACTTTACCCTGAATTCTGTATGTATTGGTGAGAGGGCTTGTCACAGACTTTTGGGGGGATGTTTTGTGTTATTATATTACCATAGTAAAACCCCTTTATAAAAACTAATTAAGTCCAAACAATTAATTGCTATCAACCTACCATCAATGTGGAAACACACTGGTGGGAGTTCATGAGCAAAAGCATTAAAAAACATGTCCCCAACATTTCAGGTTCTGTTAGAACCCTAATGGGAAAAGTAGCAGCCACCATCCAGAAACCCAGTCTTCTGTCGGAGACTGGAAGAGTAGCTCCAGAGTACATGCTGTCCAAATATTGAAGGGCTGTGACATGGGAAAGATATCAGACATGGTCTATTTGTTCTCAGAGGGCAGAATGTGGAGCAATGAATAGAAGGTGAAAAGAGTTAAATTTAGACTTGATAACAGGAAAGTCCTTAACAATGACAGCAGTCCAAAAGTGGAATGGGATGTCTTGAAAGATGATGCATTTGCCCTTCCTAGGAGGTCTTCAAGCAAAGGTTAGGTATATCATCAGGAGTGTTTCTTTAAAGTAAGGGTTAGTATAGATAACTGCTGAGTTCCTTTCCAACTCTAAAATACTTTGATTCTATTAGTTCTTGTCCTTCAGCTTCTCCATAAATCTTTAAAAATTTATTTTTCTTGAGTGTAATATCTGTACTTCTTCACAATTACAAAATTCTACAATTCATCTTCAAATTTTTTTCTCTTTACTCAGTCAAGTGTTCTTCTTTCTCCTATAATTTTTTCCATATAATCTTTTTTATTAGGAAGCCAAGAAAAGAATGGACAACTGAACAAAAGAGAGATAGAAAATACAAGTAAGTTGAGCTTATATAAAAAACTAGAAACTTCAGAAATTAATAATGCTAAAACAAATAGAAAAATGACTATTTTGAAAATAAGAAGATATATACAAAACTGAAACAAGTATTAAGACAGTAAAACAAAAAGCTGGGTTTTCCCAAAATGACAATAAAATATATAAACCATTGAGTAATGTAATTTTTAAAAGTGAAAGGAAAACCAAATATCATGATTAAAAATGAGGTAGGGAAATTCACAATGAAAAAAGAACTAAAGAAAAAAAGAAATAAAAGAAATTCTCAGAAAATACTATACCCAATTATATGCTAGCAAAATAAAAACAAATGAATAGATGAAGACTTATCAAAAATATGAAATGCTCATATTTTTAAAAAAAGGAAAGAGATCTAAACAAGCCAGTTTCTGAAAGAGAAATCAAGTAAATAATACATGCATACTAATGAAAAACTCTGAATTCTATCAAGTATTTACAGAACAAATTGTTACTATGCTACATAAAATGTTCTCCAAAATAGAGAAAAAAGGAAGCTTATGTTTACTATGATACAAATATGTCCCTGACTTACAACCCAAGAAGTGATAAAGAAGAGACAGAACATTATAGATCAAAATCACCAATGAAGTGATGTAAAAAAAAAATGAAACTTAAGCAGAAGGAAAAAAATTAAATCTCATAGACCTACAACACTAATGAATATAAAGGTAAAATTATAGACAAAGTGACTATAGCAATACATTAAAAAGATTATTCACATTGACAATGTTGTTTTTTGTGACAGGATTATAGGGTTGGTTCAACATTAGGAGCACAATAAATGTATATAATCACATAATCATACCAATGCATAAAAATCTTTCATCAATAAATTCACAAAAAATCCTCTTTTGCTTTAAAAACACTAAAAATGATATGATATGAATAAAAAGACATATTCTTGACATGATCCAAAGTATCTATCGAAAACCAAGAGATGGCATTATTTATTAGTAAGAAACACTGAATGTTTTCATAGTAAATCTGGAGTAAAATAAAGTTGCCCACTATTGACATTATTAGTTGACATACTGATAGAGAATATAAACTACTCAGAAAGGGACAATATTTTTTCAACAAGAACTTCTGGGAAAGCTGTAAAACAAAACTATATATAAAAAATGTTTAGGTCAGTACCTCATACCATTTACCATAATAAATTCCAAACGGATAAATTATTAACATGTTTTTTAAAATCACATCATTTTTATAAAGAAAAGATTATATCTTCCAAAGTTATGTCTGAAAGATGAATTCAAATCTTGCCTCAGACGCTTACTATCTGTGTGACCTGGACAAGTTACTTAACCTATCTTGGCCTCCATTTCTTCATTTATAAAATACCACTTACTTCCCTGAGTATTTTTGAAGATCAAATGAGATAACATATTTTAGTGTAGAAGAAATCATATAAAGAACACCAGAACCATACTAGGATAGCAATTAACAAAACTTTAACTTTTATTAATAGGGAACAGTCTTAAGACCCCATTGCTGAGGGTAGATTCCAGATGCGATACGATGTAATAGCTCTCTCGTTCCCTTTGAAGGTCATCTTTTAAGAACTCAAACTTATACGAAGTTTTAGACAAAGGGGCAGCATAGCAACAATAAGAGTCTGTACTGTCATGAATAGGAGGAGGTAGTACAGTTGGGACCAGTGAAATAAAGGTCTTTTCTAAATTGCCTAACAAGAAATGAGGAACAGAGATATAGGAAACTTCACTCTGTGTCATCCAGTAAGAGGTAAGGGGGGTGGTAATGTCCAGGTTCCCCATCCTGGGGGGCTGAGGTTATATCAGTCAAACCATTTTCCCCAGTTCACACACATATAAAGTGTTTTTCAAACCTTAAAGTGCTATGTAAATAAACACTATTATTATTGTTGTAAAAAAGAGAATTCTTGACTAGACCGAGAATAGAAGAGTTCATAAGAGACTAAATAGACAATCTCAGTCACATAACATTGAAGACCTTTTTCATAAATAAAATATTAAATGAAGATAAAATCAGAAGAAAAGGTATTGATTAGGAAAACACCTTTGTATTAAATATTTGTAATAAAAGTATGATTTCCAAAATCTATAGAGAATTGTCACATATCTATTCTTAATGGGATATGAACAGCTTTCGAAAGAAATACAAACTATCAATCATAGAATCATAAATTTAGAACTGGAAAGCACCTCAAAGGCCATTTAATCCATTCATCTTATTTTACAGATGAGGAAACTGTGACCCAAAGAAGTTTAGTGAGTTGCCCAAGGTCACACATGCAGATAGACCTCTGGCTTCAAAATTATGTTGTCTGTCAAAAAATAATCCCCTGAAAAATATTTAAAATCACTAATAATCAAAGAAACTCAAATTTAAGCCACCTTGAGGTATTGCATCATGGCCACTAGGCTAACAAAGATGGGAAAAGTCATTTTTGCAGAGATTTATCGTTATTATTTGTCCTTCATTCTCAAATAGGACCAATGACATCACTAGGGTGATGTCTTGACTTGGGCATGAATTGGATTTAAGTGAGGCAGAGTTTCACAAAGTTATCAGCCTCACTCTCTCCTCCAGAGTCATCAAAGTCAAGTAGCAAGACATAAGTCAAGACAATGGCCCAGGATGCAGTGGAATACCTTAGTGGTGATAGTTCATCAGTCTTTGAAAAATTGTGAAGAATGAAAGGGATGTCCCAAGATTGGAAAATGTTCTATTTTTAAAAAAGGAAAAGAGAGCGGATTCTGCAGACTATAGGTCAGTGAGATCTCAAAATTCTAGAATGCATTTTTTTAAGGTATAGTTAGTCTATCAGTTGAAGCAATGATCATAAAGAGCTAGCATGGCTTCTTCAAGAACAGTACACACCAAACTAAATTCACTTTCTTTCTTCCTTCCTTCCTTTCTTTCTTTCATTTATTCTTTCTTCCTTTCTTTCCTTTCTTCCTTTCTTCCTTTCTTCCTTCCTTCTTCCCTCCTTTTTTTTTTGATATGGTTACTAGATCAATAGATAACAGGAATACTCTGAATAAAGTTTTCTTAGATTTTTTTTCTTAACCAAAGCATTTGACAATGTCTCTTGTTCTATGCTTTTGGACGACTTGGAGAAATATGGGCTAAAGAGTAGTGTAGTTAGATTGATTTAGAACCGGTTCTATGGAAGGAACTAAAAAATAGCCATTTATGGTTCCATGTCAACTTGGAAAGAGATTTCTATTTGAGTTCCCCAGGGATCTGTGCTTGGCCCTGTAATACTTAAAGAGACATAGCTAAATTTTTTATCAAAAACTTGGGTGAAGGCCATAGATGGCGTGATGATCAAACTTGAAGGTGACACAAAGCTGGGGGAAAAGCCAAAAAAATGTCTGACAGAGCCAGGATCCAAAAAGGCCTCAGCAGGTTAGAACTATTGACCAAATCTAATAATAGGAAATTTAATAGGGATAATTATAAGATAACAGATAAAAATCAACTTCATAAATACAACTAATTCTTCTGAAAAAGATCTGGAGTTTTAGTGTATGGCAAACCCATGGTGAGTTAATAGTATAATGCAGCAACGAAAACAAAAAAATCTCATGTGACCTTAAAGTATATTAAGGCATTCATAATATCTAGAAATAGGGAGGTGATTGCCCTGCTCTACTCTATCCTCATTCAATCATATCTGGGATGTCGTGTTCATCTCTTGGCATCACATTTTAAGAAAGACATTGATAAACAGAAAGGCATATAAGTGAGGTTGAAAGGATAGTGAAGGCCCTGGGGATTATGCCACATGAGGATTGGTTAAAGGAACTTTGGGTGATTATTTTGAGGAATAGATGATATATAGTGGGGCTAGGATGGCTATATTTAAGTGTTTGAATGGCTGTCATGTGGAGGAGAGATTAGATTTGTTCTGCTTAGTTTCAGAGAACAGAACTAGGAACAGTGAGTGGAAGCAGCCCAGAAATAAAGGACATATGGACAAACTTCCTAATAATTAGACCTATTGAAAAGTGAAAGGGTTGCATCAGGAAGTAGTGGATTTCCTCTTACTTGAGGTCTTTCAACACTAGATAACTAGATGACCTCTGAGTTTCCTTCCAACTCTGTGATTCTATAACATCCAAAAATTTCTTCTAAAATACAGTTTAACTCAGTGTCAGTCTTAATCTTCATTTTCTATCAGCTGTCTTGCTTGGCTTTGTTTCAGAAACAACAACCCCTCCTCCTTGACCCCCATAAGCTAATCATCTGAAATCTTATCATCTCAAAGAATGACTCAGGTTTGGGTGTTTTACACTTTCTCAACTCACCCTCAGTTGCCTCTCCCCTCTGAGTTGAGGACTGGAAGGTGAAGCACCAAAGCCTTCCTTTATAGGGGGGTAAAAATGTTCAGCTTCCTTTTGTGTGTTGAGTTCCCCCATTCGTTCCCCCTCAAGGGCAGGGACTGTCTCTTTTTCTTATTTGTATCCCCAGTGCTTAGCACAGTGCCTGGCACACAGTAGGTATTTAATAAATATTTACTGAATTGAATTTTGATTGGAGGTAGGAAATAGTTTCCCTGAACCTCAGAGTTCATTCTAAAAGCCTATGTTGTCATAGTCATGATGATGCATTTATACAACATGACAATTTGTTATAAAAATAATCATCTTTGGTTATTAGGGACATTTTTTTCAGCCATTTGCTCCATCTTGTTAATTAGTATGAACACTTGGTTAATTATACTCAATTCAATTCAAAAGCATTTATTAAGTACTTACTATGTTCCAGGTACTGCTCTGAATTTTGAGGATAGAAAGACATTCTTTCTCCAGAAATTCACTACAACTTTATTATGTCATCTTTTCCATCTATGAAAAAGTGAGAATCCAAAGTCAAACTGAGTTCACAAAATAAGTTAAGAGCTAGAATTGAGTAATGAAGCCATATGTCTGGCTCTGGTTCTAATCTACTTGTAAAAGAAATTTTTCTCATTTTTCTATGTGTCTGAGTGGATCATAAAGCATGAACTAAAACTATACCCTCCCCAGAAGTACTACACTAATGCTTTATTGTGGTATGAAGGTAGCTCTGGGTTTCTGAAGTTTATGCCAGTGGAATTCAGATGAAATGGCAAAGTTTGGAGTACTGGTCTGTCACAGAATTATGTGCCTATTATCTGAGGACATGCAAGAATGAATTGACTAATTAGACTAAAAAGCAATCATTAATGGCTTGATGTCAATATGGAGGCAAGTTTCTTATGGAATACACCAGAGATCTGTCTTTTGTCCTATGCTGCTCATGAATCTTTTCAATGATGTGGGTGAAAACATGGATGGCTTATATACTTAACAATTTGCAGGTGATAAAACTAGGAGATATGTGTATATAGGCCAACAGTATCCTACAATATCCAGATAAATTAACGTCATCTTAGGCTGCATTAAGAGAGACAATAAAATCTAGAAAGGAAGTGTTAGTCTGACTGTATTCTGTCCTGTTCAATACATCTGTAGTATTTGTGTTCAGATCTGTACACGTCATTTTGTGAAGGACATTGATATGCAAGGTGACAGAATTTGGTTTACTGTCTCTACCTTTAAAATTTCTCCTGAGTTCCAGGAAATAAAAATGGGGAGCAAGTCATGGTAGATCCTGACTTTAATAGAACTATCTTGAGGTAGAACTAAGCTCTGTAAGTGAAAGGACAGAATAAAAGGGACACTGGCTGTACTTTATAAACTCCAGCATTTGAAAATCTTGGGTTGAGATTGTGCTTAACAGTGCTCAGTGAAGCAGTTAGGAAGAATGAATTAATGCATGAATAAAGAAGCATTTATATGCTTACTGTGTACCAAGCCCTGGATATGCAAATAGAAAATTCAGACAATCCTTCCTCTCAAAGAAATCATATTCTAATTGAGGAAGGCAATTTATATAAGAAGGCCAGCTGCAGGGTGGATGGAAAGGCTCAATGGTCCTGAGGCCACAATGGCAGGACAAATGGCAATGGTGCCATTGGTTTGAAAGGCCTGTGGCAAGACTATAAACTCATCCTTTTGCCCACTAGGAAGTACATGTTGTAAAGCAGCTCCCCACCCCCACCCCAGCCAGTCAAGAAAAAACCAAAGCACTTCATTGTCTGTTATGTTGCAGATGGGTCATAGTGCATCACCAGCCTCATCATCATGTCTGTCCTGCGGTGTTGACCATGACTGTCCCCCGTATAGGGACGGGGCAGTGACCCATCCAGCTGCTGCAATGGCCAAGACTTCTCTACTATCAGCTGCAAAGAAGTTCAAACAAAAAGATGAAATGCCAGGGAAAGAGTGGAGGTGACTGTCACGTCTATAAGCAGACGTGGAGCCATTGTTGTAACTCAAGCCTGGCCCAGGACCCCCCACCCGTCCCAGCCTACCCCCTCCTCCACTAGTGCTGTAGCCATTCCCTACCTTCAGTGGGCAGGATGACACACTGCTCCCACTAGATGCATCCTATTGAAAGGACTATAGTTGGTTACTTTTCTCATAGAAGTGGTTTGCCATGACATGGACGCATTCCACTGGTTTGTGACTGAGTATCCATGTCCAACAGCAGCCGGGGGGAGAAGCAGAGGACAGTTGAGGGGCTAGCACTCATTTCCATTGGTAATGGTAAGACATCATGTTGCAATCATCTTCAATCCAGAGTTTGCAGAGAATTAAAGGAACTAGGAATCCTGTTATTGATTGCATTAGTCTGCCTGAGATACTTGTTTTATGTACATTCATCCTTAAGTGAGGGAGTAAATAACCCTTTTCTCCCATGACTCTCTATGAGCCTCAAGTGTGTATAGGAAGTCTACTCTCAACTGTGTAAATGATCAGAGAGGAAAAAGGAAGACAAAATAGATATAAGTATTGATACCTTTTTCTGAAGAGGTATAAAAAAGTTTATTTCCCTAATCCCCTTAATTCTACGTATTTTAAAACTGCAGTACTCCATTTTCTTCGTGTTTGATTTGATCAGTTCAAAGTGAAGAGAGAATGAATTACCCCAAAGGAGTGGAGACTAGAATCAATATAATTTCCATAGTTTAATGTTTCGTCTCCTAGATTAGAATTTGGGGTATGATATTCTTTCAAAAGAGGGGCAAATTTTGAGTTTCATGCCATTTTGATGAAATAGAACGAGCAAAAACATTGAGATGCCAGTGTGGAGGAAGGCAAAGAAATCTGACTTTTTCAGCCTTTGTGCTCCCTCTAATGGTGAGAAAGGCTACTGAGGCCTGATGAAAAGTTAGTCACCCTGTACACGTGCAGCCAGGAGGCTGAAGTTCAAATGACACACAACCAGGTGATTAGTGATGTCATGTGAACTCTGAATTAATTCAACGCCCCAACAGGATCTGAACCCAGTGGCCATATTGCTAAACCAAAACCAAACACCAACTCTTCATCGTACGCCTGGAGAAGTTGTAAGGGATCCAGAGAAAGGCAACCAGGGTAGTAAGAAGACTCAGGGCCAAACTATAACAGAATTTGTTGAGGAGATGATCTCGGGATATTAAGCTAAATAAGAGAAGACTTAGAAGACATATGATAGGTGTTTACCAGTATTTGAAGGGTTGCCATGTAGGAGAGGGATAAGACTTGTTCTATTTTGCCTCAGAATTTGGAATGAGGAACGACCTATGAAAGTTGCGTAGAGGTAGGTTTGGATTTGATATAAGGAAAATCTTCCTAAAAATGAAAACTATCCAGAAGCAGGTGGGCCGACCAAGGAGGTGGCAGGTTCCTAATAAATCTTCATTTGGTGAATTTAATGAGTCTTTAAGCAGAGATTGTCTAGCCCCTTGTCTAGTATATTGGAGATGGGATTCCTGCTTATGTATCAGTTGGGCAAGATCATTTCCAACCCCCTTCCAGGTCGGAGATTATGTGATTCTGTGAAACTAAAGGCAACATGTAACATCATTTCATGGTAGTCAAGAGTCAAAGGTAATAATATGTTAGAAGAAGAATGAAAGAAAACCATTCATTAAGTGATTACTATGTGCCAATATATTATGAATACTTCCATCAAGAAGAGTTAGATTTTCATTTTTCTCAGTGAAGAGGTGGAAACTATAGTGTACATGATGTCATATGAAAAAGTGAAATTAAATTACTTAAGAGAAAAAGGAAATTACTGCTTTTCAATATAGGGATAATTTCAGAATCAGTCTATATGTAGTCAGATTGTTGATTAATTAGTACAAAAGTCAAAGCAAATAGCATATTAGAAGATAAATGAATGAAAAGCATTTGTTAGATGCTATTTAGGAGAGTGGTGGCCAGGGAGGGATGTTTTAGACTCAGAAGTCATAGGAATAGTGAATGGAGACTTAGGACAATTGATTTACAAGTCCTTTCAAGGAATAATACTCTTCTAAAAATATTTTAATATATTATTTATTTTAAACATTCTTTTATTTTTAAATTTTGAGTTCCAAATTCTCTCTCTCCTTCCCACCCCTTCCCACATCCATTGAGAAGGCAAGCAAAATTATATCCATTAAAATGTGAAATGATGCAAAACATCCTTCCTTATTAGCCGTATTTCAAAAAATGAAAGAAAAATAAAGAAAATGAGAAAATTATACTTCAATTTGCACTTAGAGTTCATCAATTCTCTCTCTGGAGACTGATAGTATTTTTCCATCATGAGTCTTTTGGAATTGTCTTGGATCATTGTATTGATCAGAGTAGCCAAGTCTTTCACAGTTGACCATTACAACATTGCTATTACTGTACACAGTGAACTCCTGGCTCTTCTCACTTCACTTTCCATAGTTCTTGCCATCTTTTTTTTCCAAAAACAACCACGTCATCATTTCTTATAGCACAATAGAACTCCATCATAATCATATTCCACAACTTGTTGAGTCATTCCCCAATTGATGATCATCCCCCCGATTTCCCTTCTTTTGCCACCACAAAAAAGACCTGCTATAAATATTTGTGTACATATAGGTCCTTTTCCTTTTTAAAGAAATTTTTTTGGGTGGAGCAGGCATGAGGCAGGCCAGGCCGTGTGCTCGGCCCCACTGGGGCAGGTTGGAGAGGCTCCTCGACGGAGCCCTTGGAGGTGGGGGCTGGAGGTACCTTGGTTGAAACCATGACCCGGTGGGCACGAACCCACACAGCACACAATAAGAAGGCTTTGAAGGCAACATCATGGGAAGATATGAAGAAGGGTTCTACGGAGAGAGCAACCCAAAATCTACAAAAGGATAAACACTTTCATTCCAGTGGTCTCTCCCTTAAGAATGATGCACCCCAATCAAAAAACAAAAAGAAAACATCTTACACCAGTCAAGATGTAAATAGGTTCAGGGAATAACTAAGACAGAATAGGAAGGTGACAGCAGCAGATAGCTTGGAAATAAGAGGAGAAATAGTAACAGCTCTCAAAAAAAGATAGTCATGGAGAAGGAAGGAGATTGAAAAGACAAAAAATAAAGAAAAATGCACAAGTTTCTTATCATTGCAGAAAACAAGGGCAAGGAGTTGCAGACTGCCCCGCTGTCCTCGAGATATGGGCACTGATGTGGGTCCACTGAACATGAAATAACCAAATGCAAAGCCAAAGTAGACTCAGCTATGGGAGAATTTCCTTTTGCAAAATGTTTCATTTCTGGAGAGATGGAACACTTATCTAGATCTTGTCCTGATAATCCTAAAGGACTTTATGCTGAAGATGGTGGTTGTAGACTTTGTGGTTCTGTGGAACATTTTAAGAAAGATTGCCCTGAAAATCAGAATTTAGATAACATGGTCACAGTTGGTCGTTGGACTGAAGGGATGAGTGCAGATTATGAAGAAATTTTGAAGACTCCCATACCACAAAAACAAAAAAAATTAGTAGCCAAGGTTGTTAACTTTCGATAGCAGACAGATAATACCTTATAGTTTTATAGTTTGAGAACAGTGTAAATGTGACAGCATTCCTTTCCTGGAGTTTTGTGTACTGAAGAGGAGTAACACCGGAATGAAACACTCAAAAATAAGCATTTGATGCTTAAATTGGTGTTCTGGGGGAAACCTAGTTCTTAACAAAACAGCACCTGCAAAGCATGAATGATATCAATTGATAAGAATCTTGCTTTCTCAAAAATAATGAAATAATTAGAACAGTCAAAAAACAAGACCTTCTGCATATGGAGATGAGCTTTTTATATTTTTATAAAAGTTACATTTCTTTATGTAATTTATTTGAGTACAATGGTATTTGAAGAACTCAGATTTTTTTTAGTATCCTAAAATTTATTCTGCTTTTGAATATTTAATAAAAATTACTTTCCCTATTGTGGTAAAAAAAATGTTTTTTGGGGGGGATACAGACCTAGTAGTGGTATTGCTAGGTCAATGTTTTATAGCTCTTCAGGCATAGTTTAAAATTAGTCTCCATAATAGTTTGACCAGTACACAACTCTACCAGCAATTCATTAGTGTACCTATTTTCCCCTCATCCTCTCCAGCACCTTTCATCTCTAATAGGTGTGAGGTTTTAATTCTAACAGGTATGAGTTATTTTAATTTATATTACTCTAGTCAAGAGCAATTGAGAGCATTTTTTCTATGACTATAGATTGCTTTGATTTCTTCTTCTGAAAATTGCCTTTGTATATTCTTTGACCGTTTATCAATTGGGGAATGGCTCTTATTTTTTATAAATTTGACTTCTATACTCAATATATATTTGATAAATGATGTCTTTATCAGAGAAACTTGCTGCAAAATTTTTTTATATTACTTCATTGATTTGATATTATTTCATTCATTACTTTTTGGCATAATGTAGTTTCCCTGATTATCTATTTTAATTAGGTCTATTTCTGCTTTTGCTTCGTTTAAGATCATGATTATTACCCTGATTTTTTTTACTTTAGGTGAAGAATATTAGACTAAATTTTTATTTTATTTTAATTCTGTGTGTGTGTCTTTCTATTTCAAGTGTGTTTTTTGTAAACAACATATTGTTGGATTCTGGTTTCTAATCCATTCTACTATCTGTTTCTGTTTTATGGGTGAGCTCAACACATTCACATTCAAGTTATGATTATTAATAGTGTGTTTCCCTCCATTCCATTTTCTTCTGTTTCTTCCTCTCTTTTTTTATCCTGTCCCTCCTCAAAAGTCTATTTGGCTTCTCACCACTGCCTCCCTTAATCTGCCCTCCCTTTTATCATCACCCCTTCCTTTCTCTTTTTCTCTTCCTCTTCTATTTTCCTATTGGGTGAGTTACATTACTATACACAATTAAGTGTGTGTGTGTATTCTTCCCTCTTTGAACCAATTCCATTAAGAGTGAAGTTCAAGCATTGCTGGCTACCACCCCTCTTCATTTTCCTCTCCATTGTAAAAGCTCTTCCTTGCACACCTCTTTTATGTCATAAAAATTTCCCTCTACTATCTCTCCCCCTTTTCCCTTTCTCAACACTTCATTTTTTGGGGGACTGTTCCAACATAATAGACTCACATCCATGTCCTCTGTCTACATAAACTTCTTTTAAGTGCCCTAATAATGATAAATTTCTTAGGAGTTATATCATAGGGCAACTAGGCGGCACAGTGGACAGAGTGCTGGGCCAAGAGTCATGAAGACTCATCTTCCTGAGTTTAAATGTGGCCTCAGACACTTACTAGTTGTGTGACCCTGGGCAAGTCACTCAACTCTGCCCAAGTTTCCTCCTCTGCAAAATTAGCTGGAGAAGGAAATGGCAAACTACTTCAGTATCTTTGCCAGTAAAACCCCAAATGGGGTCATGAAGAGTCAGACGTAACTGAACAACAACTGAAAAATGACTGAACAACTAACATAGGTATCATCTCCACATATAGGAATACAAACAGGTTAACTTTATTGAGTCCCTCATGAATACTTTTTCATCTTTACCTTTTTATGCTTCTCTTGAGTCAATTTTTCCATTCAGCTCTGTTCATTTCATCAGGAATGCTTGAAAGTCCTCTATTTCATTGAATATCTATTTTTTCCTCTGAAGGATTATACCCAGCTTTGCTGGGTAGATAATTCTTGGTTGTAATTCTAGCTCCTTTGCCCTCCAGAATATCACATTCTAAGCCCTCCAATTCTTTAAGGTAGAAGTAGCTAAATCTTGTGTTATCCTGACTGTGGCTCCATAAAATTTGAATTGTTTTTTTTCTGGCTACTTGAAGCATTTTCTCTTTGACCTGGAAGCTCTGGAATTTGTATCTAATATTCCTGGGAGTTTTCATTTTGGGATCTCTTTCAGGAGGTTATCTGTGGATAATTTCAATTTTTATTTCACCCTCTGGTTCTAGAATATCAGGGCAGTTTTCCTTGATAATTTCTTGAAATCTGATGTCTAGGCTCTTGCTTTGATCATGGCTTTCAGATAATTCAATAATTTTAAAATTATCTCTCCTCGATCTATTTTCCAAGTCAGTTGTTTTTCCAGTGAGGTATTTCATATTTTCTTCTATTTTTCATTTTTGACTTTATTTTATTATTTCTTGATGTCTCATGGATTCATTAGCTTCTACTTGCCCAATTCTAATTTTTTTTAAATTTTTTTTTTTAGGCAATGGGGGTTAAGTGACTTGCCCAGGGTCACACAGCTAGTAAGTGTCAAGTGTTTGGTCTGAGGCCGGATTTGGACTCGGGTCCTCCTGACTTCAGGGCTGGCACTCTATCCACTGCACCACCTAGCTGCCCACCAATTCTAATTTTTAAGGAATTATTTTCCTTCAGTGAACTTTTGTATTTCTTTTTCCATTTGGCTAATTCTGCTTTTTAAAGAGTTCTTTTCTTCAGTGGATTTTTGTGCTTCTTTCACCATTTGGCAAATTCTGCTTTAAAGGTATTATTTTCTTCAACTGTTTTTGTGGCTCTTTTACCAAGCTATTAATTCTCTTTTCATAATTTTCTTGCATCACTCTCATTTCTTTTCCCAATTTTTCCTCTGTCACTTCCACAAGCTTCAGGCTTTTTTGTGCTACTGTTTTCAGAGCTAGTTCTGGGGATCTGCAAGTTTTTGGTACTTTCAAGGTGGTGTGATACTGGAAGAGGTACAGTCACTTTTCTCCTGGTCTGTGCTTTGGTCTTTATCCAGAAAGAGCTCTTCCTTTGTAGCTGCAAGCATTAGTGCTCCTCTTTGCTTTGGAACTATGACTATGAACCTACTCCCTTGAGATTAACCAGCAGCCTACCTCTCCAGCCTGGAACTACAACCCAGAATTACAAATGGGCAATAGAGTTGCCAATCAGTACCAGCTGTACCCAGTGCCAACAAAGAGTCACCTGTAATCTCTTTCTAACCAGCTGTCCGACCCCTTTACAATCTCTAATATGAAAGCTCCCAAAGCTGCTGCAGCTGCTGCTACTGCATATGTGGGCTCTGAACAGGCTTCAACCTCAGTGTCTCAGACTTCTCTTGCTGACCTCTTAAGTTTTCTTAGGCCAGTTTCACCCTGACTTTTTGTTGGCTCTGCCACCCCAAAATTTGATTCGAGGTGGATTTTTTTTTACAGTTGTTTGGAGGAGAATGGTAGGAGAGTTCAGCTGGATGGTTGCCCCTAATCTGCCATCTTGGTTCCACCAAGGAATAGTAGGATTGATTTGATTACTGTTCCCATTACTAGAGTTCAAAAGGGGTGGGAGAGAGTACGTATGTATAGCATGATGAAAATATGGCTAGAGAGTAAATGAGGAGACATAGCACTGAAGAAGACACTGAAGGTGATTATAGCTGGCCTGTTTAAGCAAGCTATCAAAACAAAACAAAAATAAAGAAATGAACAAGAGACACTGACTCACTATTGCCTTTTCTTAAAATGATAACCAATGAAAAGCAGTTGCCATAACAAATAAGAAAGAGTCCATCAACCAGTAAACATTTAAGCATTCCAAATGGAATGACATAACAGCCAAGGATAACACTAGTTTAGAATATGACCTAATTTTGAAAACATGAGGACGGCGACTAACGATACGAGGGGGCTGGAGAAAAGGGGAGGGGATAAACATTTTTATAGTGCCTACTATGTGCCAGGCACTGCATTGTGCATTTTTTAAAATTATTATCTCATTTGGTCCTCACAATAAGCCTACAAGGTAGGTGCTATTCTTACCTCCATTTTACAGTTGAAGAAACAGAGGCAAATAGAGGTTAAGTGACTTTCTTAGGATCACACAATTAATAAAGGCCAGAAGCTGGATTTAATTTCAGATCTTCCCGACTCCAGGCCCATTGTTCTATCAGCCACCGCCTCTCAGCTGGTATGAATGGTGTTTTAAAACTTTAATGAGTCTATGATCTCATAGCTATAGATATTTCCTCTACCAGAACACATTGTAACCTACCCATGGCTTCTTATCCTTCTATTAAATTAGATTCAGTTCAGTTTGATTCAGTTAAATTAAACCTAAATCAATTAAATAGTTATTAAGACCCTGCTATGGGCATGTTTGGCAGCTAGGTGGCACAATGGATAGAGCACTGGACCTGGAGTCGGGAAGATCTGAGTTCAAATCCAGCCTCAGACACATACTATCTGTGTGACCTTGGGCAAGTCACTTAACCCCTATTTGCTTCAGTTCCTCACTGGACACACTAGGGAAGGAAATGCAAACCACTCCAGTATCTTTGCCAAGAAAACCCCGTGGACAAAGTCCCCGTGGACTCAGACACGACTAGATGACTAAGCAACAGCAATGGGCATGGCTCCTTTGCTAGGTGCTAGGGATACAAAAACAAAAATAGAACCATTCTTGTCTTCAAAGAGTTTATAAGTAATGAGGAATTCATCATGTACACAAATAAGCTTATACAAAATACACTTGTCACCCAGCTTCCACCCAAGCCTGGAGAGGGTGGGGGATGGTTTATCTGCTGCTGCAGATGGAGAGGGAGGCATGACTCCCTGGAGTCTCTCCATGGTGGAGAGAATGCTGAGCACAATGCTGTGGATCTGCATATGAGACTTACTGAGGTGGTTCCAGAGATTCCTCAGAGACGTGTGAAGAGAGAAACTGAAGGTATGCAGGGGAAGCCAGCTCTTCTATATGTCCCTGACTCTTCTAGCTTGCCTTCCTTCTCAGAGGGTGAGATCAGGCCTGCTCTCTTTACTTGAACTTATCTTGCTCCCAGCTGGAAAGCTCAATTGCTTTTGCGCATTTTTTTTTTTTGATCTATTCTAATCTTTGTAACTCCCCCAAGTTCATTGTTTTGCTTAGATAAGTGGGTTTATTCACTACTATTTGTGATGGCTTTTTGGGTAAGAAGTTTGGTGGGAAGGAGCTAAACTGGTGAGTTTAAGATAAACCTTATCAGCCTGTCAGTCAGTAAGCACTTTTAAGAGGCCAAAAGCACTGTCCTAAGCACCTAGGATACAAAGAAAGGCAAATGGCAGTCCTATTCCACCAGAAGCTCATAGTCTTTCAATATGGAAGACAACATGTAAACTACTACATACAAATAAGCTATAGACAGGATAAATAAAAAATAATCAGCAGAGGAAAGGCGCTATCTAATCTTTGATACTTTGAAAGTGCCATGATTTCACTGGTGTGATTACTCCTATAATTCATATTACAAACACCTTGTTTCATGAGTTGATTTAACAGAAACATCACTTAGTGGCAACCAATGGCTCCATGCTTAGCTAAGACTGGTCCTCAGATGACACATACTTCTTCACTGATGGGAGAAAGGGGAGGAGGGGGCATTGAAAGTCAAAGCTAGGCAGTGTCAGATCTAACAGACTTTGTGTTTCATTGGCATAGCCTTGTAGAACCCCTAGACCTCAACAGAGACATGTGTCATCAATGGGGAGATTTTATATAATCTATAATACAGATCTAATAATCACATACACTACATATATATGTATATACATACATATATATGTACAGTTATCACTTAGATAACATAGGGATAGGGAGGTGGTACACACAGAATCTGGAAAATCTGCGTAAATTTTTTTGGCCCTCCTTTGTATCAGAGAAGAAGTCTGAATTTTTAATTTTTCGTTTATTTTTGTTTTTATGTTTACAGTACCTTATTATAAAATTTGGGTTGCTATAATACTATACATATATTTTATGCATTTCTGAGTTTCTAAACTTTTTCTGTGTCATCTGCTAGCCTTTGCATGTCATATGCGGCTTCTATAAAACTCCCCATTTAATTTCTTATGCTGACCTGCAATATATCAAAACTTCGATGGGGAAAGTCACAATGTAGAAGTTACATGTACATATCTTGGTCTTTATCAATTATCTACCAAACACTGTACTACATTAGGCACTGAGAGTTATATACTGGGGATACAAAAACAAAAGTCTCAGTCCACAAAGAATTTAGATTCTATTGCTGTAAACACACACACACACACACAAAATGTGTATGTGACTATGAGTAAATCTATATAGTGGATTATATTAAATTTCCCCATTGATATGATAATACATATTAAAGAACTTTGTGAATCTTAAAACAGCATATATAGTTGTATGTGCATATATGTACATATATGTATACATATATGTCACTTATTGGTCCCCCCCCAAATTTAATATTATCTCATTATGTGTGTGAGACTATCACTAGACTATAAATCAAAGCACTTAGGGAACCTCAAAGTGATACATATACATATATGCATGTGTACACACATATATATGTTTACATGTAGACACAGGTACACTTATTCATGCCACTTTAAATAATATGTATTATCTCATCTGATCCTTACAACAAGCCAGAGGGTGAGATGCTATTAGTCTCCTTTTACTAGTGAGGAAACTAAGGCTGAGAGGTTGCTTACTTGCCCATGACATGCCACAGATATTAAATATCTCATGTAAGATTTGAATCCAGACCTTCCTGATGCCATGTCAGTACTCTATCCAGTCTAATATGTTGTCTCTCTGTCTTTTTTTTTTTTAAATCATGACTTGTGATTTCATTGCCTTAGGCAATTTCCATTAAGGACACTCTCCCTATCAAAGCAGATCAGCAGCTGTTCCATAACTTATGGTAAAGTGACTGGACCTGTGCTTTAGGAGAATCACCTGAAGGGTTGATTGGAGGATGGACTGGCATAAGAAGAGACTTGAGGCAGGCAGACCACCAGCAGATTATTGCACTAGTCTAGGTATGAGGTGATGAGAGCCTGCACCAGAGCAGTAGCAGTGTCAAAGGGAGATGGGGGTATATTCAAGAGATATTGCAAGGGTGATATCACAGGCCTTGGCAATAACTTTGAAAGTGCTGCATAATTTCCCAGAGGTTGGCACAGTGACTGGTGCATAGTAGGTGCTTAACAAATGTTTATTGATTGATTGATTGAAAGCTGTTGCAAAAACCAATAGGTTTAAAACCAGTATTGTCCTGGTGATACTTTGATACTATGAATCACTTGATGCCACATTCTCAAAAAATAAAAATTACAGGTATCTCAAAAAGCAATAGAAAGATCCATGGTGGGCATAAAGAATTGGTGGCAATATATTACTAAGTAGGAAGCAAAATAAAATACATTGAGAATGTATGAGGTTAATCAATCAGTCAAAAAGCATTTATTCAGTGCTTACTATGTGTAAGGCACTATGATAAATACTGGGAATACAAACAAAAAGCAAAAACAGTCCCTGCCCTCAAGGAACTTACATTTTAATGATGAAATAGCATATATAATTCGGTAATACAGAATAAATATAAAGTAAATGGAAGCCTTAGAAAGATCTGAAAAATGTTTTCACTACCTTGTTTATATAATACAAATTTGTTGTTGTTGTTCAGTTTTGTCCTACTCTTTGTGACCCCATTTGGGGTTTTCCTGGCAGGGACAATGGAGTGGTTTGTCATTTCCTTCTCCAGCACATTTTACAGATGAGGAAACTGAGGCAAACAGGGTTAAGTGACTTGCTCAGGATCACACAGCTAGTAGGTGTCTGATGCCAGATTTGAAAATAAGTCTTCCTGATTCCAGGCTTGACACTCTATTTACTGTGCTACCTAGCTGCCCCAATAGCGTAAATAAGTAAGGAATAGTAAAATAAATAAAAATAAGTAAAAAATAAAGAGTAAAATTAGAGTGAAAATAAGAGACAGCAAATATATGGCTCAAGTGCTACATTGCTACTTCTGAGAATACTCCAGGTGGATGTCTCCAGTGTGTTAGGTGGACCCTTACTGGAAGATCTGTGAAAAAATACAGGGGCAAAAATTACACCAGATAAGAAGGTGTGCAGAGATTACTATCTGTGTTAGCAGAGAGTGCTAACGAAATAGTGAAAAAACCACAAATCCATTAAAGTATCAAAGGAAATGAATGACTGAAGCAGTATATCAACATCATTAGAAAATGTTTGGGAGAAATGTGCAGTGGGAAAGAGCACTGGATTTAGAATCAAAGAGATTGAATTCAAATGTGTGCATTCCAGCCTACCTAGCCCACCACCTTTAACGAGTCACTCCCCTCGCTCACCCTATGATACAGCTAACATTGATCTAGCTGCCAAACTACAAACACTCCATCTCTATGACTTTGTACTGGCTGGATTCTATGCCTGGAATGCTCTGCTCCCTCACATCCTCCTCCTCAGTTTTCCCTACTTTCTTTAAGACTCCCACCTTCTGCAGGAGGCCTTTCCCTTTCAGATTATTTTCATCTACTCTGTTTATATCTTGTAGGTACCTAGTTATTGACTTGTCTCTTCTATTAGAATGTACACTCCTTGAGGGCAGGAATTGTCTTTTGCCTTTCTTTGCTAAGTGGGTTTGGGGATGGGGATATGAAGAAGGTTAAAAGGCAGTCCCTGTCCTCAATAAGAGTATACATTCTAATGGGAGAGTCCACATTCCATGTGCAGATTGAGGCCCCATAGAGTTCTGGCTTCACTCTGACTCTTGGGCAGGGAAGGACTCTTCTTTCCTCCATTCCCAAATGGAGTTACATCTTATCTTCTTGATGGTAACTTCTCAATAAGCTGGAAGCTATCTTCACTTGTATTTCAGTCTGGCACTTCAAGTCATCATCTTTTCTGGCTCAACAACTATTGGAGGAACTGAACACAGTAGGATACATGGCCAGAAGTAGGCAAAAGATATGTCACATACTCTGAAGTGTGTGTGGTTTTGTGTGTGTGTGTGTGTGTGTGTGTGTGTGTGTGTGTTGTTTGTTGTTGTTGTTGTTGGAGGGAGGATCCATGTTCTGGGGATGAAAGGGTTAGAATCTCCAAGGCATGGTCCCTGATCCCAGTGACATGGTAGCTGGCAAGAAGATGGTCAAAATGCAGGACGTTATAATGCAAAGAGCAAGTGCATCTGAAGTCAGAGAGCCTGAGTTGGCTATTAACCACCTGTTTGAATTTGAGTAGGCCACTTCCCATCTCTGGGACTCAGTTTCCTCATCTGAGGAAATGAAGAGGTTAAGCTAGATATCAAAAAGGTCTTTTTCAACTCTAAAATTCTGATCCCACTATAAAAGAACTTACATAGGTATCCCAAGTCTAGGCAGGCAAGCGGCTAAAACTGAGGAAATCAGATACTACAGGAAGGAAACCATAGGTTTGATCAGGCAAAAAGTCAAGTGCATAAATGTTAGTTAAAGCAGAAGCTGTATCTATTAAGGGCAGGGTTCATACTCCAGTAGGACTGTGAAGGGTTAGTAAGAACAGCAGTGGAGAGCAAAGTTGGCGACCTTTGATCTTAGGGCAGAGACTGTTTACTTTTTGCCGTGCTTTATATAGCCTGCTTGCGTGTAGGTAGTCTTGAACCCACAGTCATAAATTGTAATAGGAAACCGGTAAGGAGCACACCAGTAAATTCTTCCTATTTGTACCAGCAACAGAGATTCTAAGAGTCTTTCACAGCATAGAAATAACCCAAATAATAGAGTCTAAAGAAGGAACAGCTATATGTCCAAAGTGAAGAGGGATTGAAGCTGCCCCTAATTGTCCATGCAGACAATGATCTCAATGTTGTAAAGGACAACTATAAAAGACTAAAGAATTATGACAGAAGCAATAACCAAACATGCTTCCAAACTCTTAGAAGAGTGGTGATGGATAGGCCAGAGGTACAGAAAAAGACAAACATTTTCAGACAATGCTAATGTTTAACCCCAAGGAAATATCCTAGATACAAAGATGAATTGTAGACATTTATCACCCAGGGTGGGGGAAGGGAGAAGAGATCTTCAATTGTGTAATTATATTGATTATAGGAAAGGGCTTGTTTGGGGGGGTAAGAGTTTTTTGGAGGAGTGGGGATAGTGATAGTATAACAAATAAAAGCACTTAGAAGAGAATAGAAGGAAGTTCAGAAAGGGACACAGAGAAGTAGGACAATGTTAGAACTAAAGCGATAAATTTAAAGTATGCTTTAAAAAAATCTGAGTCATGCATAAGCCTTTTTTTCAATTTTTCGTATGGGTGTCTCAAAAGTCTTAGTTCAGTTTTAGGCTTTAATAGCTGAAAGAGAAGGTTCATATCCTTAGAAGCTAAAAGGAAATGTTCATATCTGTTGATGTTTATTAAGTTCATATAATGACAATAATAATATAATAATAATAATTTTTCTTGGTCACCTATATTTAGGCTTCAAGTTATTGTAGCCAAGGTTATTTCCCAACACAAGCTCTATACGTCAGGTTATCTAAATGTACCCTACATGTTCTTAGGCTGTGTCTACCATCTTGGAATGCCCTCCTTGCCCCATTCCCACCAAATTCTATTGATCCTTGAAGACCACCCTCAAAGTTCACCTCTGCCCTTCCTGACTTTTCTAACCAAATTAATCTCTCTCTTATCTGAATTCTGTATATTTTGTCACACAATTTTGTATTTGATCATATGCTGTTTTGTTTTGTCCTCCGATTATTTCAAGCACATTAATCTTATTTTTCTTCAATTGAATGTGAGCTCCTTAAGGGCCAGGACAATCTTCTTTTGTATCCTTTGGAGTGTCTAGACGCTGTGCTGGAGACACACGTGTTCAATTAGTGGTTACTGATTGAATTGGAATGAACTGCCTCAAAAAGCAATGAGTTCCTCTTACTGGGGCTCATCAATCAAAGAGATTGGATGATCACTCATCAAGAATGTTGCGGGAAAGGATCTTGCTTGGTTGTGGGTTGGACTAAAGATCCCTTCCAACTCTGACATTCTTTGATTTACTGATCTATTTCAAAGGGAGAATATGCTTTATCATATATGAAGTATTTCTTGCAGAATAATATCCTCAAGTAGATTAACACATTCTTGAAGTTATAATTATTATACAATTGAACATCTTTTCTCCCTATCCCCACCCTGAGTGATAAATGTCTCCAATACATCTTTGTGTCTAGGATATAATTAAACCTCTCACAGCAAATATAATTCAGCAGTGCTAGTCCTGCTAGTCCATTATATTCACACAAAAGGCTGTTGGAATGTGTGTGCCTGGTGTGTATTAGGCACAGACATTCTTGTTTTCATTTATCGGAGTGGGGGCCTGGGTGGAATGGTGCTCTATCAACTCTATCAGCCCATTTCCTAGAACCATCACAAAAACTTTCACATCAAACATTCTCTATGATAGTCATCTAACCACAGAGTACTCACATGATTCACATCTGAATGCTCAAAATGCAACCTCTAGACATGATGATATAAGATAAATCATCTAAATTTGGAATGCTTGCAAGAAGCAAAGAATATTAGAAGCCTTGGGGAAAAGGATAGGATGTTCTTTCTCACTACAAACCTTCAGGATAATTCCCCTCTGACTTCATAAATATATCTTCTTTTATCACAAGTTAGCAGTGTGTGTGTGTATACATACATACATATATCCTCACACACATGTATATACATATATATACATAAATAGACAAATAACACTCAAAAAGATCTGTGATCTCTTCAACATAGTTATTCTCTCCAGTGGTGCAGGTTGCAACCCATCCATGTCTGTCCCTCCTATCTATATATGTCTTCCCATAAGTTCACCACTCAGTGTTCAAGGAAGGGGAGAGGGGTTGGGTCTTCTTCATTTTCTCTTGACATCACAAAGGTACCAATGGAGCATGTAGGCTGTCCATTGATCATTCCTTAATCTTATTGTAATCCATTTTCCTTTTCCCCATATATTTTTTTGACAGCATGACTTTTCCTTGGTAGTTCTTTGTTTGTGATAAGCAGTAGCTTGCTTGTACCTACCATGAGCCTCTCCAATAACCCTTGAATGATGCTTAATTTCAGTTTTTCAGAGGTTATCTTGTTCCATACTTCATAGTTGCATGACATCAGAAGAATCTCATATGAAAAAAGATGGGCCTTTGTTTCAGAGGCAGCTAGGTAGTGTAGTGGATAGAGTAGTGGGCCTCCATTCAGGATAGACCTGAATTCAAATCTGGCCTCAGACTCTTACTAGCTGTGGAACCTGGGAAAGTCTCTTAACCTCTGTCTACCTCAGTTTCCTCACCTATAAAGTGGAGATAATAATAGCACTTATCCTACAGTGTTAGTGTAATGATCAAGTAAATAATCTTTGTAAAAAGCTTAGCACAAGGCCTGGAAGATAGTAAACAATTAATAAATACTTGTTCCCTTTGCCTTTCCCTTTTCAGGGATAAGTTTGGGGTCATTAAAAGAAACTTTGTAATTTCTTAAAGATGATTCTGACTACTCTCTTCTTATTTATGTCTGGCCTCAGTTCAACATCCATTTGCAATGTCCATCCAGAAATTACAATAAGAATATGCATATATTCTTATGGACAAGCTCTACATGTGTTTCATCTAACTGCATGTCATAGTCTAGACCATAGGTATTCTTCACCTACTTGATTTTTCCCCATGTAAATAAGCCAAACAGAATTACTCTTTGCCAACCCCTCTTAATTCTAGTGCCTCCCCTCTGTTAATTATATCCTGTTTATCGAGTTTATAACTTGCTTTTTATATATTTGTTTGCATGTTTTCTCTCCCCCTTAGATTGAAAGCTCCTTGAGGGCAAGTGTCATCTTTCTTTTTCTTATTTGTCTCCGGAGCTTAGCATAGCACCTGGCACATAGTAGATGTTTAATAAATGTTATTGATTTATTGAATGAGTCTATCTCATATAAGAAGCTCTGTCATATTTTGAAGCCTGATGTAGTCAGCGCCATGTCACCTGCAAACAGAAACATTTGGAAGACTTCACAATCTGTAAGGAATGCTTTTGTGACTCAAAACTCACACTGATCCTCCTCACTGACAATGTTGAGAACTTTAAGCTAGCACACACACATACATGTATGCATGCATGCATGTATGTATGTACACACATACACAGACCTATATACACATATACATTTATATACACATACATATACATACACATATAAACATATACATATACACACATATACATATATACACATAGACTACATATACACATAGACATATACACACCTATACATTTATATACATATATACACATACACATCTACATACACATATACATGTATATACACATATATGCCTATATACACATATACATATACATATATACACATAGACTATATAGACACATAGACATATATATATATACATAGACATATACATACATTCATAAGGTCTGTGATATTTTCCAAACCTTTTGTTGTTTTTTCTCCTTTAGTTACCTTGAGAATATGTCCCTTCAAAATTGTGTCACTATTAACAGGGACTTCATCTGTTTATATTTGGTCTAGTTTAGTTGCTTTTCTCATCTTTATTTCCTTCTGTGAGCACATTTCCTCTATGAACACATCTGGAATTGTGATATTGTAGTCCAAATGCTGTGGTTCCACAGTCTATGATAGTGAAAAAAGTATGTTCTAAAAATTCATATTCATCCTTAAATGCCTTTGGGATGATTTTGCTTTGTTTGGTCACTTGCCAAGCTTTTTTTTTTTTCTTAATGAGTTTTACCCTCCACTGCTTATTTATATTTAATGAGGTAATACTGCTTGTAATCTTTTATCATTCTTTTCCATAAGATTTTATAAATGAATTTAAATTCTAAACCACTGCAGTCTTTGGTTGTCATAGCTCTCTGCTTTATGAGCCAAATGTTTGCTAAAGCAATTTTTAAGACTGTTTTGGTCTCCTTGTTATGGCAATTGATTTAACTTTGTTATGAAAGAATTATCATCAGTTTTTTTTTACCATCCAGTTCAAATTGTTCCCATCAATAGTTCATTTAAATAGTCTAGATTGGATTTTTAAAAATTCCATGACATCTTTTTCTCATTTTTATTCTTTCCTCTAGGTATGTGTTAAATTTTTGCTCTCACATATTGATGGTCTGACTATACTGAGCAACTGAGTCAGTAACCTTATTAATAATGTGTCATTTCCTGTGTGTTAAAATATATTCAATTTCAGACTTTGTGATATTATTTGCTACTAGCCATACCCAGCAAATAAGATTCTTTTCTCAAATTAAAAGCTCCACGATGTCTAGTATGAGGTTGTATCCTTTTACAATGTGGACAATTTTCTTAATAGAAAAGAAACGAGTGTAGTTATTAGAGAAAGACTTAAAACCATCCCACAGAGAAAAGACATCTTTACTCAGGGTAAAAATGGCTGAATCATACTACTTTCCAGAATCTAACTTGCATATGAACAATATAAGTAGATTTGAGGAAGAGTCCCCAAAACTGAAACAAGGAAGATCTTCAGTGAGGTCTAAGAAACGTCTTAGAGCCTGAACTGCCCGCTGAGGTTGTGTGCTAAGTAAGGTAACCTGAAGTCTCAGAGAAAAGCTGAATGTAAGTGGAGCTAAGCTCAGAGTCAGTAGATCCACCAGGTGAGGCATGAATGGGGGCAGATTTCAGAGCTAACGCTGCCACCTGCTACTTGAGAGATGGAAACCTCTCAGAAGTCAGTCAAGAAGGAGACCTAGAAAAATCTCTGCAGATCCCGAGCCCAGGGATTGCATTTTCCAGAAAGAGCTTAACACTGCATCAGTGACCCAGAAGAATAGCCTGAGTGTAGCATCCAGCAGAAGAGTGGCCTCACTTGCCAATGGATTGTACAAACTGTCCCTGAGAGAGACAAAAGACACCAAAGTCCAAAGTCTAGTGCCATGAGTCCCATTTGAATTGTCTTAGGAAGATTGTGAAGATCCTTTGGCAAGATAAGATACTAGATACTGAGGCCCTTTCTAGAACTAAACTTTCAAGCATTCAAACTCTGCTCCAGAGAGCGCAACTCCGATGGGCTGGCCATGTTGTTTGAATGCCCAAACATATGCTCGCCAAAGGATATTTTATGGAGAAATCACACAGGGCAAGCGTTCACGTGGTGGTCAGAAGAAGGGATACAAAGGAACTCTCAAAGTCTGTCTTAAGAACTTTGGAATTGATTGTGTGACATAGGAGACGCTGGCACTGGAACACTCAGCATGGCATGCCCACAGCAGAGAAGACACTGCGCTCTGTGAGCAAAACAGAATTGAAACAGCTCAAAGAAAACGCAGGATGTGCAGATTTAGAGAATCCACCCCAAACGTTCACATGGACTATTTGTGTCCTTTGGTACAGCATTCCGAGCTCACATCGGTCTGATCACAATTGGACTCACTGAAACTTCACCGTAGCCTAGTGATGTCATTTTGGTCCTCTTCGAGAATGAAGGGAACAACCAACCTCAGAAATATGTGTCTCCTACTCATTGGTTTCTCTTTTCTAAATTTCATTTTTTTCCCTAATCTCCCTTAAACACACTGTGTGCACTTGTGGGAGAATGGTCTCTGTTTTATGGGGTGGAATGTTATGTTTTAGTTATTCTTGCTTTGTCTTCTACTTAGTAAACGTTGCTGATTAAGAGTTAATGACGTCATTGCCATCACTCTGACTATCCTCCTCATTTACCTCCCACTCACACCTTGGACTCTTCCCTCTGGGAGTTGAGTTTTTGATTTATCTTGGAAATTTTGTCATGTTCCTGCTATTTCCACATCATGCATCTGAAAGCATACCTGCCCCTCACACCATGCTTTCTAGCTCACCTTTTTTATGTTATCTTTCCCCACTAGAATGTCCCTTGAAGGCAGGGCCTACATTGCTTGCTTGTATTTCTATCCCAAGTGCTAATCCAGTGCCTGGCACATAGTAAACATCTAATAAATGCTTTATCATTCATCCATTTATTCATCTTGGCTGATTTGTTCAAATGGAAACACATCAAAAGGAGATCAGGAGCTACTGTTGTGAGTAGTAAAAGTATAACTCCCTAACACCAAGGTTACCCCCTAAAACCCTGAGAGAGTTAGTTGAGTCTTCTAGTATGAGAGCAGGAATTAAGTTGGAAAGAAATAGTGTGATGAGCAAAGGAAATATATGTGAACAAAGCCCGCACTTTAAAAATGTGATCAATCCTATAAGCAAATTAAGAGAGCATGGAATAGTTTATCTGTCAGATTTATGGATAAGGGAAGAATTTAGGACCCAAGAAGATATAGAGAGCATTACAAAATATAAAATAGATAATTTTGATTATATAAAACTAAAAAGTTTTTGCACAAACAAAACCAACGCAATCAAAATTACAAGGAAAAGCAGAAAACTGGGGGAAATGTTTTTGCAACATGTCTCTGATAAAGGCCTCATTTCTCAAATATAAGAGAACTGAGTCAAATTTATAAAAATACAAGTCATTCCCCAATTGATAAATGGTCAAAAGATATGAATAGGCAGTTTTCAGACAAAAATCAAAGCTATCTATAGTCATATGAAAAAATGCTCTAAATCACTCTTGATTAGAGAAATGCAAATTAAAACAACTCTGAGATATTGCCTCACACCTATCAGATTGGCTAATGTGACAAAAAAGGAAAATGTAGGATGTTGGAGGGGTTGTGGGAAAACTGGGACACTAATGCTCTGTTGGTGGAGTTGTGAACTGATCCAGCCATTCTGGAGAGTAATTTAAAACTATGCCCTAAAAATTTAATTTGCAATTTATAGCCAGAGGGCTATAAAATTGTGAATAGCTTTTGATCCAGCAATAGCACTGCTTGGTCTATATCCCAAAGACATCCAAAAAAGGGAAAAGGACCTATTTGTACAAAAATATTTATAGTAGCTCTTTTTGTAGTGGCTATGAATTGGACATCAGAAGGATGTCCATCAATCGTAGAACGGCTAAACAAACAGCAATACTATACAATGATCAACTGTGAATGACTTAGCCATTCTCAGCAATATAATGATCAAAGACTATCCGAAAGGACTACTGATGAAACATACTATGTCTCCAGAGAAAGAATAGAATACTGAATTGAAAACTGAATACATACTGAAGCATGCTATTTTCACTTTCTTTCTTTCAATTAATTTTTCTTTTATTTTAGTCTTCTTATACAAAATGACTAATATGGAAATGTTTTATATAATTACACATGTATAACCTATATCTGATTGCTTACTCTCTCAAGAAGAGAGAAGGGGAGGGAGGGAGGGACAGAGAATTTGGAACTCAAAACTTTAAATAAAAATATTTTAAAGATTTTTTAAAAGTAATCACCAAGTGTTTGCAACAGAAAGAAAAGGAAAGATGATATTGTTTCTTGGGTCCTGTTATTATTTGATGGCTACCCAGAAAGAACATGTACATTTACATGCATGATTTTCTTATTCACCTAAGACTCCTTCTCCGGGAGTCAATAATTAAACAAAGTCTAAAGGATCAGGAAGCCTAAGAAACAGGGAAATGGTGCAGTATAATGGAAAGATCACAAAACTAGGAACTACATAAGTGTGTTAGAAGCAGAGGTATTCTAGTAAATGTTTTTAAAAACTGGCTCTCCCCCCCAAAATGTACCCACACTTCTGCATTTAATCTGCATTATTATTACTCTGTCACTATCTTAAGTTTAAACAATCAACAAAACAGTAAATCAAGCCCTGATTTGTAGCATCATACTGAAAATTTAACAATCCACTTCTGAGTCATTACGAGCTGGCTCCAGACCACACTTAGGGAAGATCTGGGTCCTAGCTCTACGTGCTTTCATGAACTTGGACAAATCACTGAATTTCTCTGTACCCCAGTTTATCATTTATTTATAGAATGAGAGAGTCAAACTACATGATAGCTAACGCCCCTTCCAGATTTAAAATTTTTAAAGTTTTGCAGGGTCAGACCTAGGCAAAAAATGAAGCAAGCATTGTGTGGTTGGTTGTTATCATCTTTCTCTTTGGGGCCTTCCCCGCCTCCAACCTGACTTTCTTCCTCATGTGTACTTCAACTGTTTCAAATGCCCAGTTTCCTGGGGATATGAATGATTGCCTGGATCTCTCCCCCTGCACACTTTTCTCTGGCTATAATGCTTCACCTAGCCTGCCTTTTTCTGAAAGCAAGCCACCTTCTTACATTTTCCCTACCCCCTCCTCCACATCAAAACTTAGATATGTCATGTCTCCTATGAACCTTGCTCTCTGCTAGGGAGCTAACAATCAAATCTATGTTAATGTGATAGTGGCCATTATCTGCTACATAGGTACTGCCTATACTCTAAGTGTTTTCAAAGTGTTTTCCTGTAAACAGAATTTTTACCCCCAAAAGTGAATCTAATAGTGGGATTTTCATGAATAGTGAAATTTGTGGTCAGGTGATTTTTTAGCTTTTTAGCTGTCTTGATGAATTTGGATTGTATATTCTTCCTCAACCTAAAGAGCGGCAAACTTCATTTTGTCAAATCCAGTAGTGTTGCAGTTCAGAAAATTTTAATATCAAGTAGTTAAATAGTAATATAAATTACTATTAGTAATGGAGTAGTAGTACTACTACCAGTAAGATGTTGTTGTTCAGTCTTGTCCAACTCTTCATGACCTTGTGGACCATAATGTCCATGGAGTTTTCTTGGCAAAGATACTAGAGTAGTTTGCCATTTCCTTCTCAAGTGGATTAAGATAAACATAGGTTAAGAGACTTGCCCAGAGTTGCAGAGCTGATAAGTGTCCAAGGTCAGATTCGAACTCAGGAAGCTGAGTCTTACTGACTCCAGGCCCAGCATGCCATCCACTGATACATGTAGCTGCATCTATTGGACATAAAAGTCATACTTTGGTATGACCTTTATTCTTCACGGAAACCAAAGACACAATCATATAATATCTCTGAGTATCCCCATCTAGTGCATTAGAAGCATACAACTTTCCCTAGCTTGAAAAAAAATCTTTTAAATTCTTGCAATAGTTTTAAAATTGGTTTTCAGGAAAGAATAGCAGAGAATGCTAGATTCCCTTCAGAAATTCTATACAATCTGTGCATCGAACACCAATACTCAGTTCTCCACTCTCCACCTTATGTTGTCCAGAGGTGAGAATATTTCAGATAAGAATGCACTAAGTTTTACTAATAAATGAACATTTGTCACTTTTTTTGTTATTAAAAAGCAATGGGATACCAAATGAGGTGATGAAATCTTTTCTAAGTCTTCTAAAATAGGACAGATTTCTTTTTGGGGGGTGAGTTGCATTAATTTATTTTAGAAATTGCAAATTTCTATTTTAATAATCCCAAACTGTTTCCTGAAACAAAGTCAGAAACACAGAAGATTGTAATCCAAATTAGAATATGGCCAGTGTCTAAAAGAGAAACAAAACACTATGTATTATTGAAGAACTAATAAAGTCTCCATATAAGAGGTGGCAGAAAGATTAAAAAAAAAAGATACATGCATACCTAGTAGAAGAGTTGACAACTACAGAATCATAGGTTTCTAGAGGAAGAAGGCACCTCAACCACCATCTAGTCAAACATACAAAAGAATGGCTTCTCCAATATACTACATAAGTGGTTATTCAGACGTCTTCTGAGGGGGAACCTACTACCTTGAGGAAAGAATGCAGTACTTGCAGTCAGTAAGAACTGAGTTCAAATCCTACCTCAAGCACTTATGAGTTGACTGGTTTGGGCAAGTGACAACCTCTTTTTTAAAATTAATTAATTTATTTTTAGTTTTCAACATTCATTTCCACAAGATTTTGAGTTCCAAATTTTCTCCCCATCTCGTCCTTCCCCCAACCCCAAGATGGCCAGCATTCTGAATATCCCTTCCCCTAATCTGCCCTCCCTTCTAGCTCTCCTCCTCTTCTCTTATTCCCTCGTCCTTCAGTTTTCCTGTAGGGCAGGATAGATTTCTATACCCCATTTCTTGCATATCTTATTTCCCAGTTGCATGTGAAAACAATTTTTTTTAACATTTGTTTTTAAAACTTCGGGTTCCAAATTTTCTCCCTTCCTCCCTCCCTACCCATCCTCACTGAGAAGGAAAGCAACTCGATATAGGTTATACATGTGTAGAAGTGACAACCTCTTTGAGGCTCAATTTCCTCATCTGTAAAATAGAGATAAAAATTTCATCTACTTCACAGGGTTGTTACAAGCATCAAATGAGCTAATGTATGTAAAGTATTTTGCAAACTATATGCCCTATATACAATTTTAGTTATCATTTTTTAATTTCATTATTATCTTTTTTGATGTTCAGATAGAAATGTTCCCAGGACAAGTTGGTATCCTGCTATTATTGTTTTATATTTAATGTTATAATAATAACTAGCATTTATATAGCACCTTCTATGTGCCAGGCATTGTGCTGAACACTTTACAGACATTACCTCATTTGATCCTTAGAGTTGACCCTTCTAGTATTATTCCTATTTTGCAACTGAGGAACCTGATATAGACAGAAGTTAAGTGACTTGCCTAGGGTTACACAACTAATAATTTGAACTCAGGTCCTACTGATTCCAGGTCTAGTACACTATTCACTGCAATACCTAACTACCTCCTGTGAACTATAGCTCAAGTGGATAAAATAATTACCTTTTATAATTGGATAAAATATATGAGGATGTGAACTCATCTTTTACAGGATCATTGAAAAGCATCTTTGGGGCAACTCTAATAGAAAACAGGATTATGGGGATAATATAGACTTTATCCCATCCCCACTTGATATTGATTTTTTCTATTAGTTTTCTACATTTGAAAGCTTTTAATCTATATGGTTTGAAGATTATAAATATTCAATATGTTGACATAGATTTTAAACATTGTACTTAAAAATACTTATTATTCAATTTGATGTCTAGGTAATTCTGTCTGTGATAATGTTTTAATTCCAATATAGTTTAATTGTTAAATTCTCAAGAATATTTTTGGGTGAATGCCCATCAACTGGAGAATAACTACTTTTTTTTTGTTTTATGAATATAATCAATTATCATTGTACCTGAAGGGATGATGGCTATGATGGATTCTGAGAAGCCTAGGAAGATTTGTATGAACTGATGCAGAGAGAAGTGAGTAGAACAATCACCACAATAATATAAAGGAAAACAACTTTTAAAGACATCAGAACTCTGATCAGTGTAGTAGCCAAACATGATTGACTAACGGTGAAGCACATTTCCTACCTCTTGACAAGATAGGTGATAGACTTGAGGAGCAGAATGAGATATATATTTACATTCAGGGATATTGTAGCTTGTTTTTACAACCATATGTGTTACAAGGGGAGACTTTTATGGGGGGAGGGAGTTGGTGGGTAGTCATAATGAGCAAAAATAAAAGAAAAAAAAAGATACCTATCAATGCAACACCAAAAAAAATACATAGAAGATCAAAAGGAATTTCAGAAAGGAACACATAAACAAGGCAGTTTTTGTTAAATTTAATACACACTTTAAAAAAAACCAAACTGTACATAAAAATTTCACAGTTTCCTATACTATTGTTTTTTCCATTCTTTTTTGTACATTAGAATGTTCATGTTCATTAAGTTCATAATAAAAATTAAAAAATTAAATAATATTTTGGGGTTTGAATTTGTTGTATGGGGATTTGTCATCTGTTAGTTTATGAAGGACAGCAAGCTTTTGTGGATAATTCAGTGTACCACATCATGGCTGCTAGGAAATTGAGCACCTACTCTTGCAACATATTTGTTCATAACAAAAAGAAAAACAGAACTGTTGCAACAATTATTAGTCTGTAACACATTTGTTATAAGCGTTTTTTTTTTTTAATTGGGGGACCTGAAAGGGAGAGAAAAATGAATGTTTGTTAATTGAAAAATAAAAAAAAACCCACCACAAAGCAGAACAAATGTCCATGCTGTTCATATACAAAAAGGTCAGGTATGTCTCTTTCTATGTCCATCATGTTTTTGTCAGAAGGTGGGTAGCATAGGTTATCAGACTGATAGTTTTTGACCAGATAGAACATACATCATCTACAACAAGTCTAATAATGAACCTTAACTAGGCTGGTTCTCAAACAATAGACTCATGGTCCATAACCAGGTCTATACCTGCAAACTTTTCAGTTTGGGAAGACATGCCCAAGCTTGCATTCTGCCAACATAGCAAACCAATTAAGAATCCAGAGTCACCTCCAAACTACACTGAAATACCAGAGGAGGACTTAAGTATGGGTATCTGGGTTTTCTGGACAAAAGACAGAGAGATGCATGGGAATAAATGTAGGAGCACTGCCAAGTTAGAACTACTGAAATGTGAATATTTATTATAATGTTTGAATATAACATAACACCTCCACAGTACCTCAGATTTGGTATCTTCTGAAGAAAAATGAAGGTACCCAAAAGGGGATCGGGTATGACTAGAGAAGAAATCAGTGCCTTTTCCTCCTTTCTTCTTCTCCCTCTCTCTGCCCTTTTCCCTCTCCATCATTAAACTTACGCTCTTTGGCGATGTTCCCCTGGAGCATCATTTTAAAAAAACAAAACAAAAGAAAAAAAGCTGACTCTTCTTTCCCCAAAATATTGAACTTATCGCAATGAGCTTTTGTGACCGTCACCAATTAAAAAAGAAACAAGTCTGATCTCTGTCAGGCACTGAGAGATGTACAAAGTTTAGATGCAATCAGTTCCCTGCCCTCATGGAACTTACAGTCTAGTAGGGGGATAAAACAAAAGTAAAAAGAAATCTAACAAATGATAAATGCTTTGAATAACTTTAAAATAAAATGTTATATGAGCATCAAGGAGGAAGATTGTTCTCAGTTTGGGAGGGTCTGGGAAGGGAATATGCATTTCTACAGAGTCTGCTTTATGCCAAGCACTATGCTATGTAGTTTTTAGGAATATTATCTTACTTGATCCTCCCAACAACCCTATGAGGTAGGTGCTATTATTAACCCCATTTTACAGGTGAGGAAACTGAGGCAAACAGAGGTTAGCTCACTTGCAGGGTCTCATAGCTGATAAATGTCTGCAGTCACATTTGAACTTAGGTCTTCCTGATTCCAAATCCAGGGCTCTACATTGCACCACCAATAGCTGCCTCTATGAAGCATTCATGGAAGAGGTGGCATTTGAATTGGATTTTAAAGGAATAGGTAGAAATTTAACAGGTGAAAAGGAAGGGGAAGGGCATTCCAGGGACATGAGTAAAACCACAGAGCCTGGAGAACACAGGGACAAAGAGCAGTCTTGTTTGGGGTGGTTAAATGTGCTTTATTTGAGTTGAGACTGGAAAGTGGTGCCAAATTATGCAGGTTTGTGAATGCCGAGTAGAAGAGTATGAACCTTATTAGGAAGCTCTGAAGATTTTAGAGCACAAGAATAACATGACTAAGGATGTGCATTAAAAATAAACAAATAAATGTGTTTGTGAGTGTGTGTGTGTGTGTGGACACACACACACACTCACACACACACATTCATTTTGCAGTGTGAAAGATCAGAATGGGAAGAGAGTGGAGGTGAAATCACTTGGGAGATTGGCTGCAACAGCCCACAATGCCTACCAAGGGGTTCTATTCTACTCTGGTAGTGGTGGCAATAGAGGAAGGAGAAGGACAGATTTGGGAGGACAGAATTAGATAATTGATTTGTATATGAGAGATAAGGGAGATGAAGAAGCTCAAGAGAACACCAGGGTTTGATGTAGTAGCCAGACAAGTATGGTAGGATCCAGGCTAGGGTGGCCTCATGATATCAGTTATAAAGTCCATTGGCCTTAAAGCTAGAATGCACTGGTTTCAAATACGAGCTCTGACACCTACTGGCTGGGCAATCATGAGTCAGTTCTGAGTCCGAGTTTCTTCATCTGTAAAATGAGGAATCAAGATACTTGTACCTCAATCCCTGGCACATAGTAGGAGCTTAGTAAATATTTATTGAATTTACTTGAACCTACCTCCGGGGTTGTTGTGAAGAATGTATTTTGTAAACATTCGAGCACAGCATAAACAGGAGCTATTATTATTAAGTAATTTGGCTTAAAAGTTGCTGATTAAATTGCTTTTTCCTTTGGCCTATTCATGCCTCCTCTTCTTTGTAAGTCCTTTCTCACTCATCATCAGAATGTTGTTTTTTCTTCTAATGTCAAGATGAAATGCCTAGCCAGCCCCTGATTGCCTTTCTTTCTCCATCATTCCAGAAGATGGAGGGTCATGCTCAGTCAGCATGACCCGGAGGTCCATCCTAGTCCAATGGATACACAAAGGTGAATTAGGTTACCCCAGATTAGTTCCTAGAGAGACGAAGGGTTGGTCCCCAATGCTGTGACACTAGTGAATGGACAGTAGGTGGCACCTTCTCTTCATTGTCCCTGCCCTCCTTCCTTAAGAGCTCGGATCCTGCCACTTTAGAGGTCCCAAGTCGGAATGGGGATCAGATGGCACCCCCTCCACACACACACATTGGAGCATCCCATCCCACCTCCCAAATTCCCCTGTGGCCCTTTCAGGAGCAGTGATTCCCTCCTTCATTGGAACGTGTTCTCTTTGTCTAGGAAGACAGGTACCATAATGCCTGACATAGCAGGCACTTAATAAATGTTTATTGAATGAATGAAGGGAACTAAAGTGCTGCCTGGGCATCTTTCTGCAAGTAGGACATGGGGATGTCTAAGGAGGAAAGTTCCCCAAATCACCCAGGAGAGTGAGTGGCTGTCCCGGAGGTCCAGCTTCATTCTAACAAGTCTGGAGATGACAATAGGTAGGCGATAATCGAGCTTGCCCTCTGGTTGACTAGAGAATTTGTACATTTTATATATACAATGAAACATCATATGTGGCGCATAAAGTAAGCAAGCAGGGGTCACATCCCTCAGGAAATACCCTTGGACTGAAATATTTCACAGTGATCTCAAAACACATTCAAAGCTTAGAGACACTTTTTAAAATCTGTAGCATGACAAGGATGCACATGTGTTAGAGGGGGCTCTGCATGAATTTTCTTTATTATTTTTTAAAGTGGTTCCTGACTTCATTTTAAGCCTTATTTCATTTGGATCTGATTTAAGTGAAGGGCCCTCAATGAGCTCATTATTTTTAAAACCACCCTGAGAGAACAGATAAAAGACAAAAGTCAGCCAGACAGAACCTTTTCCAGACATTGTCACTATTACCATTGCTAGTTAATTTTCAAATTATTTTTGAAATGTGAAAAAAAGTTTTGCTTTTACTTTTTTTAGTTATAATTTAACTTTGTGACTTGTTAAATCAGCTTGGATTGAGTTGAAAATGAGTCTGCTGTTGTATCAAGGTATGAGCATAACAACTAGGAGCACTCTCCTTAGACCACTGAAATAGTTTTAATACCACATCTGTAGCTTGTTGTCATCCCACAATTTGGGGATGGGAATGGTCGTTAGTGTTTTCCACAAAGCATTTCAAACAAAACTGGTAATAAGAATGCAGTCCGTATATACAAAGGGCCATTCGCTGTAACCTCCAGTCCCCAACCCCCAACAAATCACCCATGACAAGGGCCAATTCATACCTGCATTTTCTTTTCCATTGTTCTCCTTGAGCTTACTTCTGCTCTCTGCCCATTTGTATACATAGAAAACAAACATCAATCACTGTGGTCTGCAAATGAGGGAAAGCAAACAGCTCTGATCCCCATGCTTGGTAAAATCCAAGGGAAAACCTCAGAATGATGCATGGGGAAATGGAGGCCTTTACCTAATTGGAGTAGGCAGGACATGAGATTCTGGGCAGACAGGGTATGTGGCAAATTACAGAGATATACGTTTTCATTGAAGCGTAGCCCCTTAGTGACTAAGAACACACAGTACTTGTGGTGGAAAACAGTCCAAATCAATGTCCCAAGATTTCATTATCAGTGGAATGTTCTAGGAACACATGCTCCATAGACATAATATTGGCACTGAATATGCATCAATGTTCAAGAGGGAAAAAAAAATAACCCGTACTCATTCATCTGGTCTTGCTTTCTATTCTTTCTTCTTGCAAGGAACTGAAGCTGAGAACAATCAGTGCTTAATCCTCTTCTCATCCTTGTGCCTAATAAATAATGCCATCACAATACTTAGGCACATAAGGATACAGCTGCTTTGCAGCATAAGAGGAAGCATCCAGACAAGAGTCTGCTATTGCGGCTGCTGATATTCTGGTCTAGCTAGGCCAGCCCAAGATGGGGTTGTGACATATCTCTTGGAACACGGTGAACAGCAAGAGGTTCTTGATTCTAGCGATTTAATGTTGGAGAATGAATTATTTATATAATTGACTGTACTGGTTTTTATATCTATACTCTCAGTGCCTAGCCTGGCACATAGGTAAGAACTTAATAAGTGCTTTTGTCCTTCCATCCTTCCTCCTTTCCTTCCTTTCTTCTTTCCTTCCTTCCTCCCTTCTTTCTTCCCTTCCTCCCTCCCTTTCTTCCTCCCTCCCTCTTTTCGTTCCTTTCTTCCTTCCTTTTCCCCTCCCTCACCTTCTTCCTCCCTTCTTTCTTTCTTTCCTTCTTTCTTCACTTCTTCCCTGCCCTGTCTCTCCCTCCCTTCCTTCTTTTCCTCCCCCTTCCTTCTGTCCTTTCTTCTGTTCTTCCTTCCTCCTTTCTTTCTGTCCTTCCTCTCTTCCTCCCTTTCTCTCTCTTCCTTCCATCCCTCTCTCCTTCCTTCCTTCTTTCCTTCTTTCCTCTCTTCCTTTCTTCCTTACAATAAACTCTCGAATTTCCCTTTGAGTAAGACTCACTTTCTACAAGATCTAATTCTCTGACAAGCATACCCAGACTCACACTAGCTATATCTATGATAAACTATAAATATAAATATATAAATATATAAATATTATAAATATATAAATATAAATATAAAAATAAATATCTATGATAAACTATATAAATTTGAGGTTACAATGAGACTCTAAAATTCATCTGGGAACCATAAAGCTCATCTGGCATTGACTGCACACTAGCAGAGGAGGCTAACAATTTAAGAGTTTGTTTTTTTTCTGTCTAGACTCCACTCTTCCAAATTTCCCTATTCTTCCCATCCTCAACTTCTCTTTCTCACTCTCCCCACCCCATATCCAAACCTGTTGCCAAGCCTTGTCAATTCTACCTTTATAACATCTCTCATACATACCCCTTTCTCTTCTCTGACATTGCCACCACCCTGGTGTAGGCCCCCATGCCTGGACTATTACAATAGCCTCTGCCTCAATTCTGTCTCCACTACAATCCATCCTTCACTCCGCTATCAAAATGAACTTCCTGAAGAACAGGTCTGACCATACCACTCCTCTATTCAATCAACTGCAGTGACTCCATATTATCCATCAAATAGACAATCCTCTGTCTTGTAAAGCCTTTCTTACACCTTATTTCCCCTACTCCACCCACATATTCTTTGATCCAGTGACACTGACTTCCTTGAGACCTCCATTTCCTGACTGTGCATTTTCACTAACTGTTCCCCATGCTTGGAACATCTTCTTCCTCATTTAGTCTTAGTTAAAATTGCGTATTCTGCAAGAAGACTTTCCCAAATGCCTTCCCTCTTATATTAGCTCCAATTTATCCCATGCATGTCTTGATTGTAGATGGCAGTTTGCATGTTGCTTCCCCAATTTAGACTACGAGCTCCTTGAAGGCAAAGACTGATTGTCTTTTGCCCTTTTTTGTACACCCTGTGCTTAGCACAGTGCTTGGCACATTGTAGGCACTTGCTTGCTTGTTGACTATTTAACTCAATTCAACAAAAGTGGATTAGATTACCCCATTTTAGCTCCTAAAAAGATGGAGGTTGGTCCCAAATCTTGGGACTCTAGTGAATGGGCAGTAGGTGGCATCCTCCAAAAAATCAACCAATATATATGTATTAAGTATAGTGCACACATGTCATGCTAGGAACAGCAGGGAATATTGTACAGAGCTAAGACCAAGGGGAACTTAATTAAAATCTAGTTGGGGGAGAGAAAAATGAAATGAGGCCAATAACATTTGTACCACCTAATTTATAAGAAAAGTGCTTTACAAAGCACTACACTCAGATAGATCTGTAGTTTCATAGATATTTTCATGCTTCCTCCCACAGTGCTCAGGGCCTGGCACACAGTAAATGCTTCATAAAGACCTGTTGACTCATTGTTGACTACAGATCCCAACCTACCCATGTCAGTCCATCCTATCTTGACTACAGTCACATCCGTACCTTTGTCCTTTTTACTCCTGTAAGCATCTATCTCAGTGTGCTAGGGACCTTTCTAGATTTCTCTCAATGTCCAGGGGGCAGATGCCAGGAGAGCACTCAGGCTGTTATTTCCTTCCTGTTGATTCCTGGAAGCCCTTCTTATTTCACTAATACATTTCTCTGATACTAGCCTTTACACAGTTCTGCTCTGAAGTTCCTTATTTGCTTATATGGTGCAAGATGCTCTCACATCCATCATACTCTCTGCGTAAGATTTGCAATTCTTTTGAGACCCTAGTGTTCTATGACTCACATCCCTACAACAACTTCTGGTAAAATATTGATATTTTAAAAATGGGTTTATTTCTGAGAGAAGGCGGAGGTCATAAAGGAGCTTCTCAATTTCCTGAAGGCAATCCTGCCTATTCTCTTCACGCTGTTTTTGTCTTGGCCCAGAATGTTCATTTGTTCTATCTTATACACACACACACACACACACACACACACACACACACACACACGTGTGTGTGTGTGTGTGTGTATAGAACTAGGTCTATAGGATGAGCATCAAACTGCATGTCACCATCTCAGCAATACATTCTTTTTTTTGGGGGGGGGAGGCAATCAAGGTTAAGTGACTTGCCCAGTGCCACATAACTAGTGACTGTCTCAGGCCAAATTTTAACTCAGGTCCTCTTGACTCCAGAGCCAGTGCTCTATCCACTGCATGACCTAGCTGTCCTAGTACATTCTTTTAAAAAAAACTTAAAAATTTTTATTTTTTCCTATTACATGTAAAAACAATTTTTAACATTTTTTTCAAATTTTGAGTTCCAAATTCTCTCCCTCCCTCTCTTCTCTCCTCCCATCTGTGAGAAGACAGGTAATTTGATATCGGTTAAAAATGTGCAGTCATACAAAACATATTTCCATATTAGTCATGATGTAAAAGAAAACAGACAAAAAATCCAAAAAAAATAATTTTTAAAAAAGTATGCTTTGACCTGCATTCAGACTCCATCAGTTCTTTCTCTGGAGATAGACAGTATTTTTTATCAGAAGTCCTTCAGAATTGTCTTGGATCATTGTATTGCTGAGAATAGCTGACTCACTTGCAGTTGATTATCACGCAATATTGCTGTTACTGTGTGTACTTTTCTCCTGGTTCTGCTCACTTCACTTTGTATCAGCTCATGTAAATCTTCCCAGGTTTTTCTGAAATCATCCTGCTCATCATTTCTTATAGCATAATAGTATTCCATCACAACTGTATACCACAACTTGGTCAGCCATTCGCAACTGATGGACATCCCCTCAATTTCCAATTATTTGCCATCATGAGAAAAGTTGCTATAAATATTTTTGTACATATAGGTCCTTTTCCTTTTTTAAAAAATCTCTTTGGGGTACAGATCTAGTAGTACTATTGCTGGGCCAAAGGGTATGCACTATTTGAAAGCTCTTTGAGCCTCATTCCAAATTGTTCTCCAGAATGATTGCATCAGTTCATGACTCCACAAACAGTGCTCTAGTGTCCCAATTTTCCCATATCCCTAATAACATTTTCCTGTCATATTGGCCAATCTGATAGATGTGAAGTGGTACCTCAGAGTTGTTTTAATTTGTATTTCTTTAATCAATAGTGATTAAGAGCATTTTTTCATATGACTATAGATAGCTTTGATTTCTTCATCTGAAAACTTCTGTTCATATCCTTTGACCATTTATCAATTGGAGAATGACTTGTATTCTTATAAATTTAACTCAGTTCTCTATACAGTTGAGAAATTAGGCCTTTATCAGAGAAACTTGCTGTAAAATTTTTTTCATAGTTACGATTACTATATATCTCCCTCAATCCTATTTCCCCCTGTTTATTCTTTATCCTTTCTCTCTCTCTCTCTCTCTCTCTCTCTCTCTCTCTCTCTCTCTCTCACTCTCTCTCTCTCTCTCTCTCTCTCTCCCCCACCTCCTCCAGTTCACCCTCCCTTCTGTCAGCCCTCCCTCTTCTCTCCTCTCTCTTCCCTCCTGTTTCCCTGTAGGGTAAGATAGATTTTGATACCCATTTGAGTGTGTATGTTATTCCCTCTTTGAGTCAATTCCAATGAGAGTAAGGTTCAAGCATTGCCCACCACTTTCATCCCCCCCCATTTCCCCCTCCATTGTAAAAGCTCTTTTGCATCTCTTATGTGAGGCAATTTACCCCCATTCTACCTCTTCCTTCCCCTTTCTCCCAGTGCATGCCTTTTTCTCACCCCTTAATTTTATTTTTTTGGATATCATCCCACCATAGTCAACTCACAACTGCGCACTCTATGAATACTCCTTCTAACTGCTCTAATGATGTTAAAGCTCTTAGGAGTTACAAGTGTCATTTTCCCATGTAGGAATATAAAGTTTAACCTTATTGAATCCCTTATGATTTCTCTTTCTTGTTTACCCTTTTATGCTTCTCTTGAGTCTTGTATTTGAAAATCAAATTTTCTTTTCAGCTCTGGTCATTTCATCAGGAAATCTTGAAAATCTTCAATTTCATCAAATGCCCACTTTTCCCCCTAAAGGATTATACTCAGTTTTGCTGGGTAGGTGATTCTTAGTTATAATCCTAGCTCCTTTGCCCTCCAGAATATCATATTCTAAGCTCTCCAATCCTTTAAGGTAAAAGTTATTAAATCTTGTGTTATCTTGATTGTGGCTTCATGATATTTGAATTGTTTCTTTCTGGATGCTTGCAATATTTTCTCCTTAACCTGAGAGCTCTAGTATTTGGCTGTAATATTCCTGTGAGTTTTCCTTTTGGGATCTCTTTCAGGAGGTGACCAGCAGATTCTTTCAATTTCAATTTTACCTTCTGGTTCTAGAATATAAGGGCAGTTTTCCTTGATAATTTCTTGAAATATGATGTCTAGACTCTTTTTTTTGATAATGGTTTTCAGGTAGTTCAATAATTCTTAAATTACCTCTCCTTGATGTTCCAGGTCTTTTGTTTTTCCAATGAGATACTTAATATTTTTTCCTATTTTTCAATCTTTAGATTTTGTTTTATTGTTTCTTGTCTCATGGAGTCATTAGCTTCCATTTGCCCAATTCTAATTTTTAAGGAATTATTTTCTTCAGTGAGCTTTTGTACCTCCTTTTCCATTTGGCCAATTCTACTTTTTAAGAAGTTCTTCTCTTCAGTGGATTCTTGTGTCTCTTATACCAATTGGCCTATTTTGTTTTTTAAGGTGCACATTCCAATGTACAAGTGAAAAGTGAATGCAGCTGTCTTTCTCCAACTTGTGGCTTGCAAAATAAAAAACAAAAATATTTTGAAAAGAATGCTATCCCACTTTTACGCTTATCAACACAAAGATATAACAAAATGTCCTGTTTGCTTCTTATTATGCAGTGGGCTTCCACTAAAGTATGTTTTGATTTTTGTCTGAGTTTTCCATTAATTTGAATAGCTCCTTGACTTGTTCTTCATAATCTGCCTTGACTACAGTCACAGTTATGCCACATAAGTGGAAATGCCATTATATTTTTGGGGACAAAAATGGCAAAATACCAATTATTTTCCTTCTTTAATTAGATTTAAAAAATACACATGTAGTTTTTGTTTAATTCAGGATTCTTTAACTTTTTGAGTCATAGATCCTCATAGTCTGGTGAAAATTGTGGATCCTTTCTCTGAATAATGTAAATGCATAAAACAAAATACATAGGATTACAAAGGAAACCAATTATATTGAAATAAAAATGTAATTTCCCCCCATTCCTTGTGGATTTTAGGTTAAAAACCCCTGGTTTACATTAATCAATGTAATGACAAACAGAACAAAAATATCCTTCTTCTTAGGCTTTTAAAAGCATTTCTTAGCAATAACAGCATATGCGGAGATGTACTATTACAAAGTCATTTTTTTGTGTTATCTAATTTGCTCTTCACAGTCAGGCAGTCCATTAGCCAGTCAATAAGTATTTATCAAGCACCTGCTATGCATCAGGCACTGTTCTAAATGCCCAGGATACAAAAAAAAAAGGCAAAAGACAGTCCTTGTCCTTAAGAAGTTCACAATCTAAAGGTTGAGACAACAAGCAAACACAACTATGCACAAATAAGATTTAAGCACAATAACCCTGTGAAACAGGTAGTACAAATATTATTTTGCCCATTTTACAAATGAGGATGCTGAGGCTCATCATGGTTATATCACTGGCCTAAAGTCATAACACAAGTAGGAAGTACTCCTACTAGTCAGGTCTTTTCTTCTTACTCCAAGTACATTACTTTTTCCATAACATCTTTTTAAAAAAATATTTTTTTCCAGTTGCATGTATAGTTTTTAGCATTCATTGTTTAAAAAAATTGATTCCACATTCTCTTCCTTCACCCCACTCTGCTCCCTGAGATGGTAAGCAATGTGATATAGGTTATTCATGTGCAATCATGCAAAATATATTCCTATATTAGTCATGTTGTGAAAGAAAACACAGACCGAAAAAAAAGGACAAGAAAAAAATAACATGAAAAATATTATGCTTTGATCCGCATTCAGACTTCATCAGTTCTTTCTCTGGTGGTGGATAGCATTTTTAATCATGAATCCTTTTTTCCCCTAACATCTTAGAAGGTAGTCTTATAAGGGGCAGTGGTTTTGAGTGAATCACAATTCAAATATGAAGGAAATATATTTTCTTCCTTCTTTCCCCCTAGTATCTCTTAAATCAGTCTAATCTTCATTTTAAGGTTTGGATAAAGAAGCCTGTGTTGAAACTAAACCTACACACAATCTTGATGGGCACTAGGTGTCACTGTTAGATTTCATTTAAGCAAGCAGACACCACTTCTGCAGCGGTACTTAATTTAAATAACTCCTGGTTATGTACAAGTTTGCATATATGGTGTTCTTTTTGTGTTTTAAAGCTACAAACTGTTTTGTTCAACTTAAATTCAAACTATGGGATTCTAACATGGAATGAAAGAAACCTTATAATTTTTGAAAGCCTCGTAAAGTTGTTTTTTTATCTGCATTTCCCAGCCACATTTATGAATTATGCTTGCTTCAGTTGTCTATCTATCCTCTACTTGACACCCACACTTTACAAAGAGTGCCTTCTGTTTATCTAAGTTTGCTTTAAAAAAAAAAGCATGCTCTTAAGTGTATTATTTGAAAGAAAAACCCAAAGGAACTTGGAAAAATCATCTGTGAATATTTGGTATTGATTTTGACCGATTCTGGTGTTCTGTTTTGTTTTATTTTAAACAATCTCTATGTAAGAGTTGCATTCAATGAACCTTCTCTTGTAATGAACCACACCTATATAGGTGGTTATGAAATATTATTTTGTCTGAGAAATGATTGTCTTCCTCATTAGATTGTGGATCAAGAACTGGTTTTTGCCTTTCTTTGTATCCCCAGCGCGTTGGCACAGAGTAGGAGCTTAAATTTGAGTTGATAGATTAATGTAGGGATTAAGACCAACACTGAGATTTCATTTACTAAACTGTTTTTAAGTATAACAATTGAAAGCTTTAAAATTTTTTAACCACATGTATTCCTAATGCAATTTATTTTTCTTTCCATTTTTATGGAAACTTTTAAAATAATTTTTATGATTAAGTTTAAGGAATATTTAGATCAATTATTGATATCAATCAGTGGGTCGCTAATCTAGCTAGTGTTTATTGTAGCAAATGGTGAGAGTTGTAACTCCAAGACCATTTTTCTCTCATATAAGAAAATTGACTCTATTTTATATAAGGGACTTTTTGATTTTGAGGATGGAAGGGTGACAGTCACATTTTCCCATCAAGAAACCATCTATTAATGTCACTTTTTGTGTGAGATTTTTGAGTGAGTAAATTTATCCAGAAACAAGAAAGTTCCATTGCTTTCTATTCTAAAGGCAAAATCCCAAATTCCCCACCAAGTTCAGTCCTGTGGAGATATTCATCAGCACATTTGTTCTAACTTGGCGACTCCCAAACTACAATGGGAAGGGATTAACTTAATTCTAACCTATTCCCTACTGATCCTTAGAGAATTCCATTCCATACTTCGGGAACTAGGTCCTTCAACAGAAAACTCTTCTCTACTTAGCTTAGAGAATGCTGGGAAAGATCAAACCCCCACTGAGTTCATAGTCCCTCAAGAAAATAGGTCATTCCTGCCCTTTTATTTCAGAAGGATACCACTGACAATGTTTTTTGCTTAAATGGATTTCAATTTATCCGGAGTTCCAGATGTAAATTATTTATGTTGGGGAAAGAACACCACATCTCGAAAGACTTTTCTTGTGGCAGTGGTATTCTGCGATATACTGACCAAATAGATCATCTGCAAATAATTGGTGTTAACATACATCCAAATTTTGAATGCCCTATTTTTACCTCATAGCATTCTTACTTATTTTACTTCTCTTCAGTGAAGAACAATTTTATAACCAGAGTAAACTTTCATAGTTGACTTATTTATACTGATTAAGCTAGAGATGTCAATATTTTGTTATTTCTCCTAAAATGGGTAATCCATCCAGTCAATTATATAGGGCATGGGTCAAGCTAGCCCATGCTATTTTCCTGAACATTCTTTTTAATCTTCATCCAACCAATTAACCTCTAGGCTGATACTGAGGTAGGGTTTTTTCCCATTGTCAGTGGAATCCAGAAAGTGAAAGTTATTCATATCTTATAAGTTTTGCTTCAATATTATGAGCAAATTTCTTTCAAATTCTTTCTTTAGATGTTCATTTTATTTATTTTTTATTTATTTTGATTTATCAACAATCGCTTCCATAAGCTTTTGAGTTTTAAATTTTTCTCCTTCTCCTTCCCCTCCCTCCCCAAGATGGCTCACAATCTGATATAGGCTATACATATACATTCCTATTAAACATATTTTCACATTAGTGATGTTGAAAGGAAGAATTAGAATCAATAGGAGGAACCATCAGAAAGAGGAAACAAATCAGAACAGATGAAAAAAATAACAAATAGTATGCTTTGATCTGCATTCAAACTCCATAATTCTTTCTTTGGATGTGGATAGCATTTTCCATCTTGAGACCTTTGGAGATGTCTTAAATCCTTGCATTGCTGAGCAGGGCTAAGTCTATCAACATTAGTCATTGCATAATGTGTCAAAATCTTTTCAGGCTTAGTAGACGAGGTAAGAGGTCAAGACAAAAGTTGCTGTATATATTAGGTATTTATCTTTTTTTTAAAGATTCATTTATATTGTCATTTATCCAAAATGTTATTTATAAGTAAGACCTGGCCATATCCTCCCAGCTAGAAGGACTCTCCCTTCTCTGAGGTAGCACTTAAACTATACTTATCTGATTGCACTTTCACATTCTATCTTGTATAATTGTAGCAAATCAACTCCTTTACAAATCTGCAAACTCTATAAAGGTAGGGACCATGCTACCTAATGCAATGCCTTTCATGAAGTAGGCCCTCGATAGACATTTGATGAATGAATGATTTAATGAATAAATGGATGGAGTAGGACTGCAGTTCTCATACTATTTTTTGTCTCAAGACCTCTTTATACTCTTAAAAATTATTGAGGACCCCAAGGAGCTTTTGTTTGTGTGGGTTATATATATATTGATATTTTTACCAATTTATATATTATATATTTATATGTTATATTTATATTATATATTTATCAATTTGTATTTTTATATATACTGATAAAATTTTAAAACATTTATTTACTAATTCATTAAAAGTAACAATAATAACCCCATTACATGTTAATATCACATTTTTATGAAAAATAACTATTTCCAAAACAAAAAAAAATTAGCAGGAAGGGTGACATTGTTTGAGTATTTTTGCAAATCTCTTTAATGTTTGGCTTAATTGAAAAGAGTTGGATTCTTTTATTTGTTCTCAATCTGTTGTGATGTTTTGATTATGAAGATTATGAAGAAAATCTACCTCATACCAATATGTGTTTGGAAAATAGAAGAGTCTCTTAGCAAGCAAATAACACCTTCATGTTCTTTTAAAAATCGTTTTGACCTCACAGACCCCCAAAAGGGTCTCAGGGACCTTCAGGGATCCATGGATCACACTTTGAGAACCACTGTTATTATAGAATATTTCATGTTAAAATTAAAGCTACAGAAGTCAAAGGGACTTAAAAACAGAATAGAGAGATAGAACCTTTGGCATTTCCTGTTGATTTGGAAGAGCAAATCCAGAAACATGTTTAAACTAAAACACATGAGAGAAAAAATTTTTTCCAAGACAAATTTAGAAAGTATTGCTAATAGATTTTGAAATTTTATCTTAATCCCCCCCCCAAATCCCTCAAAATTAAATGGAGAGGGTGATTAGAGATCTTCTCCAATACCAAAAGAACCGGTAGTCATTGCCCGTTATCTGTGCTTACTGAGAGGTTTCATTAAACTATGCTCTTGGTATGCTCTTGTTCTTTTCTAGATGTGTACTGAGACAGAGAGGAGGTTAAGTAAAGTCTTCAAGATCACGTACCCTGCCATGTAAGAGCACTAGCAACCCAGGGGTCTCTCAGTCTTCAGCCCACACTACCAGGAAAAACTGTAAAGTTTAGTCTAATGGATTGAGCTTTGGAAAAAGTGCTCCATGACCCCTCCTGGCACAGTGTAAAACTAAAGGATAGAATACCATATGTTAAGTGGATCAGATGTTAAAGTCCAAAGAAATACTACTTTGGTAGGTGGTAAAGTGAATGTATGTTTGTACTGTTAGCAATAATGAATCCATTATTCCATTCAGAGACCTTCCGTCTCAACTTCCATTATTCTGTGAGCCTTTTGTGCGTTAATATGCTCAGGCAAAAGTTTGTGAAGAAGATTAAAGGTTTATTAAAACTGGAAAAAAATGTTCCATTTAAGCTGAGGTCAAAACCACAAATGCTCATAATTAAAATTCATCCACAGTGATCTTTTGGGAGCATCACAAATTACTGTTTCTCTCTTCAATTTTGTGGTTCTAAAAAGTGTTGTGTTTTTTTGTTCAATCATAATTGAAAGAGCATCTGAGGACTAAGTCGCGTAAGATTCAGAAGAGGAAGCATTTTGTACTGACTGGGAACAGAATCCACATTTTAGAATTTCAACCCTTGGATTCTAGCATCTAGTTTTAAAAACGGCTAACTTTGGCTGGATGATGTCTCTAATGACAATAATTCATGAACACCCTACCACAAGCTCCCTAAATAAGAAAAAGAAAACCCCAAAAATATAGGCCTGGAAAGGAATTTAGAGAGAATTTAGGAGAAATTTGTACAGGCCTAAAAATGATAGAACATTTCTAAGAAGCAAGTGAAAGAGAATTTTAAAGTTCTCCTTTTCTCCTCTGACCAAGCACAGCAGTGCTGCTAAGGGAAGTAACACCTATTTAAAGGATGCTAAGAAAGTAAAATTTTGTGTTGCTTCACACCACTAGCTTAACATTGCAGCATGAGGCTGGTCAGATGACACCTTTTGTAATTATAGCAGCAGATGCTGGCCTATATAGATTCCCAAGTCCTGGGATTAAAATCCTGCTTCCTCTTTGAAATGGAGGCCTGGTGAATCCTGCCCCTCCCCCATACTCTTCACTCTATCATTTCTCCTTTAAAAAAAGAAAGAAAAGAAAGACAGAAAAAGTTAAGTTCTACCAATTCACAACAGTTATCCTACTCTTCTACATTACTTCTTTGCTGCTTCATTTTTTTTTATCTCAAATGCTCACTCTTTCAAGTAGTACCCTCCCCCAACCCATTTTCTCTTTATTTTTTTCCCCTGTTAAAAACTAGATATCTAGTAGGTCAGAGGATAGAGTACACAAGGTGCATTAGGAAGAGAACAAATAGGAGCACATAAATCTTGTGGATGATTTCATTTATATTAATATTATTTATATTTATATTTATACATTTATATTAATACCCAAGTATATAACACATTGTACATATGTTAATATATTTAAGTATTAAAATTCATGCAATGAATTTTAATAGTTTAATCTCATCAATCACCAGCTAAATATTCTGACAGTAGCTAGCTCTTTGTTCATTGCTTTTTTCTTTTGATGATTTTGATGTCTTGGTATAACACTTCTTTAAAATGTGAATTCTTCTAAGGCAGGAGTTCTTAACCTTTTTTTACATCATAGCCCCCTTTGGCAGACTCATGAAGTCAGTGGGCCCCTTCTTAAAAGAATGTTTTTTTAAATACAGAAAATAAAATATGGCATTACAAAGGAAAAATGATTTTGAAGTGCAGTTATCAAAACACATATATTTAAAAATACAAGTTTATGGACCCCAGGTTAAGAATCTCTGCCTTAAAGTCAAAGGTATTGTGACATGTAAAGGAGGGAGACTTTATAAGGGCCATGAAAAAAAATTATGGAACTCACTGACCTGATATATTTGGAAAAGATAGTACAGATAGTAAGTATCCAGTATATCCATAAAGACCCCAAGACTTTCAGGTAATTCAGAAGATTTTCTCAAATGAGAACACTTCCCCTATATTTGATTTTATTTCTTATAAAGTCACAAGTGATCCCAAACCCATCATATCTTTACCATTTTCAGGTGTATTTGACTTTTCATAACCCCATTTAGGGCCTTTTCTTGGCAAAGATACTAGAGTATATACCTAGATTATGTACTAGAGTATATCTCCTTGCTTTTAAAAAAGTGTTAGTTTTGCTATACCTTCTATACAAATCTTCTTTGGATTGGTACTTAATGAAGCAAGGGATCAATAAATAAATGCTGGTTGACTAAAAATAAAATAAAATGTAGAGGTTTATTTCTTAAAGCTCGTGATTTGTCACTCTCCAATGTTTTACTTGAAAATCATCACAAGCCACATGTAAGTAATTTTGACCAAATGGAAGCCAGCAGGAGTTCGGAACATGCAGAGAAGACACACAGTAGTCTCACTACATTAACACTTTAAAAAAGAAAGAAAGAAAAAGAAAACAGAACTTAAATATCTAAAGCCACCTGAAAAGAGCTTTGGCATCTAAAACTGTTCAGCTTTTGAAACAAATAATAGTGATGATAAAAGACAATTCTGTTTGTGAAAACCAAATGATAATCCCTGACACATGTAGTGATTTAAGATCTGCAAAGCATTTTACATACATTATCCTACAGCGCTCATTTAAGGTAGGATTTGAATGTCAGTATTCCTGATGCCAGGCCCAAAGCACTCTCCACTTTACCATTATCTCTCTGAAAAGGCAGATGAATCGAAGTCACACTTTGGATCTGGCCTGCCCCATTCAGCCCACTCTGCCTTCATACCACTAAGAAATATTATGGGGTTCTGGAAACATCACCCACACTAAAAAGGAAGGTTTGAGTTTTGCTTGATTGTATTCAGGATTCTCTAGCTAGAAAGTCCCAGTTAGGCATTTAGTCACTTGGAAATTTAGTCAGAAAGATAATAATCTGTTGGGAACTGAGAAGTTTCTCTAATAAAATTCAACTCAGTTCTTAGTATAATAGGATCCAGATTCCTAGCTAGGTGGAATAGTGAATAGAGAGCACTGGACTTGGGGGTCAGGAAGATCAGAGTTCAAATCTTGCCTTAGATACTTACTACCTGCATGACTATTTCTCAGCTCCAATTTCCTTATCTGTAAAATGGGGATAATAATAGCACCCACCTTGCAGAGTTGTTGTGAGAACAAATGATACAGTAATGCGTCTAAAAATATTTTACAAACATTAAAGCTCTATGTAAATATTGGCTGGTAATATTGTTTCTACATTCTGGTATAAAACATTTTTTTTCAACTTTCAATGTTGACCCTTATTTAACTTGAGATCCATCATAGACTCTGGGGCTTTTTCTACAGTGATTATAGAGATACCAATTGTCTTACATTCCTACCTGAAAATATGGTCCCTGGCACCTGTCCCTCTTGTGCTTACTCAGTTTGTTTCTGACAACTTCATTCACAAATCAAGATTATTTAAAAGCTAATCCTATTCTCCAAGTGCTGATTTTATTTTCATTTTCTCTTCTGCCCCTATTTGTCACTTTCTGTTAGTTCTAACCTGAATTAAGGGCTTAAAAGGGGGCAGGTAAGGGCCTAAAATAGGGGCATGTAGATGGCACAGTGGACAGAGCGCTAGTATGAAGTCAGGAATACCTGAGTTTAGCTTCAGACACTCTCTAGCTATATGACCCTGGGCAAATCACAGAACTTCATTCTGCCTCAGTTTCCTCATCTGTAAAATGAAATGTAAATGTAAATGGAATGGCACCTACCTCCCAGGACTGTTGTGAGGATTAAATGAGATAATAATTGTGAAGGGCTTAGCATAGTGCTTGGAACATAGTAAATGCTATGTAAGTGCTAGTGATTGTTATTATGCTATCAAATAACTTATTCATGAAAATATTAAAAATAGTAATCATGACATTTCTGTGAAACACCACATATATCTCTGACCCCATCCTATCTTGCAAGTCAACAATAAGCCACTGATCAGTTCAAACTATAACATTCAATCGATTGTGTATCTGCTTAATGTATATGTGGTATAATTTTGCAGATTATGATGGCTGTATTGTGCAGGGCGGCCATTTATCCTCTTCCATCCATCTTCTTTTGTTAGGAAAATGGATTTTTTTATTTCCTCTATTTTTCTTAAGAAATAATAATTGATCACATCCAGAATTGAACTTCAGATCATTGGTCTTTTTTCTTCGTACAGGTTTTCCCATACTTCACAAAATCATGGAATTTCAGAGATGGAAGGGGCATCAGAAGCAATTTAAGGCATTCTACCTCTTGTCTCTCTATACCCTTCAGCAAGCTATCACCCATTCCTGAAATATACTTCCTGTTTGATATTGCCTCTTAGAATATGTACTTAGATTCTTTCGAGACCCAGCTAAGTTGCCCCCTTCAGTATCTTTCTTGATCTCTCTGGTTCTTAATTTCTTCTCCTTCAGTAAGCCAGTCAGTCATGCATAATTAGCCAGTCATTAAGTGCCTATTATGTGCTTAGCACTGTGCCAAGCCCTGGGGATACAAAGCAGAGCAAAAGACAGTTCATGCTCTCAAGGAGCTCACAATCTAATTGGGGAGGCAACATGGAATAACTAACTATGTACGAACAAGACACATACAAGATAAATTGGAAATAATCAACAGAGGGAAAACACTCCAATGAAGAGAGATTGGGAAAGGTTTCTTATAGAATGAGATTTTAGCGGAGACTTGAAGGAAGCCAGGGAAGCCCAGAGGCAGAGATGAGGAAGGAGAAGGCATGAGAAACAGCCAAAGAAAATGCCTGGAGTAGGAATGTGGAGTGTCTTGTTTGTGGAACACAAACCAATGTTGCTGAAAGACAGAGTACATGGGAGTGGAGAAGGGAGATGTAAATTGTAAGAAGACTGGAAAAGAAGAGGACAGGTTATGAAGGGCTTTGAGTGTCAGAGGATTTTATATTTGATCTTGGAGGTAACAGAGAGCTACTAGAGTTTATCTATTAGAATGGTTGACTTGGTGAGACCTAAGCTTTTGGAAGATTTCTCTGACAGTTAAGTGGAGGATAGGCTGGAGTAGAGAGAGACTTGTGGTGGACAGACCCACCAGCAGGCTATTACTATAGTCTAGTTTTGAGGTGATGAGGGCCTGCACTAGACTGTTGGCAATGTCAGAGGAGAGAAGGGGTGTATTCAAGAGATACTACAGAAGGCAACATTGCTAGGCTTGTGTCTACTTATATGTTTATTATGATTATTATTACATGTTCACCTTTTTTGTCCCCCACAGTATGTTTGATTTTCTATCATCTTCTTTTTAATCAGGTTGGCTAAATGTTTATCAATTTTATTTATTATTATTGTCTCTGAGGTCAGGGACCATTTGCTTTTTGCATTCCCAGCACCTAGCACAGGGTTATGAACATAGGACGCTCTTAATAAAAACATTTTGAATTAAATTGAATCTCAACAGAGATCTGAATGGGAGTTCTCTTTGCAACATTCCCCAAAAGAAATCATTTATTTGCTCTTTGAAGACCTCTAGTGAGGCAAACCCACAACCTTCCAAGCAGAACATCCTATTTTTAGATAACTCTAATTATTAGGAAAATTTTCATTACTCACAGCCTAAATTTGTCTGTCTGCAACTTCTTCCCATAACTATTAGTTGGTTTTGTCTTCTGAGGCCAAATAGAACAAGTCTAATTCCTCTTCTATATAAGAATAGTTCACCATACTGGTTATCCTCTTCTAGAAAGGCTTCAGTTTGTTAATGTGGTACCTAGAATTAAACACAATATGCTCCAGGTGTGGTCTGATTGGGTTAGAAAGCACAGCAGGAAGATTATCTCCTTATCTCTAAACACTATGACTTTCTTTATACAGTTTAAGATTGCATTCACTTTTTTTCCCTACCTTGACATACTATTGACCTATATTGAGCTTGTAGTCCACCCACCAAAATCCACAAGTCTTTTTCAAACAAATTGTTGCCTAGCTACATCTCCTCAATCTTGTCCTTGTGAAGTTCATTCTTTTGAGCTCCAGCATGGGACTTTACATATATGCCCATTCAATTTTATCTTGCCAGATTTGGTCCATTGTTCTTAACTCTCAAAATCTTTTTGAATCCTGACTTTGTCATCCAATAGTTAGCTATTCCTACCACCAATGCTTTCATTCCAACCATTGATAAAAAGTACTGAATAGAACAGAGTCAAAGAATGAATCCCTGGGATAGTCAGTTAAAGACCTCTGTCCAGGTTGACATTGACCCATTCATGACTGTTCTTGCACTATGACCATTCAGTCGGTTCTGAATCTATCTCACTAACACATATCTCTTCATTTTGACTACGTCCTTTTTTGAGATTAAACTATTTAAGACTTCCACTTTATGTTCTGTTAATTTAAACAGTTTACGTTTTTAAAAGTAGTCCTCGTTCTCTTATGGTCTCAATTTTGTTGACATATGTCTGTATATAGTAGGTTGTAATAATTCCTATTTCTTCCGGTTTTGTTGGAATTTCACCTGTTCATTTGTTATTTTGTTGACTTGATTTCCTTTCCTTTTCTTTTTAATCAGATTGGCTAAGGTTTTATTCATTAGTTATTATTATAAACTTTATTAGTCTTTTCAAAGAACCAGACTTTAGTTTTGTTTATATTGGAAGTGGGTTTCAATTTATTTATTTATTTTCTAATTTTCAGTATTTTCTCTTTTGTGCTTATTTGGGGTTTGTTTATTTGTTGGGTTTCAAATTTTTAAAATTTACTTTCAGTTTACTAATCCTTTCTTTTTCTATTTTGTTAATATATGTTTTTAGAGATACACTTTTTACTTTGAAGAACACTTCAGTTGTATTATGGAAATTAATTTTGGTACATTATTTATCATTATCAATGTTTTTCACATATTTATTAATCATTTTTACAATTTGTTTTATAATCCACTCATTATTTAGAACTTCATTATTAAGTCTCCATTTAAGTCTGTGTCTTTTTTGTGGGCTTCCTGAACTGCCGATTCCACTGTGATCTCTAGAGGATGTATTTTGTATTTCTGCCTTTTTACATTCATTTGCACTATTTTTGTGTCCCAGATAATCTTTTTAATAGTTCCATGGAGTGCTGAGTATTATGTATATTCTTTAGTGATCCCATACAGAAGACACCATAAGTCTTCTAGTTCTCATTTCTCCAGCAATTTGTTTAATTCTATGTTTTCCCTTTTGTTGATCTTTCTGTTAGATTTGTTTAAAACTGAGATAGTAACATTAAAGTTTCTTATTGTGTTATGCCTATGTCTTCTTTTATTAAAAATAATTTATTTATTTTTAGTTTTCAACATTCACTTCTGTAAGATTTTGAGTTTTAAATTTTCTCTCCCTCCTTTCCCTCCCCCCACAAGAATAGCATGCAATTTGATATAGGCTCTACTTACACATTCATATTAAGCATATTTCCCCATTAGTTGTGATGTAAAGAACAATTAGAACTAAAGGGGGGAACCATGAGAAAGAAGAAACAAAACAAAACAACAAAGGAAAAGGAGAGTAAATAGTATGCTTCCATCTGCATTCAGACTCCACAGTTCTTTCTCCGGAGGTGGATAGCTTTTTCCATCATGAGTTTTTTGGAGTTGTCTTAGATCCTTGCATTGCTGAAAAGAGCCAAGTCTATCAAAGTCAGTCATCACATAGTGTGGGTGTTACTGTGTACAATGATTTCCTGGTTCTGCTCATTTCACTCAGCACCAATTCATATAAGTCTTTCCAGGTTTTTCTGAAGTCTGCCTGCTCATCATTTCTTATAGCACAAGAGAATTCCATTACATTCATATACCACAACTTGTTCAGCTATTCCCCAATTGATGGGCATCTTCTCAATTTCCAATTCTTTGACACCACAAAAAGAGCTGCTATAAATATTTTTGTACATGTGGGTCCTTTTCCCATTTTAATGATCTCTTTGGGATACAGACCTAGAAGTGCTATTGCTGGGTCAAAGGATATGAACAGTTTTATAGCCCTTTGGGCATAGTTCCAAATTGCTCTCCAGAATGTTTGGATCAGCTCACAACTCCACCAATAATGCATTAATGTTCCAATTTTCCCACATCTTCTCCACCATTTATCATTGTCCTGTTTTGTCATGTTAGCCAATATGATAGGTGTGATGTGGTACCTCAGAGTTATTTTGATTTGCATTTCTTTAATCAATAGCGATTTGGAATATTTTTTTATATGATCATAGATAGCTTTAATTTCTTTCTCTGAAAACTGCTTAGGGGCAGCCAGGTGGTGCAGTGGATAGAGTTCCTTCCAAATCTGAGATTCTATGCTTCAGTAAATACTAAGTTATATAGGGATGTTAATCTGTATCAGTAGAAAGAGTATCTCCACACTGATAAAATCACAAGTCCTTAAAATATTGAAGTATTGGAGAAATTGAAATGATATTATATGTTAGTCTGATATTTTCTTTTATTAAATTATCTCTGAGATGCTATTTCATGCTTAGAAATGCAAGTAGCTTTAATTTACTCTGAAGATTTATAGTGATTTCATCATTAGGAAAAAAGTTGGTATGTAATAAGACAAAGGCAAAGGCAGTGCAAGAATATCCTATTGCAATCATACATTCCAAAGAATCTTAATGACTTCAGAGGAAACGTTCTTGATTTGTCTTTGACTACGGATGCTTCAGATGAGCCTGTAACAACGTCAGCATTAAGATACGAACAACTGCAAAGCAAGGTAGGCCAAGACTAGAAACAATTCTAGGCTAGTAGGAAAACCATATCGGAAAGCCTATAGGATAGAAGTCACAGTTGACAGCACATGCATATAGAAAGGGTATATGCAATTACCTTCAGTCTAGAGGGGAAAGTCAAGGTTAGAGCATAACGTGTCAGGACAAATTGTAGAACATGGGTATATGTAGCCCCTTCAGTAAATAAGATTATGCTTTGCACACAGTAGAAACTCAGTGATGTTTGTTGAATGTTGTTTAAAGAGTAAATAGATTAGGGTGTACAGAGGTTCAAGTTGAGAAGAGAATACAGGCATAGTCAGGAGGTTCAAGACACTGAGAAAGTGACAGGCAGAAGTGGAGTCAATGTGCAGGCTTGGGCCAGGGTTTTGTGTTGGACTCAGTCATAAGAAGATGGTGTCTCAGGAGCAGGAATAAGTGGATGGATACACATGATAATGGAACTGGGATATGACTATTAATTCCAGGAAAGGAGCTATCTGGCCACTGCCCTGGTTTTAAGCAGCAGTCTTCTTCTTCTTCTTCTTCTTCTTTTTTTTTTTTGGCAATTGGGGTTAAGTGACTTGCCCAGAGTCACATAGCTAGTAAGTGTCAAGTGTTTGGTCTGAGGCTGGATTTGAACTCAGGTCCTCCTGACTTCAGGGCCGATGCTCTATCCACTGTGCCACCTAGCTGCCCCTGCAGTCTTCTTATGGATAGGAAAAAATTAAGGATTAGAAAGAACATTGTATTTAGAGGCAGAGAACCTTAGTCCAAATCCTGACTTTACTACAAATTTCCTGTGTGACCCTGGGCAAGTCATTTAACTTCTCTTGGTCTGTTTTCTCATTGGTAAAAAAAAAAAGAGGGAGTTGAATTATACAATATCTAAAGCCCCCTCCAACTCTCGATCCTATGATTCTATAAGCATGAGTGGCTCTTATAAGAATGGCAGTGAAAAGAGATCATAAAAAAGGAAAAATGACCCACATGTACAAAAATATTTAGAGCAGCTCTTTTTGTGGTGGCAAAGAATTGGCAATTGAGAGGATGCCCACCAACTGGGGAACAAGCTGTAGTATATGAATGTAATGGAATACTACTATTTCATAAGAAATGGTGAGTAGATGGATTTCAGAAAAACCTGGAAAGACTTACATGAACTGATGCTGAGTGGAGTGAGTAAAACCAGGAGAACATTGTATATAGTAACAGCAAAATTATGTGATGATCAACTATGGTACACTTAGCTTTTCTCAGCAATACAATGATCCAAGACAATTCTAAAAGATTCATGATGGAAAATGCTATCCACATCCAGAGAAAGAACCATGGAGTCTCAATGCACATGGAAGAATACTATTTTCTCCTTTTTGTTGTTTTTTATTTTTTCTTTCTCATGGTTTTTCCCTTTTGTTTTGATTCTTCTTTCACAACATGACTAACGTAGAAATATGTTTAATACGATTGTACATGTATAGCCTATATCAGATTGCATGCAGTCTTGGGGAGGAGGGAGGGAAGGAAGTGGGGAAATTTAAAACTCAAAATCTTATAAAAGTGAATGTTGAAAGTAAAAAATAAATCAATAAATATTTTTTAAAAGAATGGCAGTGGAAAGTTGTTGAGTAAATCACTGAAGTCACCCAACCCTGTTTAAAGTTAAGTGATAACATGCTTTACCTTGATACCTTAACTGAGGGAGAACATATCTCTTTCAATCAATTACTCTTGGCTTAGACTAGGTACAGAAAAAGACTTTGGTCAGCAAAGGAGGAGTGTTCAGATTGACTGAGATTGATCAATTTGGAACTATGCCCAAAGGGCTATAAAACTGTTCATATCCTTTGACCCAGCAATAGCACTTCTAGGTCTGTATCCCAAAGAGATCATTAAAATGGGAAAAGGACCCACATGTACAAAAATATTTATAGCAGCTCTTTTTGTGGTGTCAAAGAATTGGAAATTGAGAAGATGCCCATCAATTGGGGAATAGCTGAACAAGTTGTGGTATATGAATGTAATGGAATTCTCTTGTGCTATAAGAAATGATGAGCAGGCAGACTTCAGAAAAACCTGGAAAGACTTATATGAATTGGTAATGCCCTGTGGGGCCTTTATAAAACCAAGGAGATAGTTTAGAGCCTGGGAAGTTTGAGAAAGCTGAGAGGGGAGAATATTCCACCTAACCCCTAAGAAGGAATTGCCAGGGAGAAGCAAAGCCCCAGACCTCATTCTCTTTCCCTCCCCTGTCCCCTTTCCTAGAGGAGGACCTTGTGAACTTGAGTTGTGGAGGATTTCCCATCTACCCAAAGTGTCATAGCAGTGTCCTTGGAACTGCCAATGACTGTGTCTACATCAGGTGACAAGCAAAGTCAAGTCGACATGCATTTATTAAGTGCCTATTATGTATCAGGCAGTGGGGTAAAAGTTCTGGGGATACAAAGAAAGGCAAAAACAGTCCTTGCCTTCGAGGATTTCACAGTCTAATGGGAGAGACAACTTGCAAGCAACTACGTACAAAAAAGATACATACAAGATAAACTAGAGATAATTTCAGAGGACAGGCACTACCACTAAGGGGGCGGGGGTTGGGAAAGGCCTTCTTGCAAAAGGAAAGATTTTACCAGACTTAAAGAAAGCCAGGAAAGCCAAGCAGCAGAGATAAGAGGGGAGAGAATTCCAGACATGGAGGAGAACCAGTGAAAATGCAGAATTGGGTGATGAAGTATCTTGTGCAAGCAACTGCAAGAAGACCAGTATCACTGGATTCAGAGAATGGAGTAAGATAGAAGACTGGAAAAGTAGAGTGACCTTGAACACCAAATATGGAACTTTATACTTCATCCTGGAGGTAATGGGGCACCACTGGAGCTTATTGAATGGGGCAGGCAGTGATATGGTTTAGAAAGATCATGTCGGCAGCTGAGTGGAGAGTGGACTGGAGTAGGGGGAGACTTGAGGCAGAGAGACCAGTCAGAAGGCTATTGCAGTAATCTAGGCATGAGATGATGAGGGCCTGCTCTGAGGTGGTAGCAATGTCAGAAGGGGAGAGAGAGTATGCAAGACATGTTACAAAGGTAAAATCAACAGGCCATGGCAATTTATTGGATACGGGGATGATAGAGAGTGAAGGGTCAAGCATGACACCTAGATGGAAGCCTGAAAAGACTAGCTACATATTCATGGCTCTGTAAAGAGCCCAGCAAGAAAAAACAAACAAACAAATCCTATGCTATACCTAAGGTGAACATATTGAGGATTCAAGCAACCAGACTTCCAGGATCTATGAGTTACCCTTTGTCACACTGTTGTAAGCTTGAATCCACTTTCCCCTGGACTCTGGATGTACTTATGGGAGAATGCCTCATAGATCTTTTTAAAAATAATATTTTATTTTTCCCTGGTTACATTCAAAGACAATTTTAGCATTCACTTTTAAAAAATTTTGAGTTCCAAATTTTCTGTCTCCTTCCCTCACTTCTCCCCACCCTAATATGGTAAGCAATTTTATATAAATTATACATGTCCAATCATGCAAAACAAATTACCATATTTACCATGTTGTGAAAGAAGACACAAATTCAACGGAAAAAACCCACAACAATATAGAAAGTGAAAAACAGTATGCTTCAATCTGCATTCAAACTCCTTCAGTTCTTTCTTTGGAGGTGACTGGCATTTTTCATCATTGAATCCTTTGGAATTGTCTTGGATCATTCATTGTATTGCTGGGAATAGCTAAGTCATTCATAGTTTGTCATTGCACAGTATTGCTATTACTGTGTGCAGTGTTCTTCTGGTTCTGCTCTCTTCACTTTGCATCAGTACATAGAAATCTTTCTAGGTTTTTCTGAAATCAGCTTGCTCATCTTTTCTTATAGCATGGTAATATGTCTCATAGACTTTTGAAGAGAATGTTTACCAGGGGTGGGGAACTTCCACCCTCAGAACCACATGTGGCCCTCTGACTGAATCTAAACTTGACAGAACAAATCCCCTTAATAAAAAGATTTGTTCTGTAAAACTTGGACTCAGTCAAAAGGCTGCACTCAAGGACCTAGAAGGCCACATGTGGCCTTGAAGCCTCAGGTTCCCCACCCCTAGAAACTGATAGTTCTTACTATAACACCTTAGTAAGATCCCTTCTCTAAAAGTTAGGGCTGACTGACATTTGTATCAATTGGCAATCATGGAAGGAAGCACATTGGTGTAGAGTTGAGTGGATAGTATTAGAAAGATATCCCCTGACCTTTCAGGGCTACCCCTAAAATCCTGAGGAGGAGCTATAGTAAGTCTAATCTAAAGTCCTAAAAGAAAGGCAGGTGGCAGTGAATGAAACAGAAAGCCAAGGACATATATACTCATGTTTTTAGATATTTTAATTAAGAGAAGGGGTCCCAGGATGCAATTCTAGATTTCTATAATAACAAAGAGGAAATTATAGAATGTCACAACATGACTATTATCCAAACCTGAAATTTTTTCAGCCTTGATCCAGACAAATTTTTGGAAAAAATTTGTGTAGGAGAAAACACGTGTAAATAATAGGAAAAGTAAGGGTTTTTACCAAAAACTGAAAAGGGTTCAAAAGGATAAAAGAACTAAAAGTCAGATGTGAATTGGACTACATGTTATTAAATTCATTCTAATATGTTTTTATTAAGCACCTACTATGTGCAAAGCACTATGCTAGATGTTGGGAATATAAATAAAAAAAGAAATATCTGGCCTCAAGGAACTTTACACATTAGGTTTATTTTTCTAAGAAATAAGTGTTTTGTTGATACTTTTAATATCATTTCCCAATGAATATCCAGTAAAGAGAATGAAGTTACAATGGAAACAAACCAAATCCTTATCTGTGTCAGACATATGTCTCATTTTGCAGCTATAGTCTCCTACCTTTTTGCTGAAATATGAGAGGTATATTTTACTGTCAGGTTTCTAAAATCAAGACTTGTTAACAGCATCAATCAAAGCTCTGATGTCTTTCAGTGTTGTTTTCTTTACCTTATTGTGATCTTTATATAAGTGTTCTTCTGGTTCTATGTACTTTGATCTGCACCAGTTAACATATGTCTTCCCACAACTATTGGGCTTACCATTTGCACAACATGATAACAATAATGATGATAATAACAGCTAACATTTATTTAGCTCCTAATATGTGCCAGCATGTGCTAAGTACTTTACAATTGCTTTGATCCTTACAACAACTCTGTGAGGTAGTTGCTATTAATATCCCCATTTTACAGTTGAGGAAATTGAGGTAAACAGAAGTTAAGTGACTTGCCCTGGGCTACACAGCTAGTAAGTGTCTGAGATCAAATTTGAACTGAGGTCTTCCTGACTCCAGGCCTGACTCTCTGCTACACCACCTAACTGCTCCCTAAGACAATTGGAAAATCATGATATTGACAGGGTGGTGTAACAGAAGCAGCCATGATTTCAAATTCTGACCCTAATGATTACAAGTTGCATGACCCTGGGCAAGTCTATCAACTTCTTTATTACTCTGTTTCTTCATTTGCATATTAGGTATAATTATATTTACCCTTCTTCTCTCATGGGATTGATTGCAGAAAGTGCTTTGCAAAACTTAAGTATAGAAATGAGACTTGTCATCATGATGTTCGTGAAAAAGTATCATTCTCAAAGCGGAAACTCACTTTAGCATTTGTACAGCCAGGATGTCACAGCAAAGGAAACATGGTGGTTTTATTTAAGTAGAATATGACCTGTTGCAAAATGTTGTGACAAAAGGTCTTTTGACTGAAATTCTAGAAACTTAGAAGTTACTCTCAGAGTTTAGGAAAAAATGATTACTTCAAACTAAGGTAGAAGTGCTTTAAGTGATGAATGAAATACCAGTGAAATTGGCTGGATTCTAGTGAGCTAAGACCAAAAAGAATGCTTTCTTTTTTCTTAGCCAGGCTCTGATACTATTGATAGTAATAATGATAAACATTTTTTAGCACTTACTATGTACCAGGCCATGTGCTCATTAGTTTACAATTATTACATCATTTGGTCCTCACAATAACCCTAAAAGGTAGATGCTATTATTATACCCTTTATACAGATGAGGAAATTGAGGCAAGCAGAGGTTAAGTGACTTGTCCAGAGTCATACATCTAGTAAATGTCTGAGGCTAGATTCAAACTCACATCTTCCTGACTCCAGGCCTGGGTTCTATTTACTGTGCCATCTAGCTACCTCTATTATTGATGGAGTGTATTGAAGATTTAGAGGATGAGTCATTGAGCATAATTTCATTTTGTGGGATAATAAGAAATCTCTAAGAGACTTGAGAGGAGGATTTGGCAGAATAGTACTGTGGAAGGGAGTGCTGACTATAGAATGAGAAAAATGTGAGCTCACTTCATAGCTCAACTCCTGATTATGTATAAAACCACAGGTAATGAGATCTCTGATCCTTTAGAAGCCTCAGTCTCTTTATCAGTAAATTCATTATTTTAGATTACATGATGGATGAGGTCTCCTTCCAGCTCTAAATCTATGCTCTTGTGATTTGAGAAAACCTTTTAACATTCATTAATCATAGACAAATAATTAACAAGTTGTGACACAGAAATCTGAGAGATTTTCTAAATTTTTATGAAGTATTGGGACGACAGGTATCACTTCTCTGAAAATCAATGTCACAGAGGTGTTCAAATGAGGCCTTGTTATGTACTTTGTCTTGGCTCACCATTTCCATTTGTATTAGTGGGGAGCTGTCCAGCTGAAACTCCTTGAAGGGAAGCCCTGGTACCAACTGGTCTCACATGCCAGACATACAAACATTCACATGCTCTCAAGACATCAAACATGGCAAATCAGAATCTTTTTTAGACTGAGACCCTCTGCATAGTATTAAGACTTGAAAATTCTGCCTGATGTTAGAGCAAATCACTTTACCTGCACCTTGAAATCTGTTGATCTTGTAGTATAGTGTTCTTAAGCTTTTCTGTGTCATGGACCCCCACAGTCTAGTGAAAAATGTGGACCCCTTCCCAGAATACTACTTTTAAATATATAAAATACATAGGATTACAGAGGCAAACAATTATATTGAAATATAGTTGTCAGAATATTTTTTTAAATGAAGGTTCATGGACTCCTGGTTAAGAATCTCAATGTCTTTTACCAGCTGATACTTCTGATCTTAATCTCACCTTCTACCTCTAGTCCTTCTATTGGCCCCACCCTTTACCCCTCTTAATTTACTTATATTCTTGCATGACTGACCCAGAGATTCTTGCCCCTCCCTGAGGTAAGACCTTTTGCCCATGATCTTTTCCCTTTCCCCAGCTGTTTGCTGGTCAGCCTATGGAAAGAGTAAGTCCTGGCTTGTGCCCTTTAAGAGATAAACATGGATCTTCCCACGAGTATGGTGGTAAATGTTTAAAAATTGACTGTCCTATGTAGGGCACACTTACGTTATTTTTTCTTTTTAAAAAATTATTTATTTTAAACATTCTTTTCTTTTAAAATTGAGTTCCAAATCCTCTCCCTTCTGCCCACCCCTCTCCCACACACTGTGGAGACAAGCAAAATTATATGCATCATAAATGTGAAATCATATAAAACATTTCCATGTTAGCCATATCACAAAAAAAGCAAAAAGAGAGAGAGAGAGAGAGAGAGAGAGAGAGAGAGAGAGAGAGAGAGA
>NW_020955033.1:26117645-26139001 GCF_900497805.2 Vombatus ursinus | reverse complement strand
AGAGAGAGAGAGAGAGAGAGAGAGAGAGAGAGAGAGAGAGAGAGAGAGAGAGAGTCATACTTCAATTTACGTTCAGAGTTCATCAGTTTTCTTTCTGGAAGTGGAAAGCATTTTTTTCATCATGAGTCCTCTGGGATTGTTTTCGATCATTGTGTTGATTAGAGCAGCCCAGTCTTTCACAATTGATCATCGTTACAATATTGCTATTACTGTGCACAATGATCTCTGGTTCTTCTCACTTCACTTTGCATCAGTTTGTATATGTCTTGCTATTTTTTTTTCTGAAACCAATCCTCTTGTCAACTCTTTTTTAAAAAAAATTAAATATTTTATTTTTTTCAATTACATGTAAAAACAATTTTTAACATTCATTTTAACATTTTGAGTTCCAAATTCTCTCTCCCTCCTCCCTGCCCCCTCAATGAGAAGGCAAGAAATTTGATATAGGTTATACATGTGCAGTCATGCAAAACATATTTTCATATTAATCACAGAAAACACAGGCAAAAAACATAAAAAATAAAGTAAAAATGCTATGTTTGATCTACATTCAGATGCCACCTATTCTTTCTCTGAAGGTGGAAATTATTTTTTATCATAAGTCCTTCAGAATTGTCCTGGATCATTGTATTGCTGAGAATAGCTAAGTCATTCACAGTTGATCATCCTACAATATTGCTGTCACTGTGTACACTGTTCTCCTGGTTCTGCTCACTTTACATTGCATCAGTTCACATATGTCTTTCCAGGTTTTTCTAAGAGCATTCTGCTCATCATTTCTTATAGCACAATAGTATTCCGTTACAATCATATGCCACAACTTGTTCAGCCATTCCTCAATTAATGAGTATCCCCTCAATTTCCAATTCTTCACCACCACAAAAAGAACTGCTATAAATATTTTTGTACATATAGATCCTTTTCCTTTCTCTTTGATCTCTTTGGGATATAGATTTAGTAGTGATATTTCTGGGTCAAAGGGTATGCAAAGTTTGATAGCCCTTTGAGCTTAATTCCAAATTGTTTTCCAGAAAGGTTGAATCAGTTCACAACTCAAGCAGCAGTTTTTCTGTACCTATTTTTTCATCCCCTCCAGTACATGTCATATTTTAGAGAAGTGAGACGATACCTCAGAGTTCTTTTAATTTGCATTTCTCTAATCAATAGTAAGTTAGAGCATTTTTCATGTGACTATGTTAGCTTTGATTTCTTCTTCTGAAAACTGCTTGTTCATATCCTTTAAACATTTATCAGTTGGGGAGTGACTTTTATTTTTACAAGTTTGACTCAGTTACCTATATAGCTGAGAAATGAGGCCTTTATCAGAGAAACTTACTATAAAAATTTTTGCTATTACTTCATTGTTTATGGTACCTTTCAGTAAAACATAGTTTACCTGGTTATCTCTTTTAATCAGGTCTGCTTTTGCTTTTTCTTTGTCTGAGATCATGATTGTTACCCCTGCCTTTTTTTACTTCAGCTGAAGTATAATAGATTTTGCTCCACCCCTTTATTTTCACTGTGTGTGTGTCCTTCCATTCTGTATATGTCCAAGTGTGTCTCTTGTAACAATATGTTGTTGGATTCTGGTTTCCAATTCATTCTGATATCTTCTTCCATTTTATGGGTGAGCTCATCCCATTTCCATTTATAATTCTTTTCTCAGTAGATTTTTGTGCCTCTCTTAACACTAGGCCAATTTTGTTTTTCAAGATGTTATTTTCTTCAGTATTTTTTGTACCTCTTTTACCAAGCTGTTAATTTTCCTTTCATAATTGTTTCTGCATCACTCTCAATTCTTTCCCCAAATTTTTTTTCTACCACTCATCTCTTTCTTTAATGCTTCCAGGAATTCGTGTTGTGCTTGGATCCAATTAGCATTTTTCTTTGAGGCTTTGCTTGTAGCCGTTTTCATATTATTGTCTTCTGAGTTCATGTCTTGATCTTTCCTGCCACCATAGCAGTTTTTGTGGCCAAGTTCTTTTTTGTCATTTTTGTTCATTTTCCCAGCCTATCTCTTAATTTTGAACTTTATGTTAAAGTTGGGCTTTGCTCACCTTGCAGTGGGAAGGCAATGTCCCAAGCTTCAGACTTCTTTGTGTTGCTGTTTTCAGAGCTAGTTCTAGGGGTCTGAAAGTTTTCAGTGCTTCCAAGGTGTTGTGATCTGGAAGGAAGTGTGGTCATTGTTCTCCTGGTCTTCACTCTGGTTTTTACCCAGGAAGGGCCCCTGTTCCCCTGTAGCCATTAAGTGATAGTGATTAGGTCCCCTGCTCTTCTTCAGTCATAAATATCAGCATTCCTTTCTGCCTTGGAACTATGATCAGGGTCCCTGCTCTCTTGCGACTGACCACAAATTCTCCTTTCCACCCTGAAACTCCAACTCAGAACTGTGTATGGGCAATAGTGTTTCCAATCAGTGCCAGCTGTACCCAGTGCCAGCAAAGGGTCCCATGTAATCTCTTTCTGATCAGTTAACTGCCCTCTTACCATCTCTGTGCTGAGGGTTCCCAAAGCTACTGTTGTTGCCACTATTATGGCCACCTCCAAAACCCACTGCTGCTGCTGCTGCCACTGCAGCTATGACCACATCCAGGGCCCACTGCTGGTGCTGCCGCTACATGGGCTTCAGGCTAGTACCCACCCTGGTCGCCCCAGTGCCACAGACCTCTCCTGCTGACCTCCTAAAATGTCTTAGGCTGGAAGAATGTCTCACTCTGACCTTTTATTGGCTTCAAAATTTGATTTGAGGAATTATTTTAAAGTTGTTTGGAGGGGAATGTTGGGAGACTCTGGCTGGGTTGCTGACTATAATCCACCATCTTGGTTTCACCTCCCACACTTAGATTATTAACATTTTCTCTATTGCCTTCTTAAATCTAGAAATAAAAAAAATATTGAACCAATTCCTGATTTGTAGAGTCTTTCAATTTCTGAGGTGTAAATGCTCACATAGACAAAATTTAACAAATGGCACTTGTGAGATTGGAGCTGGTTCTAGCATATCTCTTGATTTACTATACAAAGATCTTAACATCATGACAAATATGACATATTCTATTGAAATGAAAGGCTACCAAATGAGTGAAGAGAGGGAATTGAAACTTTTAGGCAAAATCCAGATACACTTCACAAAAATGATGAAAATACTATCAATACTATGACAATGTTCATATAGGATTTTGTTTTTTAGTGATGACTGCCACTTGGCAAAAGTAAAACAGATTCTAAACAGTGTGATAACAGAGCTCCAGATAAGAATTAAAAATTTAAATCATTGCTGTTATTTTATTAAGATTTGTATATATATATATGTATATATATTATATAAGATATTATTAAGATACTACATAGGGAGCCAAGATGGCAGAGTAACAGAGAGAAAAGTACAGCCAAGTTCCCTAACACAACTTCTCCACAAAGATCTTGAAAATGCACCAGTCTGAATTCTGATGGGGAAATTCAAGGGAAAAAACCACAATAGGTCAGTCATATTTCTAGCTTAGCATAGGGAGACAGACAGAGAGTTCTATGGACACTGGGGACAGTTTCAACAGGACTCCAGTGTGGTCTGCTGAAATCTTGAAATAACACAATACTCAATACCCTAAGAAAGCAAGCGAAGGACCCTAGAACAAAAGCTCAGCCCAGATATTTCCCCCAGAATTGCACTGAGCATAGCTCTAACATAAAGTCCAAAGTGAGGAAGTAGGCTGGCACAAAGTGCAAGATTAAAAAAAGAATCCAACCATAAGGAGCTATTATGGTGATAGGGATGCTGAAGACATAAACCCAGAAGAAGAAAATGGATCTAAAATATCTACAAATAAAGACTCAAAGGAAAACACAGCTTGGGCACAAGTTCAACTAGAATTCTGGGGACAGATAAAAAAAGGATCTAAAAATGATTTCAAAAATCAAATGAGAGCACTGGGTGGAGGAGAGGGATGGGAAAAGAATGACAGCTATGGAAGAAAGATTTGGAAAGAAAATTAACAGCTTGCATCAAGAGGTACAAAACCTTTCACAAGAAACAAACTCCCTGAAAATGAGAAAGTATTAAATAGAAGGTAATGACTCCATGAGACAAGAAATATTAAAACAGAGTTAAAAAAGAAGAAAATGTAAGATATCTCATAGCAAAAATAACTGACTTGGAAAACAGATTGAGGAGAGATAATTTAAGTATCATTGGGCTACATGAAAACCAGGACCAAAAAAGAGCCTAGATATCATATTTCAAGAAATCATAAAAAAAACTGCTTAGATTTCTTTGAACCAAAGGGTAAAGTGGAAAAAGAAAGAATCCACTTGTTTCCTGATGAAAGAAACCTCCAAATGGCAACTCCAAGGAACATTCTAGTCAACATCCAGAGTTTCCAGATCAAAGAAAAAAAATGTTGCAAGCATTCAGAGAGAAAGAATTCAAGTACTGAGGAGCCATAGTCCGGGTCACATACTATCCTACAGAGGAGCAGAGAGCTTGACATGCAATATTGCAGAAGGCAAAGGATATAGGTTTACAGACAAGAAAACTTACCCAATAAAACTGAGTATAATTCTACAGGGAAAAAAAAAGTGGATTTTAATGAATTTGAGAACTTCTAAGCATTCCTGATGAAAAGACCAGAGTTAGGAGAAACTTTGAAGTTCAAAGAATCTGGTAGCACAGTAGATAGAGCACTGAGCCTGCAGTCAGGAAAGCCTGAGTTCAAATCTTGCCTCAGCTACTTATTAGCTGTGTGACCCTGGGCAAGTAACTTAAGTTCAGTTTCCTCAACTACAAAATGGGAATAATAATAACACCTACCTTGCAAGGTTGTTGTGAGGAAAAGATGGGATAATATTTGTACTTAGCACAGTGCCTGATATATGGTAAGCACTTAAATGCTTGTTTCCTTCCTTCCTTTAACCTACCACAATTACTTCAAACATGCTTTTACTATATTCACACAAATAAAATTATGATTTTATGCTTAGTCTCATTCTTCCTGCTATAGAGCGAACCAAGAGAAGTACATGACATGATCTGTCCTCATACAGCTTATAATTCAGTTGGGGAGACATGATTAGCACCATGAATGAACAATACTTACTTATTCATTTCAATTAATCTGTAATGTGTACTCCCTCCAGTGGTGCAGATCACTGTCCATCCATGCCTTTTTATTTGGAATTTTTGTCCTCATCCTCCCATAAACCCTCCACAGAAGATCTACCCAATGCTTTGGAGGTCTTCCTCTAGGACTTTTCCTATTTCATGGATCCCAGAGCAACCCTCAGGCAGTTGCTGTTCATTCATTTCAGTCATGTCCAACTCTCTATGACCCCATTAAGGGTTTTCTTGGCATACTGGAATGGTTTGCCATTTCCTTCTCCAACTCATTTTACAGATGAGGAAACTGAGGCAAACAGGGTTAAGTCACTTGCTCAGGGTCACGCTGCTAGTAAGTGTCTGATGCCTGATTGGAACACACAAAGAAAAGTCTTCCTGAGTGAAGGCCCGGCACTCTATCTACTCTGCCACGTAGCTGCCCAACACTCAGTTTGGTCATCTGTTATTTATCTCTGTTTACAACCTACCAAATTATTTATTTTTCTGAACATACATTTCCTAGATGACATTCCTTATGTCCCTTCATGTATACCAGACATCACTAGTAACATGGGGTAGCTTCCTTATGCCCACAGTATATCATTCCATTGCCCTTTGAGTCACACACAAATGTGGTCTTTTGGAAATTGTGGTGTCCCATGAATTGCAGTCACATAGCATCACAAAGATATGGTTATGGTGTTTTAAAAGAGTCAGTTTTTGTGTCAGGTAGCAACTGGAGACTATTGAAAATGTTCCACCATTTTCCAAATGTGAACCAGTCTGCCCTTCTCCTTATATTCAATTCTGGGCCTAACATTTTTTTTATTAGTGATGCCTGTCTAAAATATAAAAATAATAATAATTTATAACTAGCATTTTACATAGAGCCTAATATGTGCCAGGCACTGTGCTAAGCTCTTTATAAATACCATCTCATTTGATCCTTACAACAGCCCTAGAAGGTAGATGCTATTATTATTCTCCATTTTACACTTGAGAAAAGTGAGGCAAACAGAGGTTAAGTGACTTGCCTAGGGTCACACAGCTAGTTAGTGTCTGAGGTTGGATTTGAATTCCTGTCTTCCTGACTCCAGGCCCAGTGCTCTATATATTACCAATGGACTAATTCAGTGGATTTTCAATTCAATTCACAGTATAGGCAACAGGCATTTTTCACTGATTTGGTTTTTCCTCTATGAATGGCTAAGTTACTATGAATTTTGTACATGAAGAGTACTATGGGACATGATGCTCCAGGAGTGAGTAATATAAGACAGTATATGATAGAATCTTGAATTGGGTGGTATAGTGGTATAGAAACTCATAGTAGAGAAAGTTCAGAGTTCTTGAGTTCTTGGGGAAGGTGCTAAAGAGAAGACTGGTCATGAAGCAAGCCTTGAAGGATGGGCAGGACTTGGATAGAAGAGGAACAGTGCAGGCAAATGGGAAATGGTAAGTATAAAAGCATATAAGTGGAAATGGGCAAGGCATTTAAAAGATAGAAAAGGAAATAACTTTGTCCAGAGTAGAAGAATAGGATTGAAGAAGAGGAAGAAGTAGGAGGCAAGATTTGTTAGGTAGGGTCTGGTCAAAATATGGAAGGTATTGAATACCAAGCATAAAGAATATGACTTTGATGTGATTAGTGTTTATTGTATCTCTGATAGGTATATAATATAATTTTGATATGAGTATCAATAATCTCTCCCACAGAGATTATAGATATTTTCACTATAACTTTGAGAGGTTTTGAAATCTTGAACAGTGACCATTTTACTGTTATTTCTTGAGAAATCAATGGGGAAAATGTGTTTTACCTTTAAGTTGTGAGGAGTTCATGAGTACAAAGAGTTTTTAATGGTTATCTATAAAAGTCTGAGTTTTGACTGTCATCTGTAAACAGATTTATTTTAATTGACATTTGGGAGAAACTACTAACAATGAAGGGTTAAAAGAAAGCATGAAAAGACAAAGAGGAGGAAGACAAAAAAATTATTTCCTTACAGAGCTGTTTATCTCTTGTGAATGAAAAAAAAAAAAAGACGACTCCTGAGAAACTTTGGCAACAATCTTGACATTTGAATAGTGGGACTGAGTTTCAGAAGTGAAGAGAAGTTAAGAGTAACAGTGATGGTTACAGGTGACTCTGTGATCTTTTTCATTGCTAAAACATTGTAAATAATGATTTATGTCTTTGTGTTATTATTTGTTACATTGTTAATAACTTATAAAGCAAGTAACTTTGACATTTATTTAAGCCTAGGCGATTAGGAGTATATGTACATGTATATAATTATATATATATATATATATATACACACACACATATGTGCATGTGTTGTGTATCAAATATATGTGATAATATGATATGTATATTTGATGTATAAAGAGAGAGACATGGATGTCTACATCTATATATATCTACATACAGAAAGGGAGAGAGAAAGAGAAAGACAGAAAGAAAGATGAGCAAATGCTCATGGGAAAAGAGGTTTTTCCAACTTATTAAATAAACAACATTTGATAAACTAGACTGAAGACTCAGAGCCAATTGCTGGATTAATGAGAAAAATTTTGCCATTTTTATAATTACTAAGGAATTAAAGAATATATAAATAATTTTTAAAAATCTAAACATATGTCATATATTACCTAACACCTCTGGATGATGGGAATGAACATAGAGATCAGTCAAGTAGTAGGCAAAAAGGTAACCACGCCATATAGGCTACACATGAATGTGGGAGACCATAAAACCTTGCTATATAATGAGAATGGTATTCATCCATCTATCTATTCAGTCATTCAATATTTATTAAGCGATTAACCTATGTAGTACATTGTGCTATATACTGGGAGACATATAAAGTTTAAATAAGATATGTTTCCTCACAAGTCTAGTAATGAGATAAGACAAAAATACAGAAAATTCTAATACAAAATATTAAATAATGATCAATCAACAAGCATTTATTAAGTGCTTACCATGTGCCAGGCACTATACTGGCCACTTGGGACCCAAAGACAAAACCAAAACAGATTCTGCCCTCAAGAAGCCTACATTCTACATTCCCTGCATGAAGGAAAACAACATATACACATATAAATAAATGCAAAATACATACACATAAACATAAAGTAATTACTAGGGAACACTAGTAGCTGGTGGGGATCAAGAAAGGTTTCATACAGGAAGTAGTACTTGCTTAAGTTGAATTTTGAAGGAAGGTAGGGATTGTAAAAGGTAGACATGGGCAGGGAGTACATTCCAGACAATGAAGTTAATCTGTGCAAAGATAAGCAGATAGATTGGTATATAATCAGTTTTACTGAAAGGTAGAAAGTGTGTGTATAAAGAAGAGTAATTTGTAATAAGCCTGAAAAGATATGTAGAGCAAGATTGTGAAGCACTTTAAATGTCAAATAGATAGTCTGTGTTTTATGCGAGAGGCAATAAATACTTTATTGCTGCTAGTTTTCTGAGCAGGGAAATGATGTAGTCTTGCCTGTGTGTTAGAAAAAGCATTTTGTCAGCTGTGTGGAGGATGGATTGGAGAGTAGAATGACTGAAGGTAGGGAGACTAAATAGGAAGCTGTTGTAATAGTCCAGATAAAGGATGTTTTGAGGGCCTGAATTAGGGTGATGGCCACATGAGCAGAGAGAAGGTAGCAGATAGGAAAGATATTGTGGAAATACAACTCAACAAAGTAAGTTCATGAGAGCTGCAAAATAAAATGCTACTTGAGGTCTGAAGGAGAAAGGGATTACTGTCAGGCTTCAGGGAAAGTTTCATTAATTTAATTTGTGCTTTAAAATGGAATAGAAATTTAACAGAAGAAGGATGGCTAGGGGTGTAGGAACTGAAGGCAGTAGAACACTATTAGCACAGGCATGGAGGTGGAAGAAGAATCCAGAAGTGATGTATTGGGGGGTTTTAAGATAGCAGAGTCTTAGATCAGATACCAGTTGGAAGCCTATTGCAAAAGTCTAACACGATAGCTTTTAGTCAACTTATCAGTGTTTCCTAATTTCTTCCAAAATAATTTTGCTAACAGTAATAACTTGGCAATGGAAAATAACAACTTAATTAATTTTCTTGAAAGCATTATTTATTTGAATAACAATCGCAAACCAGAAAGTCTATTGAAATAAAATAAATATCATTAGAAATGATGAGGAAATAGGAACACATCAAGTACATATGTATTCAAGATCAGAATGTTCCAATGCTAATGAACTGGTTGGGTCTTTTTTTCCTCCAAACTATAAATCAACGTGATTTACTTGGCTTCTTTCATCCCTACATTAGCCAATTAAAGCTACAGCTGAAAAAATTTTCAGCAGAGAAAAAATAAAAGAAAACCAATAGTGGTTCTACTTCAAGCTTAAGCAGCAACTTGGGGACAAAATCTAGAACAAAAATACAATCAGCAAAGTGGAGAAAACACAATGCTTGGCAAGGTTCCTAAATAGCCAAACTTCAAGGAAGTTTTTCAAGGACGGAATGGGTTCATTAACTGAAGGTAATTCATGCTGGCACAGAGATAAAGCTAAATTCCTAGGCTTCCTGATCTTCTGTTTCTGATTTAGGTAAAATTTGACTGTGCCACAGATGGAGACGACTATCTTCTGTCAAAGCCATTTTATATCAATACATATGTCACTTGTAGCCCAAATCCCAAAGAAATGTATAATCATCTTCTTCAGGAGCTCCTGTCTAACAATAATGTTTTCTACTTGGTGAAAAGACCCAGTATTGCTGCTCCTAATTTGGGGAATAATGGCATTATCTCAAGATTAAGGCAATGCAGGACAGGCAGTAAGGTAGGGGGTTCAATTGTCTCTTCAACTACACTGGCACATGGATTGTAATTTACTTCTGCTTAGTAATCTACTTGCTGGACACAGTGATGGATAACATTACCATCATTCTCTCATGGTTTTTTGGAGGACATGAACTGTGTACTGGATATTGACCAACCAAAAAGCTCTTTTAGCAGGTACATTCATCTTCAAGCTACTAAAATTCTAGCCTAATTCAATGCCCTTCCCTCTCTGGCAATAAGCTGTGCTTCTTCGGTCTTATTTCATATTACTTCCTTCCACATGCTCTATGTTTTAGTTAAACTGGACTTTTTGTCATCCTCCATATGAATGCTACACTTTTCCGTTTTCTTGACTTTATTCATTTTTAAAATTAAATTTTTATTTTATTTTCATGAAGATATGTCTTCTTTCTTTCTTATCTCCCCCTAACATCCCTCTCCCCACAGAGAAAGCAAGCAAATAAATTACCATTCTGGCTATGTCCAAAAATATATTTCTTGATCTGTACTTTGAACTCTTCACTTCTCTGTCAGGAAGTTGGTAGCATGTTTCACCATGAGGCGTTTGTAATTGTGGTTGATCATTGTGTTTATTAGAATTCATGTCTATAAAAATTATTTGTCTTTTTTAAAAAAATTATTTTTATTTTAATTTTTAATTCCAAATTCTCTCCCTCCCTCTACTTCTCCCACCTACTGAAAAGGTAAGAAAAACAACACTCATTATACATATGAAGTCATGCAAAATATTTCCACATTAGCCATGTTGCAAAAATTTTTTTTAAAGCAAGAAAGATAAAAAAGTGGAAAAAAAACATGCCTTTGCTTCTAATGTTACTTATGTTTGGAATATTCTCTACCCTTTTCTCCTCCTTTGTTGAATTCCTACCCATCTTTTAAAACCAAACTTTAGTGCCACAGCCCCTGCAAAATCTTCCTTAGTTCCTCCTGCCCTTAGCCTTCACTGACATAGCATAGCACTTTGCTCACACTTCCCTGATACAATTTTGTATTATAATTATTTGTGTCTCTATGTATCATATTCCAAATCTAGGGAGGGAATTGAATTAGGCTAGAATTTTAGTGGCCTGAAGATGAATGTACCTACTAAAAAAGCTTTTTGATTGGTCAGTATCCAGCACACAGTTTATGTCCTCCAAAGAACCATGAGAGAATGATAATAATGTTATTCATAACTGTGTCCAGCAAGCAGAATACTAAAAAAGAGTAAATTTCAATTGTTGTTGTTGTTTGTCCTTTGTTCTTGAAGAGGACCATGACATCAGGAAGGTGATGTCATAACTTTCAAGTGAATTGGAGTGAGGCATATTCTTCTTCTAGGCTATAAACTCCATGAAGCCTGGGACCTTGTATTATCTAAAATCTGTTTCTCCTTCAGCAACTCACTTAGTGTTCTGCACATAATAGAGGCTGAATAAATGTCATTTAATGTGGAAGAGAAGGGAAGAAAGTAATTATTTATATAGCATCTACTATGTGCCGGGAACTCTATGAAGTGCTTTTTAAAAATATTATTTCATATGATCAATATACCACTATTCTCAAATACTCCATTTGATAATAAAATGAAATAACATGGAATTGAATGGAATCAGAGACTTTTAGAACTGGAAAAAACCTTAGAAATCATTTAGTATAGAGATCAATCTTTGCTAATTTTGCAGATAAACAAAGTGAAGCCCAAAGTCTGAGACTTGGTTGATAACACATTTGTCGCTGTTCAGTCATTTCACTCATGTTCAATGCCTCATGACTACATTTGGGGTTTTCTTGGCAAAGATTCTGGAGTGGTTTGCCATTTCCTTTTCCAGCTCATTTTACAGATGAGGAAACCAAGACAAACAGAGTTAAGGGACTTGCCCAGGGTCACATAGCTAAGAAGTATCTGAGGCCTGATTTGAACTCAGGTCTTACTGATTCCAGGCCCAGCACTCTATCCACTTTACCACCTAGCTGCCCATTGATATCACGTAATTAGTGTTATAAATGGAACTAGAACTGAGTCTCCCCATACACTGAAGAAGTAACCTGCTCAATGACATCATAGTGGTCAGAAGAGTTAATGCTATTTTTCTTGTCTAGAATACCCCGTCTCTTTCTATCTACCTATCCAAATCCTAGCTACCCTTTAAGACTGAAGACTCATTTCCTCCACGAAACTTTCTCTGAACAGCCCCACGATCTCATTCTTTTCTGACCTCTTTACTTTGTCTGCAATGAATCATTTAACATTGTCAAGTAATGTTGTTTCATTTTCATCTCCCCAAATTCAAGGTCTTGTTCTTTGAGGGCAAGAATCCTACCTTTAATGCTTCTTCTGCACCTCCACCTTGCTTAGCACAGTGCTGAGCGGGGTGAATGTTCAGTAGGTAAATGCTGAGACAAACGCACAGCAGTGGAAGGGGTGAAGAGTTTCTTACATTCTCTCATAGTCCCACTTGGAGGTTCCTGCCAAGAAAAAGTATTAGAACCTACAATATTCTAACATCAGCTTTGCTTTAGGGAGAGCTATTTCATTGATTATCAATGAATCAGATCACAATTCAGAGCTTTTCTGATAACTTTATCTAATTATTATTAATGTTAATAATAATAGCTAACATTTATATAGCACTTACTATGTGCCAGCTATTTCACCTCAGTTATTACAATTGTAATTACTATCTCATTTGAGGAAGGGAGGAAGAGAGGTGCTATTATTATCCTCATTTTACAGATGAAGAAGCTGAGGCAAGTGGTGGTCAAATGACTTGCCCAGGATCACACAGCTAATAAGCATCTAGTAAGAGTCTAGATATGAACTCAAGTCTTCCTGACTCCAGGCCCAGCCTGTATATAAATATCAAAAATCAACTGCGATGTAGTCAGGTTTCTAATCTACCACTGGACAAGACTGGTTAGAATATAGGATTGCTTAGCTAGATCTCCAAAGTCAGACCTGGGACATGTCATTTCCCTGAGTTTCCCATCTTCCCAATGTGAGGACATCCATTGTTAACTCAGAAGAATACTGGCAGGATCTCTTAATGTGATCGTCAACCAAGGGCAGCCTAAAGCAGCTCTGCAGCCCTAGATAAGACTTCAGAGGAAGATCCTAAACTCTCAAAGCTGGGACTGGGTGGAACTTACATTGGTATATTTAAGAAGTGACTCCTTTCCTGATACTCCTCTGACTTATCCCTTTCTGCTACTTCCTTTACGCATTTATTGCTCATGTAAGAGCTGGGACACCAAAGTAATTAGAGTTGATTCTTTCCTTATAAGGGCTGACATTCTACTTGGGGAGATAAGGCATATACAGATGACACAATTAAATAAAAATCTAAAGCAGAGACAGGCCATAAATACTTTAGGTGGAGAAGCAGGGTTTATTCCCGTATATTAGATATATTAGGGAAGATTTATTAAGGAGGCAGCACTTGACCTGAGCCATGACGGATGGGTAGGATTAATAGAGAAAGAAGAGAAAAAAGAAAGCATTTCAGTCAGAGAGAAAAACATAACAGAGGCTTGGAACTGGGGACTGAGCATGACTGCTGGACAGGAAATTAAAAAGCTGTATATTGGCTAGATCAGAAGGTTGGTGTTGTAGAATAGCAGAGCTGTAACTAGAATGGGGCTGCCTGGTCTTTGCCTAGGTAATGTCACCTGAGATAGTACTACCATTTTTTCCCAAGGAGTAATACTTCTCTTGATCTAAAGAACCCCATCCCTGTGCCTTATGCCTCAAGATCTTCCGCTGTCCTATGCCTCCATAGAAGTGGAGAAAAAGAAAATAGCTTTAGGAGAGGATGAGAGCTGGAAAACTGGTAGCATTAGTCATGGAGGGAGAATATGGATAGGTGGGCACTACAGGGTCCTGGGGACTCTGAGAAATAAGAGCTGGGCTTTTAAAATTTATGTATTTTGGTCTTCTGTCTTCCTATGGCATTATAAAACCCAGTTCTTTTAATATTAACTACCAAAAACATATTTAGATTCTCATGGAATAGTAGGAAAAACATTAAAGCATACCTTTTTATGCTCTCAAGACATTGGTCCTGGAATGGGGTATAATGTGTGTATGCATACAGAACCACATATTTAAAAAAGTAGGATAGATATATTAACGCTCCTTTCATCTGACTTTGAGGGAATTTTCCAGATAATTTAAGATTATCCCTTTAGACTATGTGCTCCTTGAGAACAAGAACTATCTTTTGGCCTTTCTGTGTATCCCCAACTTTAATAAATGTTTATTGACTAGCTGCCCAACTCTTTAAAAATTAGACATTACTGGACAGAAATCTTTCTATATTGTATTATACACATACACTGTGTCTTGCTTTATTTGTCTGCCTACCCTTTTCCCATCTGCAGTCCCCTCACCAAAAATAAAAAAACAAAAATAAAACAGAAAACTATGCTTTTTTAATTTGGATGTCTACTCTCATGTGTTTTTTTCCTGCTTCCTTTCTCATTCTCAGACTGTTATTTATCTTCTCTTACCACCATTAATATAGTAGTCTCAGGGTTTAGCAACGCAGTGAACAGGTGTGGCAAATGGAATTTGCCATTACAGTTAGCAGTAGGAGTCTTCAGGGAGTACTGATAAAGATTGCATCCCTAATTCTTTCCATACCAGGAGGTATAAACTTAGGGAACTTTCCTAATGACTTGAGGGGTTGTGCTGTGGTTATTTTCCTACAAGAGCAAGGACTGTTTTTTTTTTGCTTTTCTTTGTATCCCTGGTGCTTAGCACAAGGCTTTCACATAGTAACCACTTAAGAAATGGTTTTTTACTAACTGTATTGAATGCAAACTGGTCTCCCTTTTTGAAGAGGTGACAGGGCTTAAAGAATCACCTTTTTATTTTCTGTCTCAAAAAGGAGGAAGAGTTCATTGGAAGAAATGGTTCAAAAAGTAAAAGAGTTGAAAAGGCAGATGTGAATTGAAATAAGTTATATTTTTCTATTAGTTCTTTCAATGGAAAGCAAATTTCTTCTTCAATATTTTTATTCAATGTTAAAGACAAAGTGGGAGTGAAGGTGTCACACATAGGGTACTATGGACCCTTAGATGTCCCCACTCTCCCAGAAACACAAAGACAGGACTTACGTGTAAAACTCAGAATTAAAGTGTTGAAAGAGTCATTAGAGATCTATCTAGTATCCAGAGTCCTAATTTTGCAGATGGAAAATCGTGACCCAGAGAGAGGAAATGACATGACCAGGGTAAAAGTTAGGGGCAGAGTCAGGACTAGAACCATGGGTTTTTTTGTTTGTTTGTTTGCTTTTTATTTTATTTTATTTCTACCTTTTAGCTCTTTCCATTATATTATTAGCCCACTTGGACTCATGTCTGAATCTTTATCCCGGAGTAAAGTACACAAACTCAAACAGGAAGATGAGTTAGAAAAAGCTGCACCCTGCAGAGGTGGAGTATCCTCTTCCTTGGAGTATCTCATCCTGCAGAGCTTTAGAAATTCACAGTTCCCTTTGTGAAATAGCCTCCTGGCAAACTGTGAAGGGCATCAGTCAGATCCCTAGTATGGTAGGAGTCCCTGACTCTGGCTGATCAAACTGTAAGATAGCTGCTTCTAGAGCTGTCTTCAAGTATTGAAAGACTGTCATGAAGAATAGGGATTCCCACCCATCCTGCTTGGATCCAGAAGACAGAACTAGGAGCAATCAGTAGAAGTTACTGAGAAGCAGATTTAGGCTTTGGTGTAAAGAAAAAAAAATCCTCATAACTAGAGCTATCCAGAAATAAAATGTGCAGTCTCAGAAGGTAATAGGTTCCCTCTCACTATAAGTCTTCAAAAAAACAAAACAAAACTGGAAGACCTCTTGTCAGGTATGTTCTTCCCTCCCTCTCTTTCTTCCATCTTTCCTTCCTTTCTCCCTTCCTTCTGCCCTCTCTCCCTCCCTTCATTCCTCTCCCCTTTCCTTCCTTCCTCTCTTCCTTTTCTCCCTTCCTCCTCCCTGCCTCCCTTCCTTCTTTTCTTCCTTCTGTTCTTCCTCTCTTCCTTCTCTTTCTTCCTTTTTTCCGTAAGGATGGAGGCGGACCCAATTCATCACAGAAGGCCTGGAAATCAACCAGTCAATCAAAAGTAAACTAGGAATAAGTCCTTAATCAATTTCAAAGGATCATAGGAGGTTATTGAATAAAAAGAGATGCCACACAAGAAATCCATTGTGATTAGTTAATGATTTCAAATCACAATTTTTTTGTGCCATGTATAAAAACAGCTAGTTCAGAACCAATCAGTCAAGTGGGAAAAGACTCTAAATTTGAGAGCTAGGGATTCCAGACCTCTGAGAGGGAATTGCCCTTGGGGAGAGGAGATAATACCTCCTTCTCTCTCTTTTCCCTCCCTCTACCTTATTGTCCATGGTGCATTGACTAATAAAAGACAATGCATCCAGCTGGGAGCAGAGAGAAACATGCCAAGAGCAAATCGAAAAGTGTCCTGAGAATAGGCAACCATGCATTCATAGACAAAATTGACCAAGTTATGACTTTTCAAGCTCTGAAAGTTCTATTAGAATTTCTTGAGCGGCAATGGCTAATAGAAGCATCTGTACTGGGAGCTGAGAGACATACTAAGTACCAGTTAGACATGCCAGTGAAATTCAGTCTTAGGATTCTACTGACCCTTGGAGCTCAGCAGAGAGCTACACCTAAAGACAACTTGATAAGGACTCCTTAAAGGGCAAAAAGGGCTTTCACTGATTAGGGACTATGAGTTTCTCCTTTGCCTTACGGGTTCCCTGCACATGTACCTCATTGCCATTTAACTATAAATTAGGGCCCGATCTCTCCAAGGAATAGGATCATAAGATCATATATTTAGGGCAAAGATAGTTGTTACAGAAATAATCCCCCCAAACCAAGAGCATATTCTCTCCTTCTACACACAATATCCCTGGAATGAGTGTGCATCAGCTTATACTTAAATGGTACTAAGACACATGTGAAGGGACCCTGTGTAGTAAAAGGGGAAAAAAAAACAAAACTCATAGCTGTTAGTTACTGGAAATTTGTGTGCATAAATATGTGTGTGCATGTGAATATGTGTGTGTATATATATCCGTTGATTACTAGACATATGTATATATGTACATGTGTGTATACATATATGTGTGTATATGTACATATACATATATATTGCATATCCATACACACACATACATACTCTCACTTGATTGGCACAAAAAATACATGGCACAAAAAACTGTGACTTGAAATCATTAACTAATCACAATGTGTTTCCTATGTTGTATCATTTCTTTTTTATTCTTCCAATAACCCTTTGAAATTGATTAAAGACTTACTCCTACTTTATACACAGACATGTGCATATATTGGGAGGGTTAGAAACCCCTGTTCTTAGGGTAGCTAGGTGGTGCAGTGGATAGAGTACCAGCCCTGAAGTCAGGAGGACCTGAGTTCAAATCTGGACTCAGACCAAGCACTTCACATTTACTAGCTGTGTGACCTTGGGCAAGACACTTAACCCCAATTGCCTAAAAATTAAAAAAAGAAACCCCTATTCTTGATAATTATCTGTTGAATCCTAAGGGGGATAGTATTCAATCATCCTCTGGGAACCTAGCCCAACAATATGGGCAGGAGTTAGGGAGGTAGCCAATGTGGGTGCTATAACAGGCCAAGGCATCTGGACTTTATTCTGCAGACTGTGTGAGGTAGGAGGCCAGGACTCAAACCAGGCTCCAGCACTCAGTTATGTTACCTCTTTATGCTTTAGGTTCCTATCTGTTTGTTAAAAGGGGATAATGATACCTATAGAATGTACCTCCATGGGTAATTGTAGGGAAGGTGTTTTGTAACTTGTAAAGAAAGTCCTATAATAGGGTTGGCTATTATTATTGTGTATTTGTCATTTGATGAATCCAAAGGAACTTTTTCTTTTAAAAAAAGAGAGATGTTTTCCCTCAATTTTCCCTCCCTATGCCTGTCCCATGACAGATACTGTAATATACTCTTCTCTCTTCTTTTACCTAAACATTTTCTGCATCCTCACTTTTGTCTCAAACATAAGAGGCCAAAGGTTAGGTAGAGATAAGCAAAAACTTAAATTAGGACAGAGAGTCAAATCTCTGGCTAAAATTTTCTAACTGAAGGCTCTGAACTATTGTTATTATATTGATATAAACTACATAAAATAAAGAAAGGGCTATTTTATTGCCCCATGGCTAATAAGAGAGCTAATTATAAATAGTGTAACTGATTAAATCTTAAGAGAGACAGGGGATAGGGAGGAGAGAACAGTGACTGAAGAAAAGATTATACCCTAAAACATCCCCCAAGGAGGACATTGGAAAGGCCTTGAAAGGATTCAGATCTGTCTGGATCCAGTCTGGGGATGGAGCACAGAAAGGATCAGAACTAGCTAGTTTCCTCAGCTCAGACAGCCAGTGATCTTTCTTGATGACTAAGGAGGAGGACAATTTGAAGGCCAGTGGCAGGATGGGGAAGCATCTTAACTCTTCTCCTGTTCACAGTTGGCCTGGGTTGTGTGTTCTTTTGGAGTGGCGGACAAGTCTAGGAAAGAGACAAGGGCAGTGATCTGAGTGTGCACTTCAGGGTGTACATTTCAGGTGGAGAAAACTATGTGCCAGAGTCCTCCAGCTAGAGGACCATAACTTCCTGGGAATACCTCGGTGTCCTCCACCCTAGGACTTCTGTTTTCCTCTAACTTTGTCCTCCCAAGCTGTTTAAACTTTTCCAGGGGTGGGGTATGGAAAGTGGTGATCTTGGGGCCAGGGTGTGCCTAAAATAACTGAGGGAATTTCTTCCCTGCTTATACTGTCATGACACCAATGACCATTACTATGGAAGTGCCCCCATATGCTGGAGGAAAAGCACAGTCAAGTCAGCCAGGCCTTGGTCTGTGCTCTGTTACTAACTCTAGGTCTTTGTTTATTCCTCTTTGAAATTAGAGGGTTGGATAATGTGGTCTCTAAGGTGCTTTCCAGTGCTAATAGTCAGTCAATATGCATTTATTAAGCACCTACTGTGTGTCAGGTACTGTGCTAAATGCTGGGAATACAAAGAAAGGCAAAAAAATGCATGTATAAAATACATATATATGTATATATATGATAAATTAGAAACAATTCTCTCAACAGAGAGAAGTGGGAAGAGCTACCTGTAGGATTTTAGCTAGATCTTAAAGAAAGCCAGGAAAGCTAGAAGGTTGAGATGAGGAGGGAGAGAATTCCAAGCATGGGGGAATAAATAGCCAAGGAAAATGACCAGAGTCAGGAGTATCTTGTTTGAGGAACAGCCAAGAGGCCAATGTTACTGATTTACATATATGTGAAGGGGGTAAGGTATAAGATTAGAAGGGGGAGGGGCACAGATTAAGAAGACTTTAAACACCAAACAGAAATTTTTATATTTAATCCTGGAGGTAACATTCTATGAACATATGAGATTTAGGCTCTCTTTGAGTGAATGAATGAATGAAAAGAGATTATTAAATACATATTTACTATGTGCTAAGCACTATGCTTAGTGTTGGAGATACAAAAAGAAAAGGCAAGACAGTCCTTGCTCTCAAAGAGCTCACCACCTAATGAGAAGGCAACATTTAAAATTCAGCTGCAAGGCAGATACAAGGCTTGGAAGTCCAACTCATGAGCCTTCAAATGTGACCTTGGGCAAGTCAGTTTTCTCTGGGGACTGAGTTTCCTCCTTTGCAAAACCAAAGAGTTGTATTAGATGATGACTAAGGTCCTTTCTAGCTCTAACATGATGCTTTAAGGGTTTTTGGGGGGGGGAGGGGCTGGTATTCAAGCCTTCTTTAGCCCTTCCCCCAAAATAACACTGTTTGCTGTAAAGGCTACCACTCTACTTTCATCCACCTCCTCCTCCTCCTCCCCCTTCCCTCCAAATAATCAAGTGCCTTGGAGGCCAAATGTGAAGAAACCATTGATCATTCTTGATAACTCAGTGCTAAGTTTGGTTTAAATAGGAAGTTATCAAGTGACCCTCTTCCTAGAGTTTGGGCGGGGCTTCACCAGCCTCTGTAGTAGCATCATGGGGTCTCTCTGCTTCCCTCCACAGAGTTTTACCCTTTCTCTCTCTAACTGATGGTGCCTTTCAAGCTGTTTGCCCTAGTATGGTTTGTGTGCTTGCACGAGTTACAAAAATTCCTAGTGATGGCTGTGATCATTGTTCTTTATCTCCTGCTGACTAAGTTCAAAAAGAGCTTTGCAATTCCTTCTTGAACTTCCAAATTACAATATTAAGTGGGTCCAAACATGATAAAAGAAATCATACTTTGTTTGGCTTTTAATTGCATGTAACATTCAATTCAGCAAACATTTGTTAATTATATACTTCCTTGTAACACCCCTCCCCATTAATTATTGATGCCCCAGAATAACAGACTGATATAATATGGTTTTATTTCTAAATAGGCAGTTAGGTGGCATAATGGATAGAGCACTGAACTTGGAATCAGGAACACCTAAGTTCAAATCCAACCTCAGACACTCTTTAGCTGTGTGACTCTAGGCAAATTACTTAACCTCTATCTGCCTCAGTTTCCTTACCTGTAAAATGAGTATAATAACAGCACTTATCCACCAAGGTTGTTGTGAGGATAAAATGAGATAATCTATGTAAAGTAATTTGAAAACCTTAAACCAGTATGGAAATTCTAGTTTTGTAAGAGAACTATGATTACATATCAATAAACTCTTACAGCATAAAGGCTTGTATGCTTACCCAATATCTTTCTAATTTATATATATTTTCCACACTGGCACCCATTAAAATCTCTCATTTTCCTTTACCCATCACTTAAGACTTCTTTTTTTGGCATTAGTTTATTTTTCCTCCACTTAATAGTATTTTATTTTTTTCCAATTACACATAAAGATAGTTTTCAACATTAACTTTTACACGATTTTGCATTCCAATTATTTTTCTCCCTCCCTTTCTCTCCTCTCCCCTCCCCAAGAAAGCAAGCAATCTGATACAGTCTATACCTGTACAATCATATTAAACATATTTCCACATTAGCCATGTGGTGAAAAAGAAGAATCAGAACAAAAGGGAAAAATCACAAGACAGAAAAAAACAACAACAAAAAATGAGAAAATAGTATGCTTTGATCTGCATTCAGAATCTATAGTTCTTTCTCTGGGTGTGACTTTTTCCATTTTCCATCATGAGTCTTTTGGATTAAAGCTTTATTAAAAAGAAATTTCTTCCTTATTTGGCATATTTGCAAAGCGCTTAACATAGTGCCTGACACATGGGTGCTAATAAATGACAAGCAAGCTTAATAAATACTTATTCCCCTTCCCTTATTCTTTCTTCAGACTACCTTATGCATTTATAATGCACCGATCATACTCTAATTGTTAATATCTTTATGAGTGTATATGTAACTCTT
>NW_020955033.1:25931068-26117635 GCF_900497805.2 Vombatus ursinus | reverse complement strand
AAAGTCAACTAGATCAACCCCTACCCTGATCAAGAATCCCCTATACAACATACCTGAAAAGTGGTCTTCAAATCTTTGCTTAAGCTCTCTGGTAAAGTGGGAACTCCATACTCCTAGAACAGTCATTTCGATTTTTTTTTTAAGGCAATTGGGGTTAAGTGATTTGCCCAGGGTCACACAGCTAGTAAATGTCAAGTATTTGGTCTGAGGCTGGATTTGAACTCAGGTCCTCCTGACTTCAGGGCTGGTGCTCTATCCACTACACCACCTAGCTGCTCCTAGCCATTTCACTTTTGAATAGCTCTAATTATTAGGAAGTTTTTCTTTTTATTGAGCCTAAATTTGCTTATTTGCAGCTTTTACCTGTGACTACTAGTAATGTCTTCTGGGACCAAGCAAAACAAATCTAATCCCCTTTCCAGGTGACAGCCCTTCAAATATTTAAAGACAGCTATCATCCCTTCTCCAATTCCCCATCTCACTCCCTCCCATAGTATCCAGATTAAATAAACATCCTGAGCTCCTTCAATGACGTGAACTCGAGGCCCTTCACCATAGTCATCATATCAATGTCCTCCCTACAATGTACTGCCCAGCACTGAACATAATATTCCAAATGTGTTCTAACCAAAGGGAGAGTACAGTGAGATTTATTACCAAGTCCTGGACACTTTGTTTAATAACAGCCTAAGATTGCTTTAGCTTTCTTAGCTGCCATTTCATATTTTCAACTCTCATTAAGCTCAAAGTACACTAAAGCCCCCAAATCCTTTTCCAGGAAGCTCTAGGCACATCCCCATCCTGGTTAAGCATTTATATTTATTCTCTTGCCTTGCAATTCTATTCCAACACTTGTCTGAAGTGCATCTTTTCCAAAAGCAACATTATTTCAAAGCTTCATAAAGATGTAGCTTTCTTCTATGTGTCTTATTAGTATTTCCCTTTGGATTACTTTCAAAGAGTGACAAAAAGAAACAACATTGGCATGGGTTTGAAGCCCTCCTTTTACACTAATACTTCAATTTGGCATCCTCACATACACAGCAATTTTCTCTCTCAATATGCATATTTTGATTCCCTTTTTCTTAATGTTTCTCTTTATATCTGCATGATCTTAGAAAACTATGTGAGAACGTATCCCAAATGAACAGAAACCTATGATAATCAACAATAATTCAAGTGAATGTGGGCTACAATTGGCAGTAGTATGGAGGAGTTAATCTTTTTCCTCTTTCCTATTCATTCCTCAATCAAAAAGAAACCAATACTTGTACTCTAGAATGGACTTGATAACTAATGGGTTATGACAGAGAGAGAAAAATAAAGGGTGACACCATTTCCTATCCTGGGTGCCTGGGAAAAAGGAAAAAGGAAAAAAAACTGAAAAAGGAATCAATCCATCAATAAACATTTATTAAGCACCTACTATGTGCTGGGCACCGTGTTAAATATTATACATATAAAAAGAGGCAAAAGACAGTTCCTGGTCTCAAAGAGTTTACAATCTAAAGGGGGAGACAACATGTAAACAAATAAATACAAAGTAAGCTATATATATATATATATATATGTATGCATAGGAAATAATTAAAAGAAGGAAAACACTAGAACTGACAGTAATTGGGAAAGACCTCCTGTAGAAGATGAGCTTTTTAAGTTGGTACTTAAAGGAAGCCAGGGAAGTCAGTAGTTGAGTTGAGGAGATAGAGTGTTCCAGTACAGAGGTTAGCCAGAGATAATACCCAGAGCCAAGAGATAGAGTGTCTTGTTCATGTTATAACCAGGAGGTTAGTGACACTGGATGGAAGAGTACATGTTGGGGAGTAAAGATGTTAGAAGACTGAAAAGGTAGGAGGGGGCCAGGTTATGAAGGGCTTTGAATGCCAAACTGGGCATTTTGTATTTGCACCTGGAGGCAACAGGAAGCCATTGGAGTTTACTGAGTGGCAGTTGCTTCAGGAAATTAAGAGAGACCTGTTGGTTTAGGAAAATCATTTTAGTGCTTGCATGAAGGATGGATTGGAGTGCAGAGAGACATGAGGCAGGCAGACCCATTATTAGGTTATGGCAGTAATTAAGGCATGAAGTGATGAGGAGGGCCTGCATTAGAGTGATAGCAGTGTCAGAGGAGAGAATAGGGAGTGCTCAAGAGATATTGCAAAGGCGAAATCAGCAGGCCTGGGCAATAGCTTGGATACGAAGGTGAGAGATAGTGAGGAAGCCAGGATGAATGGATTGTTGTGAGCCTGACAGACTGGAAGGATGGTGTTGTCCTCTACAGTAATGGGGAAGACAGAAGAGGGGGAGGATTTAGGGGGAAAGATAATGAGTTCACTTTTGGACACACTGAGTGTAAGATGTCTATTGGACATCTAATTCTAGATATCTGAAAGGCAGTTGGGGATGTGAGATTGGAGCAGGAAAGGTAGATTTGAGAATCATCAACATAGAGACGGTAATTAAATCCACGGGAGCTGATGAGATCACCAAGCGAATAATATAGAGGGAGAAGAGAAGGGAGTCCAGGACCAAACCCTGAGGACCGACTACCCTACAATTAGAGACCTAGAGGATGATCCAGCAAAGAAGACATAGAAGGAGCAGTCAGATAGGAGGCAGCCACGAGAAAATGGCGTTTTGAAAACTTAGAAGAGAGTATAAAAGAGTAGAGACCGATCAACAGTGTCACAGGTTGCAGGGAGGTCAAGGAGAATGAAGATTGAGAAAATACCATTGGATCTGGCAACTAAGAGATCATTAGTAACTTAGGAGAAAGAAGATTCAATGGAAGAATGATGTAGGAAGCCAGATTGTAAGGGGTTAAGAAGGGAATGAGTGGAGAGAAAGTGGAGGCACTCATTGTAGTCAGGTTTTTCAAGGAATTTAGCTAGCTACAAAGGGCAGAAGATATAGAGGACAATAGTTAGCAGGAGTGGAAGGATTAAATAAGGATTTTTTTTTCAGGATAAGGGAGACATGGGCATGTTTGTAGGCAGTGGAAAATGAACCAGTAGAGAGGGAGAGATTGAAAATAAGTGAAAGAGTGTGGATAACAGAGGAGGCAGTTTGTTGAAGGAGATGAGATGGAATGGGATCACTTAAACAGGCTGAAGGATTAGTCTTGGTAAGGAGTGAGGTCACTTCTTCATATGAAACAGGAAGAAAAAGTAGCAGAACATACCTGAGTGATAAGTGATAAGGAAGAGTAGAGAAAGAGTTCACAATGAATGGCTTCCATTTTTTTCTATGAAATATGAGACAAGGTTCTTACCTGATAGAAGAGGGGGAAAGGGAGGCATGAGAGGTTTGAGAAGGGATGAAAATGTTTGGAAGAGCCACTCTGCAGAGTGAAGAAGTGAGAAGGAGGTATATGTAGATTTGAGGATAAAGATATAAGTTTAATTTCACTCAGTTCTTGAGTTTGAGGTATCATGAACTTTTAACTGAAATGTAGGATCATAAATTTAGAATTGGAAGAATCCTAATATCATAGTTCTAGGATCACAGGATAATAGATTGGCAAGGAGAGACATATCCTCTGAGACAAGAAGGAAGGAGTAGAAAGTGAGCAAAGGTAAAGACAAATTTTGGCATGTGGAAAAAGGGATTTAAAAGAACCATGGCTTTAATATCTGTAAAGTCAAGGTTATCTTCTAACTAGGAAGTGCTACAGGAGAGTAATAGAAGTTTGGAATAGCTGTTGTAGTGGATAGAATACATGTAAAAAAGTCCATATACTCCTACTCTCTCCTCTGTCCCCAACATCATAGACTGTACTGTAAGCTCCCTGAGGGCAGGGACTGTTATATTCTTGTGTTTACATCCCCAACACCAAACACAGTGTGTTACATGGTAGGAGCTTAATAAATGCTCATTGGGTTATGATTTGTCACATTTCTTCCAGTTCTAAATCTATGTTCTTCTACATGTTTGATGGTTGAACACATATATTATATGAATGACAGAATAAATTATTATAAATTAATGGAATGGAATTTTATGTCACCATAAAAAACAAATATGAGGATTTGAAAGAAAAATAGAAAGAGTTAAATGATGGAGTGCAAAATAAAATAAGTAAAATCAAAAAAGCATACACATTAACTACAACTAATATAAAAGAGAAAACAAAGTCAAAAGTAATGGAAATTCAGGCGGCATTGGAAACTGATACACAGTGAGTACCCTTTTTTATATTCTTGTTTTCTACTTTGTTTGGTTCTACTTTGTTGAAATGTTAGAAATAACACGTACAAAGTATTGGATATGAGCTTGTGTCTCATTTTTACGTTAATTTCACTATTTATTTTCTTTGATACTTATTTTTAGAAGAAAAAATTATTTTAAAATAAGATAACTATTGTTGGGTATGTTATAGTGAGGATTCCTTTCATATATGGGTTGGACAAGATAGATGGACAATGGTCTCTTCCAGTTCTCAAATTCTGTGATTCAGTGATTCATAGAATCTCAGAGTTAGAAGGAACTTCAGAGGCATGCAATCCAACGAATCAATTAATGAATCGACAAGCACTTATTAAATAAGTATGTGTCAGGCATTGTACTATATACTGAAGACACAAAGACAAAAATTAAACAGTGTTCATCATCAAGGAGTTTGCATGGCAGAAAGAATATATACACGTAACAAGGGTAATCAGATGAGCTCTCTGATTTTCTGTTCTGAGGCCATTGGGAGTCATGCCACATAGCATATATGGGGATGGGCCTATAGGAGCTCTTCCATAGAGCATGTGTGGAGATTGGGATGAGTTTGCACCGTAACCCCTTTTGGTGGGTCATATGTGCTGTGGCTCAATGCTGAAGGACTTGCCCTCTAGAATGATGGAGGCCACCTCACCCCAGGAGATGGAGATGAGCTGATGATCTGACCTCTTACTAATAGACATACATGACCAGAGACTTCTGATTTGTTCTCTGGTTCCTGTGAAGAGTGGGGGAAGGAAGGAACTGTCAAAAAAAATAAGCCAAGAAGAGCAACCCTTTAAAAAAAAAAAGGACAAAATCTTTATCTCTCTCTTTTCCTGCTTTCCAATTTTTTTTTGTCAACAAGTCCTATTCACCTCCAAAGTGAATCCAAATGGGCAAGATCTGTGGGATTTTGGGAAGCCTAGGTAAAGACTCACCCTAGCCAGCTGGTAGCTGTGTCTCAAGTCCCTCAAGTAACTCTCTATAAGAACAGCCACAAATAAACTACATTGCTCCATAAAGCTATAAATTTTTTAAATCCCTTTCAAAATCAGCGGAGAGATACTTGACACCTGAAAATAAACATTGTAAGCATCAAAATAAACACTAATACTTGAAGAGCAAGGATGATTATTCCAGAATCTCTGGTAATTGTCTTATGGTGTCACAGCAAATATATTTCAATAACATATGCAATACATATAGCATAATATAAAACATAACTTGGCAGGTTGCCAATTACATGCAGGGCATATTATGTGCACATATCACAGCAATGCATACATAGTCATAGTATAACATTAAAACAATATCAATAGACCTTTAAAATAACAGAACATGTTATTTTAGCAGCAGCGTATATGGAAATGGACAGCAAAACAATGCATAACTAGTAGGCAAATATAGCTGCAGGGCTTGTGTAACACAATTTGTAATCTCAAATAATAAAGAGCAAAATAATAAAACAGCATTACAACTTCTCCAAACTAAGCATTCTGGGCTTGTTCATGAAAGTAACCAACAGGGATGTCTATCCCAAGCATGTGAAGACTTCCCCCGCCTTATAGGCAATGCAGAAATCCTTTGTTTATACACCATGAATACTTTTTTTCTTGAGAAAAGAACTGGGGGATATTGGTCATGTATGCACCAAATGATTTCACCAAATTTGAATGATGTACTTGAGTTATGAAGACCTACATTCAAATCCTGCCTCTGATGTCTACTATCTGTCTTACCCTGGGCAAGCCACCTAACTTCTCTCAGGCTCAGTTTTCCCATCTATAAAATCAGAATAATAATAGTGCCCACTTCATAGAGTTGTTTTGAGAATCAAATGAGATAATAACTTTGCAAATGCTAAAGCACAATATATTTCACCTGTTGTTATAGTGGGAGATTCCTTTGGTAGAACTTAACATACCTTGAGGGCTAAAACCATCCCACTTGCTTGGCCCAGTTCCTAGCACACAGGAGAGAATTAATACATGGCTTGTTGATTGATATCCAAATTGAAATCATAGTCTCACAGGGCTGAAAGGGACCTTTCACAGTCAAAACACTAAACTATTTACAGGTGAGGAAAATTATACCAAGAAAAGCTAATTGAACAATTCAAGGCCATTAGCTAGTTAGTGGAATATCCAGGTCTGCAGGAGCCTGGTCTCCTGACTTCTGGCCTAATGCTCTTTCCATTTACCACACTGCTTACCTCCTCACTCTCCAAGTCAAAAAGAAAATATCCAGCCTGTATCCAATCTGCATTTTTCTTTCAGACTTTGCTTGTAGATGTTTTCAAGTCATTGTCTTCGGAGTTTATGTCTTGAGTCTTGTATCTTTTCCTGTCACCACTACTGTGACCACTGTTTTATGGTCAGGTTCTTTTTTGTTTTGTTTTGTCATCTGCTTATATTTCCAACCATTTCTTCACTTTGGGTTTTATTTAGAGTTGCGCTCTCTTCACCTCTGGGGGCAGTGTAGGGGAATATCTGGCCTGAACTTCTGTCTTTTATGAGTTTCTGCTACTTTTATAGCTTAGTGGGTACTTACAAGTTTTTGGGTGCTTCTAAAGTGGTGTGATCTGAGGACAGGTCCATTCATTGCCCTCCTGATCTGTGTTCTTGTTCTTACACAGGTAGGGCCCCTGCCTTCTTGTGATCTTAGTAGCTGTTCTCTTCCTCTGAACTGTGACCCAAAACTGGGTAATGAATGAGAGCTGCCAAATGGCAACTGATCCTGTATCCACTGCCACTACAGGCAGTGTATACAGCCTTGGGCACTAATAGTTCTTGGGCACTAATGCAGCCCCACAGCTGCTGTGGTACCACTTCTCATGTTGCACTCTCAGCCAGCTCCAACCCTAGTGTCTGCAGACCTCTCTGTCTTCCTAAGCTGCCATGGGCTGGAAAAATGACTGACCATGGCTTGCAGTTGATTTTCTCCACTCAAAATCTGGTTTGGTATTTTTTGTGGTCATTTTGTAGAAGACGTTTTGGGGGAGGCTTGTCAATTGTGACCTTTCACTCTGCCATCTTGACTCTGCCCTCCTAACCCCTCCCTCAATAACTCCTACTCTCTTATCTATCTTCAATCTATCTTTGTCTACTATCTACTTCCTTACCATCTATAAACATGCCCATGTCTCCCCTATCCTCAAAAAACCCTCAGTTGATTATCTATCCTCACTGTCATCCCATATCTTTTCTGCTCCTTGTGACTAAACTCCTTGAGAAGGCTGCCTACCTTAGTTGCCTCTGCTTCCTCTCCTCTCTTCTTAACTCTCTACAATCTTCCAATCTCATCATTCCACCAAAACTGCTCTCTCCAAAGGTATCAATGATCTTTTAATTGCCAAATACAATAGCCTTTTTTCAATCCTTATCCTTTTTTACTACTCTGCAGCCCTTAACACTGTTGATCACCCTCTTATTCCCAATACTCTCTTCTCTCTAGGTTTTTGGGACACTAATTTCTCCTGATTTTTCTTCTACCTATTAACCACTCTTTCTCAGGCTCCTTTGCTAGATCTTTATCCAGTTCACAACCGCTAACCAAGGGTATCCCAGAATGCTCTGCCTGGGACCTCTTCCCTTCTCCCTTTATAGTACTTCATTTGCCGATACCTTCTCCCATGGATTCAATTATCATTTCTATGCTGATGATTCTCAAATCTACTTATCCACTCCTAATGTCTTTCCTGATCTCCAGTGTCTCATCTCCAGCTGCCTATTAGATATCTGGAACTATATATCTTGTAGACATCTTAAACTCCATAGGTCAAAACTGAACTCATTATCTTTTCCCCCAAATCCTGCCTACTTCGAAACTTACCTATTACTGTAGAGGGCACCACCATCTTCTCAGTCCCCCCAGGCTCACAACCTAGGTGGCATCTTGAATTCTTCACTATCTCTCTTAGAGTCTTTGACTTTCTTTAATATTCAGCTTAAGATTCATTTTCTTTTGGAGGCCTTCCCTACTCCCCCTAGCTTCTAAAGCCTTTCCTTCAAAGGTTATCTTCCATCTATTCTGTGCATATTTGTGTCCTTATTTTTACATATATCTCCCCCATTAAAATATAAGCTCCTTAAGTACAAGGACTGCTTTTACTTCTCTGTGTATTCCCAGTGTTTTGGTCAGTGCCTAGCACATAGCAATGACAAATGCCTGTTGATTTATTAATTGAGTGAGCGTATGTGGAAATCCAGAGACTACCAGGATACAGAGAAGTATAAGATGAAATCTCTGAACTCAAGGACCTTCCAATGTAGTTGGGAGTTGAGATCTGTCACGATACTGGCCTTTAATAAATATTTAAAGATTGAATGACTGATATCTCATAGGAGTTAGAGGATGAGATGATTTGGTGAGAACAGAAGTCTTGTTCCAGTGCATGTTATCTTGAATGAATATTTTAAAAAAGGCATTGCAGTTTATATTCAATTTTCCTAGCTGTGAGTGTAAAAATCTGTAATGTGAGATCTCTTTTCAACTTTTACCTGTACTAGATATATGAAGGGCTGATTTTATATTTAAAGGCTGATAAATAATTTAGTCCCTTGGTAGCCTAGTTTATATTTACAGATTTGTAGTTATGTTCCTAAATTTTGATCATTTGCCTTTTCATATCCATTCAATTTTTAAAACAATTTTGTTTCCCTCCCCAAAATATAACCTTGTACTTCACAATTTTGGCTATTCTGTGGATAATTTGCATCATTTGGTTTGTAGGACATATCTTTTAAGTTTTTAAAGTCCAGACAGTGACCTTACAATTTCAGACCTAATTATAAAACATTTCAGACCTCAGCTCCTAATCCCCACAACAAACTGAAGAAATATTTGTTTGATGGAAATCTGAATATAACTTTAAATCTAGAAAAGTTTCAGAGCATAAAAAAATCACAGGCATATAACTTATTCTGGCTATAAACACTAGTTATATACTTGCCTTACCTTTTCTACTTTTATTTCCTGACTACTCCCTCTATGGGACCCCTGGGGTCCATCCACTCCTTCTATAGTTTAGACTTCAGGGGGTCCAATGAACATGGTTGGGGGGAAATTACTTCTTTATTTTTAGTAATCTCTAACTGAAATGGTATTTAAAAGCCTTACTCTGAGAAGAGCTCCATAAGTTTCACCACACAGCCAAATAGCTCGTCGATACAAAAAAATTAAGAACCCTTCTTCTATGCATAGAATAAAGAAGTTGGGTGTGAGGAGAGAGCAGGGACAGAAACAGAGACACAAACACAGAAAAAGACAGAGCTAGAGATAGAAAGTTAGATCCATCAGAGACAGAGACAGAGAGAGACAGAAAGATAGAGACAGAAGAGAGTCAAGAAGAGAGGGAGAGAGGAGGTAAGGAAAAGGAAAGATCAGCGAGGAGAGAAGAGAGAGCAGTGGGACCAATGCATTCTTTCTTTTAAAAAAGAATTTAGTATCTGGGAATAGTCTAATTCACTCCGGGTTTTGCATTATAATTAACAGCGAATGGGGCTGTGAAAGTTGACTGAAACCCTGAGAATGCACCAGGCGCCGGCGTTGCCGCAGTTTCTTTGACCTGAACGCGGTGACATAGGGCACAGAACTGTGCTAGCCAGGGCACTAAAAATAGAACAACTCTAACAACCTCAGACACCTCCACCACCCTGCCCTGCCAAGGGCTCCGGGAGCCGGGCCATTCATTTCCTCGAAAGGACGTAGCAGGAGGATGGGGGTTCCAGAAACGCCTGCAGATTTCTCTGCACAACTTTAATAATTAAGGAAAGAACCCTAGCCAAGGGTGTTCCTGTTTCAACCCCGCCCCAATCCAGTTGAACCCGAAGTATGTCTAGCCCAGGCATCTCACGAAAACTTTTCTCTCGGCAGCTCCCTTCACCCTGCTGGACATGGCTGCTTTGCAGGCGGAGCTGCGCCTTTACTCTTTGCAGGGCGCCGGGGAAGCCTGGGCGAAAAGGCAGTGTCTGTGACCACGAAAGGCAGAGCCCCGGGGCCAGCAGGACAGGACGGCCGGAGGGTGGGCGTGCTAATAGGGGGAGGGACTGGGAGCAAGCCGCAGCCCCGGGTGGGATGTCTAAGCTCTAGCTCTCCTGTTGGTGTGTGTGAGGTTTTTTTTTTTTTTTTTTTTGGTCCTCTTCTTTTCATGGACCCGCGCTCCCCCAAAGGCCGGCAACCTTTGGCCTCCCCGTGGCCCAGGCCGAGTTCATGCTCAGCGCGCTTTAGCCGCTCCCCAGTGAATGAAATCGGCGGGAGCTGATGTGTGTTAGGGGTCGGGCTAAGAGACTATTTCTATTCTGCTGCAAGAGGTGCTCCTTTGGTGGTTGGGGAGCTGGGTGTGGGTGTGCCTTCCTGGGGCCTTATTCTTGCTGTGGAAAATTAAATTTATTTGGAGGTGCAAGCAGAATAGGGCACTCCTTGGGAGCGGGGGGGTGCACTCCTGAACATTTTGGAGGGGGTGCAAATGGGCATCTCTATGTCTTCAAGCGGGCAGAGTGGGGCTGTATAAGCCACCCACAGGGTCGCTGGGGCCATAGTGCACTAGGGAGCCAGAGTAGCGTGCGTGCAGGGGGCGGGGGGGCAGGCTGGGGTCCCAGGTCTGTCAAAGCGGGAGGGGCGGCACCTGCGGAATCCGCCCCCATGCTGCCTCGGCAGCCTCCTCGCTCCGCCCAAGGGGGACAGAGTGAGGGAGCCAGTCGGCCAGAGAGGAGCTAGCCGCGGGCGGCGCTAGCACAGGAAAAAAAAGTGAAGGAGAGGGAGGCAGCTGAAGCTAGAGGACAAGGATTGGGGGTGGGGAGGGGTGGGGAGACCAGCTCGGGTCGGGGAAAGGGGTCAGTCCCTTGTCCTCTCCGCCTCGCCACTCTGTGAGACAAGGTAAGAGGGTACCAAGGCTCTGGGATGGAGCGCGGCGGGAGGGGGATTGTGGGGAGGAGGACAAGAGCAGAAGAGGGAGGAGGGGGTTGAGCCCAGGACCTCCCTGATCCGAGCCAGCCCATCGGACTAGCTAGCTGTGGCCACCAGCTGCCTTCCAGGCGCCGGTTCCTGCGTGTGTCTTTCGGTCGTACAAAGGTAGCAAACGTTGTGTGTGTGTGTGTGTGTGTGTGTGTGTGTGTGTGTGTGTGCGCGCGCGCGCGCGCGCGCGCAAGCCTCTGACCCCCTATCTACCCTGACTTCCTAAACCCAGCTCCCCTCTCCCACTCTTTCTCCTCCGGGAAGCGTCCGCTCAATGAATGCACTCCCTTTTTGCAAAAGTTCCCCCCAAGGGCAGCCCGCCTCTGCCGGGCCCCAGAGGCCAGGGCCTGTCAGCTGGGGTCCGTGAAACGCCCCCTGGGATCCTGGGATCTGGTTGCCTTTGTGAGCCTGGCGCTGGACCCCGAGGCCAGTGGGAGCTCAAGGAGGACACCGCCCACCCCCACAGCGCGCCTGGCTTTGCCCCCCTCCCAGCGCCGAGCTGGGCGGGAGGGAGGTCGCGGGGAGCTGACCCGAGAAGAGTAGCGGGGGGACTTGCAGAAGTGTAGGGGTGGCTGGGCTCCGCCTGAGACTTGTCCTTGGGACCTCTGGAGCTGCAGCGTGGGCAGGGAGAGAAAGCGGACTGACCCTGAGCCTGGGCGCAGCTTGGAGGTCAATCACAGGTAGAGCAAAGAGAAGCCTGCACTAGATGCCGGGAGAGCGACTAGGAGGAGGAGTTGGAGGCAAGGTGAGACATTCTGTTGAAGTTGAGGCTGGGGGAGTAGGGGTCAGGGTTGGAGTGCGTTCGTGCATAACCTACCATTGGTTTTCTCAACTCCACATTAAATGTCGTTGCGTTGCCCAAAGGCATGTATGCACTGTATGTCCCCACCAGAGTTTCCATTTTGCGTGTGAAAGGTTGTAGACTACTTGCTGTATGAATGAGACACATGTTGACAGCTGGCCGCGACACAGATTTTGAGAAGTGACGACCTAAGATGGGGATAATGGGCTGGTTGGGTTTACAGCTGGGTGGTGCCGGGAGCAGTTGTAAGAATGAATCGAAGCCTCGCACCCTGTGTTTTAAGCTCCGTTAAAAAAAAAAAAAAAAAAAAAGATACGCATATTCTTCCAGTGCTTGAGGTTTTGCAGCTAAACAGAATCCAATCATGTAGCTAAAGGCGGGTTCCTGAGGAACTTCCTCCATCCCGGGCCGTGAATGCTAGGGAAACTACTTGATTACACCCATTTTTTTTACTTAATTCCCTGCTTTTGGTTTTATGGGGTTCAGAGCTTTTTTTTTCTCTAGAGGCTAAGAGATAAACTACGCAGATAAACTCCTGCTGTTTTTCCAAGTGGGAAGAGAAGCAAATACCTACCTTTTAGCTTTTCTTTTACATGGAGAACAGTTTGGCCTCAGAAAATCTTTTAGATTCCTTTGGTCTTTGTATGCTGTTGTATGACAGACCTTCCCCTCTACTCTGGTTTTTCTTGTCAGTGATTCCTCAAGGAATTTGTTTTTTAAATGCATGCGTTTTAAAATTTAGACATTAAGTTTTGGACTTAAAACATTAAGCAATGGTTAAATGTTACTCAAATTTTCCCATTGGAAAAATGAATACTTGCTTATGTAATCATAGATTTAGGCTGAGGTGGAGAAAATCAAGTAGTTTGCCCAAGGTGACACGATCAAGTAAGTGTGAACTTACTGGGTTTTGAACCTGGGTCCTCTAACTTCAAAGCTAGGGCCGTTCCCCACTGTATCACGCTACCACCCACAGAAACACATAGGGAGTTTTTTGTTTGTTTGTTTTTAACTATTGTATCAGATAATGAAAATGAGGAGGGAAACCGTTACAACTCTTCGATATCAACTCTAAATTGTAATATGGCCTCATGTAAGTGTTGAGAGTAGTCCATTACAATGAATGAAGGAAGGACTGCATGAAAAAGTATTTATTAAAGACTGTTTAAGGACACAGAGCTAAGCCTTGGGTGGTAAAATTACAAAAGCTAGGAAGTCCCTGCCTTCAAAGAGTTTACATTCTAATAGACTGAAACAACACATGTAGTGAAGTAGGGGCCAGGGGGAATTTTGGTCTGGAGAATCATAGGGAAGTTGAATGGGTAAGAGATGGAAAGGCACAAAATGTTTCCAGATTGAATAATAGTAGAATAGTTTTTCAGTAGAAAGGCAGAAATATAATTAACCTTTTCCCATTCTCCCACATTGTTTTTCCTTTTCAGTAGGTCAGTATTTAACTTGGAAGCAAATCTAAGTGCTCAGCTCAGTATTGTCTGTATCTTATGAATATTTAATATTCACCTATTATATGGGATTCATAGTAGCTCAAGTTAGATACCTTATTTAAGGATATTGGTTAATTGTACACTTTAGAAAGAAAGAGTGTAAAGGATTTGTTTATTCTGGTTTCCATTTTTTGAGGGGGCATATGAAGTCTCATGAGATAGAGGGTAAGAACTGTAATTTCTATCACTCAACAGAATGCACGTCTTAAGACATTGGAGAAGAACTATGTTGAACACTGTTAGCAATATATAAAATTTAAAATATAATTCTGAAAATAAGAAGACATAACTTTAGACATTTAGTCTATTCACCAGACTGGGAGTTAGGAGAACTGGGTTCTAGACAGGTTTTTGCTACCTACTACCTGGTCACATGACCTTGAGTAAGTATCTTTCTTGGTTCTAATTTTTTTGTCTTTAAATTGAAGGTAAGGAGTAGACAATTTTTAAGGTCTCTTTTTGTTCTATGATCATTCTGTGACTCAAATAGTTTTAGAAGAATGCCAAGAGTGAAAATAGGCAGCCAGTCAAATGTGTATATATGTTGTGGACAAAAGGGTAGCAAAAATATTTACAGAATCATAAAATTTAGTACTGAAAGGGATACTAGAGTTATCTACCCTGCCCTCCTCATTTTGCAAATGAAGAAACTCAGGTCTAGAGAGGCTAAGAGACTTGTCCAAAGTCTGTCAGTCATAAATACACCTGCAAAGCACTAATTGCTAGGTGTTATTATTATTCACCTTAGATGAATTTCTGTTAATTAGTGAAAAATTAGTAAGACATGATTACCTTTTTGTCCGTGAATGATTTATAGAATTCATAAAATGTTTACAGTAACTATATAAGTATCCAAGACCAGTAGAGAAATTATGTTTAGAGTAAATCCCTGTGATTCTATAAAACAAGAATATTATTTAGTCATTTTGAGTAATAGAGATTAAGATAAATCCCTCTGATGATTTCTTATTGAGATCATAAGGGCATGAGAAAGATGAAAGATTGATAAAAATGTGTCAGTATTATGAATGATGTTAACTATCTAGAATATACTAGAATATATCAGTAGAGGTTGTTAGAGGGATGTAGGTGAGTGCAATGGTCTGACTAAATATGTAAGTTGAGTATTGGTAGCTCCATTTTTCAATAAACTATATTGAATATTTTTTAAAATAAGTATTGAACATTTAATTGCTTAAGTGGTATAAAACTGGACTTCACAAAGGAATATGGATACAAAAGAGGGCAGATTACAACAGTGGTGAAGGATGAACAGAATTTTCCAAACGATCTTTTCAAAGTAATGCTTCTTTTTTTGTGTGATTAATGTAAGCAACCACTTTTAATTATTTTTTTTAAATCTGGAAAAGTAGTGCATCTTTTCCCTCCTTTAGGAAACATGTAAAAAATTGAAGGTGGAAGATTAGGGCAAAAAAAGATATGAGGGAAGAGAAAAAGCATTTTTTAAGTGCCTACTATATAAGGCAGCTAGGTTGCTCAGTGGATAGAGCCCTGGGCCTGTTGTTAGAAGACCTCAGTTCAAATTTTGCCTTAGGCATTTACTAGCTGTGTGAGCCTGGGCAAGTCGCTTAACCTCTGTTTGTCTCAATCCACTGGAGAAGGAAATGGCAAACCACTCCGGTATCTTTGCCAAGAAAACCCCATGGACAGTATGGTCCATGGGATCAGGAACAGTTGGACATGACCAAAAAACAGCAAATGTCAGTTTTTACAAGAATTATCTCATTTGATAGTCCAACAACAACCCTAGGTGGCAGGTGCTGTTATTATCTCTATTTTGCAGCTAAGGAAACAAAGGCAGAGGTTAAGTGTCTTGTCTAGGAAGATAGTAAGAATCTAAGGTTGCATTTGAATTTAGGGCTTCTACCTTATCCATTGTGCCACCTAGCTGCTTCTACGTATAACTGTTTTTTATTTTAGTAAAAATGAAACACCATGTTTATTTCCCAGTGAAGAGTTGAGGGCTGAACAATATTCATGTAAGATTGACAAATATATTAGAAATGGTCAAAACACATTCAGTTGTGTTTTGGTATGGATATTTCCTAAAACTCAGAGCTCCCATGGAATTTGCAGCACCTTCCCAATCATGACATATTCTCAGAGAATCACAGAGAATCATAGAAGAGACCCTAGATGGTCAGTACGTGACTAAGTAGGAATCCCCTCTACAATATTCTTGACATGGGGACAAGTGGAAGAGAGTGTGGATGCAGAATTGAGAAGACTTAGTAATTGATTAGATATAAGAGATAAGGGAGTGAAAAGTTGAGGATGGTTCTGAGGTTATGAACTTGGTTGACTAGAAGGGTATCCCCAATAGAAACTGGGAAGTTATAAGGAGGAGTAAATCTTGGTTGAGTGAGAAGATAATGAGTTCTGTTTTGAACATGTTGAATTTGGAATGCTTATGGGTCATCTAGGTGGAAATATTAAATAGGCAGTTGTTTCATATAGGACTAGAGCTCAGTAGAGAGAGTGGGGCTGCTTATTTAGATCTGGGAGTTATTTGCATAGAAAGGATCTTTGAACCTATGGGAGTTGATGAGATCACTAAGATTGAGGGTATAACTGAGAAAAGGAGAGGGCTCAGGACAGAGCCTTGGGGGTGTACTCAAAGGTTGAGGGCAGGCCGTAGATGATTATCATTCATCAAAGAAGAACAAGAGGGAGTGGTTGGACAGGTAGGAGAACCAGCACTCTGGACCCAAGTAAAATAAGTCTAATCTATCTTCCACAAGACAGTCATTCAGATACTTGAAAACAACCGCCATGTCCTCCTATGTCTTCTTTTTCAATTCAGATGCTCCCAGTTCCTTGAACTAATACTTATATGTCATTTCCCTCTCAATTATTTCACCATTTGAATCATCCTCTTTTGAATATACTCCAACTTGTCAATGTCCTTCCTAAAATCTGGCTCCAACAATTGAACACAGATATGTTGTGACTAGAGCTGAGTACAGTGGGAGTACAACCTCTCTTGTTCTGGACATTGTTTCTATCAATGCATCCCAAAATCTCATTAGTCAATAGTGTTTTGGTTTTTTTGGGGGGGTGGCTTTTTTGGCTTCTACTTTACATTATTGACTTATTAAACTTGCACTCAGTCCACTCAGCTCCCTCCCTCAGTCTTTTTTCGTTTTCTTCTTTCTTTTTTGAAACTGGGTCTCCCCATCTCACCCAGGCTGGAAGTGCAGGGCCACTCATGGTGCCAATCCCATTGCTAATCAGCACAGAAGATTTGACCTACTCTGTTTTTCTGACCTGGGCTACTTTGCCCTTTCTTAAATAGTCCAGTCCTCCCCCTACCCCTCCTCTTAGGGCCTTACCATATTGGTGCCAGACAGTGCAGATACCTGATCAGCATAACCCATTGTAGCTCAGAACTCTTAAGTTCAAGTTGTCCACCAGTCTCAGTCTCCATTGTAGCAGGGACCTATGGGTATGCCATCATGTGCCACAAGCCAAGTCTTAATTCACATAAACTAATATCTAGACACCTCTCCTCCATCCTGTACTTGGGCAGTTGACTTTTTTTAAACCTCTAATTAAATTTGACCAACCATACTAGCCTGTTGAGAGCTTTTGGGATCTTATTTCTGCTATCCAATGTGTTAATTAATCCTTCCTAGCTTTGTTATCCTCTTGAAATCTGATAAATATGCCTTGATGAGATGCCTAAGAAACATCTATGCCTCAAGTCATTGATAAAAATAGTGGACAGAACAAAATCAATCTGAGTCTCTTTCAGAGATGGGTCTGGTGGTGCATGCCTGTAATCCCTGGTACTGGGGAGGCTGAGGCAAATGGAGTTTGGAGCTGCAATGGGTTAGGCCAATCTGGTGTTCTTGCTAAGTTTGATATTAATATGGTAAGCCCTGGGGAGTGGCTGGGACAGGGTACCAGGTTGTCTAAGGAATGAGGAGCTGCGTAGGTCAGAAATAGAGCAGGTCAAACCTCCTGTGCCCATGAGAGTGGGAGAAGCTATGTACTCCCAGCCTAGATGAGATAGTGAGATCCAGTCAAGAGAAGAGGAGAGAAGAGAAAAGAAATCTCTCTACAGGTTGTTATGGATCCATTAATTACCATTTTGACAATTCTATCATTTAGCCACATCCTAATTCACACAACTCTACTATCATTCAGTCTCCATTTTTCATGTTGTCCGTGAAGATATCATGAGAAACTTTATCAAACACCTTACTAAAATCCGGGCATACTATGTCTATGACCTTTCTTGATCTGCCGGTCTAGTACCCTAACCCTATTAGAAAAGGAAATGAGCTTGGTCAGGCATTGTTTATTTTGCTGTAACCATGCTAAATCGCAGGGATCATTACAAACCATATTTTAAATCAGCAGTTCTCAAAATATGGTGTGGGGACCCGCTGGGATCTCTGAAACGTTTTTAGGAGGACCTTAAGGTCAAAACTATTTTTAAGATGATACTAAGAATTTTCAACTTCTCATATTGTAAAAATTGATAAATATAACCCATATAAACAAAAGGTCTTTGGAGACCATTGATTTTTAAAAGTACACGGGGTCCTGAAACAAAGAAACAAATAAAGAAACAAACTGCTATTTTAAGTAATATGTGGTACAATTTTTCTGGGAATTGAAGTCAGACTTGTAGTTTGAAGAAGAATCAACCTTTTTTTTTTTTTGTCTTTTAAGTTCAGAGCAAAATGTGTCTCTTTTCTCCTATGTCACTTTTCCATAATTGCTCAGAAACCATCAGCACTACTTCAGTAGTCCTAGCAAGTTGTTTTGACACAATGAGATAGAGTTCATCTAGGGTTGGTAACTTGGACTTACTCAGGTCATGTAGGTACCCTCAAAGTCTCCTCACCTTGGGTTTTACTAACCACTTAAAAAAAACAAAAACAAAACCACTTCCAGTGTGAAAATCCTCCTCCTTGGGAGGAGAAACAACAGCAGAATAATAATACAAGTTGAATAGTTCTTCAGTCTTGCTGTCATCCATTATCATCATTCCTCCCTCCCCTACTCCACACTCACTATTCCCGGTGACTGGAAATCTTTACTAGTTCATACTCTGTAACCTTCTCCCTCCACCCAATTCTGCATTTATCCTTACTCCTAACTCCTGCAACATATTTACTATTAGCCTGCTTTTTAAATAAATATTTGACTGTCTTTCCCATAAGTGTTTTACGATTTCTTCACTCCCCGCTGTATATCGTATATAGAGCTGCCTCCATCCGTGGTGGTTTTAAATGGTAAAAACTATGAAAAGAAGAAAAGTGTCCTGTCATCTCATATAGTATGCCTTACATAGCATTCTGGTTTTGGATTACTTCTTCTTTATGAACAAATACCCTGGATTTATTTTGCATTTGGGCATTTTGACCGATAGAAGAAGAAAACCTGGTCCTAAGATGCAGGAGTTCTAGTCCAAGTTGTAGCTTTAACTAGTTGTGTGACTTTAGGCAAGTTCTCCAGCCACTGTACCTCAGTATTCTCAGCTGTCAAATGAGAACAATACTTTTCCTACCAGCTTCACAGGATTATAAGAATAATAGAAATTAAAGGTACTATATAAGTGCGAGGTGGTATACATAATAACCACATATCCTGTACTACTGGGAGAAACCTATTTCAGTTCAGATGGGTGACTCTTGTTCCTCTGTCAAGGGCAGTGGGGTAACATTTGAAGTGACCAGGCCTCCAAAGGTCCTATATTAATTTCTGTAGGATTTGTTCAGTTTATAGGTCATCCGTTTTTTACATTGTCATGTACTAGATACATTCTTTTCATTAAAATTATTGTGATGATTTTCTTACCAATTTTTCATACTCAATTGAAGTTTCAGTAGGGAGCATTCCATGTGTCTGAACTAGGGACATGACAGATGCTGACATTAGTCTGAGATCCCGCCTGACTTAGGTTCTCTAATCTGTGAACTTATCTTTAATGGTTTTTAGGACTTGGTGTATCAAGTGGTTCATTGATATGTAATGGCACAATGCCTAGGACATAAACTTTGATTCATTTTTAGGTAATATATTTGCAAGATATTGTTGTCAGACTTACATTTTATATCAGGGATGTTGATTGTTTTACTAGACACCCTCACATTCACACAGTTAGTAAGCAATTATTAAAGAAAAGTGTGGCAGGCACTGTGCTAAGTGCTGGGGATGCCATGAAGGGAAAAAACAGTCTCTGCTCTCAAGGAGCTCACAGTATAATGGGGAGACAACATGAAAACAACTCTGTATAAACAAACTTTACACAGGATAGAGATAATTAATAGAAGGAAGGCACTAGCATTAAGGCTTCTTGTAGAAGATGGAATTTTATCTGGGACTTGAAGGAAGCCAGGAAAGCCAAAAAGCAGGGATGAGGAGGGAGAACATTCCAGACATGAGGAAAAGCCAAAATTGGGAAACTGAGGAACAGCAAGGAGGTGTCACTGGGTCACAGAGTAGTGGTTGGGAGTAAAATGTAAGAAGACTAGGTGGGGATGGGAAGCAAGTTATGAAGGGCTTTGAATGATCTTGGAGGTGATAGGGAGGCATAGGAATCCCCTGGAGTTTATTGAATGGGGTGTGGTATAGGTGACATGATCAGACCTGTGCTTTATGAAGATCATTTTGATAGCTGAATGGAGATAATGGACTGGAGTAGGGAGAGACTTGAAGTAACATTCCTTCAACAAAGACTTATTGAGCAGATACAGATGCATTTGTAATTACTTACTCCTGACTCAATATTATAGCTTGTCTTATTTTCTGTCCTGAACTGCTCTATAAAAAACTTGTATAATAACACATTATACGATGGGCTCTAATCTTCCTTTTGTTCTCCGTGGTGCTTCAGTTTTGTAAACTCTGGTCCCGAAGTTGTTTTTGTCCATAATGAAATACTTGGTTTTTGGGGGGACAAGGTCCTCAGACATGCTTTAAAAATGTGCATAAGTATATTTCCCCGTTCCCCCTGAAAGAGTATAACCAAGTCTCCCAAATTACCCTCAGAATTTTTGTGGAGATGTTTTGGCTGTGTCTGTTGCTGTTCTACTCATGCCTCATGTTCTACTCACTGCCCTCAAGGAGCTCCCACTCTATTGGGGGAGTAAACATGAACATATAGATAGTATACACCAAAAATATACATACAAAATAAATACAAGGTAGTTTGGGAGTGAGGACACTAGGAATTGGAGGAATCAAGAAGGGCTTTGTGTAGAAGATGTTGCTTGAACAACATCATTTTTTTTGAGGTGGGGTAAGGCATTTGGGGGAGTAACCTGCCCAGAATCACACAGCTAGTGAGTGATATGTGTCTGAGGCTGGATTTGAACTCACATCCTCCTGACTTCAGGGCCGGTGCTCTATCCACTGTGCCACCAAGCTGCCCCGAGCAACATTATTTTTAAAATAAATTTTTATTGATATCTTTTTGTTTAAACATCACCAACAATATCCCTCAATGTCTCTCCCCATCCGCTGTTCCAGAGTACCATTCTATAAAACAAATACTGTTTTCTAAAGAAAAAAAAAGAAAATTGACAAAACTGATTGAAAAAAAGTCTGAAAATATGTGAGTTACCGTACTTGTAGACCTTCACTTCTGCAAAAGGAATATTTATGAATAATCCATGTTTGGTGTTTTCCTCATATTTCTTCTCTGAAGCCAATCTTGATTTTGGGAATTTGGCAACATTCATTTTTGATTATTTTTGTGGTCTTTCTGTTTATATGGTTGTCATTTTGTATATTGTTTTCTTGGCGCTGTTTATTTCACTCTGTATCAGTTTATGCAGATCTTTCCATGCTTTTCTTTATTCATCATATTCATCATTTTTGATAACAATAATATTCTATACTAATGTGCCACAGCCATTTGCCATTTGATGGTTTGTTCCCCTCCCCAATTTTCTGTCACAAAAAATGCCACTATAAATATTTTGGTGTATATGGGAACTTTCTTCTTATCAATAGACTTCTTGGAGTGTAAGTCTAGTAATGGAATTTCTTGGGTCAAAGGATATTGATGTTTTCATCATTTTGTGTAGTTCCAAATTGCTTTCCAAAATGGTTGTACTGATTCACAGGTCCACCAACAATGTATTAGTGTGCCTGTGTTCCTACAACACCTCCAACATTGACTATTTCCATTTTTTGTCCTCTTTGCCATTTTGTAGGGTGTGAGGTGAAACCTTATAGGTTTGTTTTTTATTTGTATTTCTCTTATGTTTAGTGATTTGGAGCATCCTTTCATGTGATTGTTAATAGTTTGCAGTTATTTGCAAATTTGAGAATCACCTCTTCGTTCGTATCCTTTAACCACTTATCTATTGGAGAATGTATTAAACATGTGTATATACATATATATTTATTTGCATTAATATACATGTATTACATATATATTATGTAATAATACATAATATGTATATATGTGACAAATTTATAGTTATTGTTTATATATCTTGCATACCAAACCTTTACCAGAGAGTTTTGTTGCAAAGAATTTTTCCTATTTGATCATTTCCCTTCTTATTCAAGGTGTATTAATTTTGTACAGAAGCTTTTCATTATCATGTAATCAAAGTTACCTGTTTTATCTTTTGTAATTGCCACTACCTCTTGTTCAGTTAAGAATATATTTCCTACCCATAGTTGTGAAAGGTGTAAGATCTGCTTCTTTTTCAATTTCTTTATGGTATAATTTTCAATATGCCCACATAGCCATTTGAAATGTATTGTGGAATAGGGTGAAGGATGTTAACTTAAGCCTAATTTCTGCCAGACTGCTTTCCAGTTTTCCCACCAGTTAGTTAAATTTTTGAATTGATGTTCATTAATAATATTCATCTGTAGTTTTCCTCCTGTGATTTATCTTTCCCAGGCTAGGAGTTAGAATTTTATTTTTTTGAAGTATTCCTTATAATTTCAGTTCTGATAACCTGCACCAGTGTATAGTAGTGTTTGATAATTTTTTAAAAATTGCTTTTGGTTTTATTGTGATTTCATCTTATTCATTTGAAGGAGAGTTAGAAGATAAGGATAATACTGAATTTGTAAGACTGGAATCATAGTGGTGTCTTTGACAGAGAAATAGGAAAATTTGGAAGAGAAGGATGTTTGTAGGGAAAGGTAATGAGTTCTATTTGTGATGCCTTTAGGATATCTGATTTGAAATGACTCAGGAAGTTAGTGATGTATGACTGAAACTCAGGGGAGAGACTGCAGCTGGAGGTATAGATCTGTGAGTCATCTGCATAGAGCTGATGATAAGACCCATGGGAGCTAATGATATTACCAAGTGAGAGTATAGAGAGAAGAGGGCCTGGTACAGAGTATTGGGAATATTCTCAGTTAGGGGATGTGATAACAGGTTATGAGCCAGCAAAAAAAAAACAGAAGCAATGATCAGACAGGTGGGAGGAGAACTAGGAGAGACTAGTGTTACACAGGTCACAGTTCCACCTCTGTCTGCCTCAATAGAGCACTCAGAGTTTGGTGGTTCAGATAAATAATTCTGTTAATGAAAACATATCCAGTGACCCCCAGATCAAAATGATCCACAGGGCAGCTAAAAGTTAAAAGCAATCAAAGAGGAAGTTCTCTGGGTTCTCAAGAGTTTCTCCATGAAAATCCTAAAATTATTTTTTTTTATCTTTCTTGTCCAAAGGACCCACAGCAGGGTCTCAGATTAATCCCCTTGGAGTTAACTTGAACTTCCTCAGGTGTGTTCTGTTACCATCCATCACCAGAGCCCCAGCTGAGTTTATGGAAGCACAGGGGTTAACTCAAAGCTTCACTATTTTCATTAGCGTACTGACTTGCAAGAAAAGTGTCATGAAGATACCGAGAAGTGAAAATATCTCTTCATTAGTGCTTCCCTGGGCCATCTTGCTGCTTCTTGTTCACAGGCAAATTGGTCTTAGGTTGTTATTTACCCACTGCTAAAATATAGATATCCCTGGAAGAGAGGTGGTCAACAGTGCTCCAAAGCAGATGTGGATCAGAAAGTAAGCTTCCAAGGTAGTGATTATTGGTAGAATGTACGGAAACTTTGTTATATGCACTGTATGCACGTGGCCACATCAGAATATTTCTGAACATGTAGAATGTCTTCAGGACATATTGTCAAGGACTTTTGATATATGTGGTGGGAGAATTCATTTCATTGAGGCAGATTACAACCTTATTTATTACTTACAGTCTTAGTTGCCAGGTGCTGAGAACTTAAATAATTTGATCAGTCACACTGCTAGTAAGTTCTAGAGACTAGGTATGAACCTGCGTTCATGACTTCTGGTCCAAGGTTCTAGCCACCCTGATACATTGCTCTCCAGAAAGGACGTAACTTAATGAAATTGTAGTTTCTACAGTATCTTGTCATATCTCCCCGAAAGGTCATTGGGATCTTTGATTCCTGCAGTAGTAAGGAACTTCAACAACTCCTGAAAAATTATCATTTCCACAGAATAATACTAGTTTCCAACTTATCCAGAGAGAAATTATTAGCTACTTGATTTACAAGACTATTTTTTGAATGTTTTCTTCATTGAATAACTTCTCTTTAGGGTATCACTAAGCTTAGAGTCTCATCAATTTGTGATTGCCAAGAAATTAATTTTAGGATTTTATAGTTCTGTGATGATTTTTTGACTTTTGATTATGGTGGTGGATGAAAAAAATATGTGGAAAAAATTGAAGAGAAAGTATAGCATTTGTGTATTCTCTTGTGGTGAGACATTATCTATGAGATAATTGCAATGGAATTTGTCTATATAATTCATAACTGGACATTATCTTCAAGAGAATTGTCTTTAGTGGTGGCCTGCTAAAAGTCACATGCAAATTGAACATTATAAAAATTTAATTGCATCTTATATACATTTAGAGTGGTCTGTTATTTAAAGAAATCCTATAGTGAATCAATTCATAAAGTGAAAAATTATTTTGAAATGAGAATTAGCACTTTCAAATAGGTCTTTTTGTAAGTTCATATTTTTTCATAATAATAGATTTCCCTAAGGTGGGAACATATCTTTACAATAGCCACGCATAGCAAGAAAGCAATGTAGGTAGGAAGTCTTATTTTTTCCCTTAACCATTTAAACAAAAACTCTACAATTTTAGTAGTATTTCAGTGATTCACTATTTGTGGAATTAAAGGTGAACTATAAATATGAAACTTTTAACGTAATTCTTATTCTCCTTAAAAAGATCTCTTCTTTAGGATTTTTCACATTGGTGTTTATGGGGCAGGTATTTCCTTACCCAGCCACCCCCTTTCCACACACTTTGTCTGTGTCCTTTATCCACTCACTCACTCCTTTGTTTCTTAGACCAAAATAGAGCCAGGATCACCTGCTATAATTTCAGTGTAGCATTCCCCACCCTCATTGTTCCTCCCTTCTCCTCAATGTTAAAAATTCCTGGAAGCAATTTATTTATTCACTGAAAATCAGTACATAAAAGGAACTTTCTCAGTCACCTGACAGAAAACAGCATGGTTGGTAGCAGTAATTAAATTATTTCCCAGGGCTGCATTAGAGTATCTTATAGGGTGATAAAGCCCACACTCATGGATTGGGTCTTAAGGTGGAGAATTTACCTCATGGAATCATCTTTTAAAATTAGTTGCATTTATGTTTTACACTTTAAAAGGATTTCTTTTCCTACATTGCTTTACATTTTTAAAGAGTTTTAGAGCCAAAAAAGGATCATAAAAATAATTTACTCCACTAACAGATGAGGAGGCCCAGGAAGGTTTAATGACTCAGACTAACATCTGACCACCATTACTAGTTTGTAGCAGAGCCAAAAAATGGAATCCAGTAACTCAGAAAAGTTAAGTTATTCAATAATCCAGATCATACAGCTAGTAAGTGTCAGAGTTGGAACTTGAACCCAGAGCTTTTGATTCCAAGACCAGTGTTTCGACTTTGTGACCCTCACCTGGAATGCCTTCCTGGATTTCCACTGGCCTTGGAATCCTATTCATCCTTTAAAGCTTAGCTCAAGTTACAGTTCCTTCATTAAACCTTCCCTTCATCAATCACCTTCTTCACTAAACTCTTAGAATACTTACGGTCTTCACAGAATTTAGCACTTACTATATATACACTATCTGATGCTTTTGAGAAGTAATGGGGTTTAATGGATAAAGAACTTGACCTTGGACAAGGTTCAAGTCTTACATTTGACATCAGAGGAGTCACTTAAATTTTCAGTTTTCCATCATTTCCCATCAAGTCACACCAGGTATTCCTTTGCTCTGGTGAAATTGCAGGATGACCAAAAAAAATTTTCTTATTTTTACTAATTATTTCATATGTATTAGCCACTTTCTCAATTAGACCATATCTTGTATAGTGCTGAGCATTATAAACACTCCATCAGTGCTAGCTAATTGATTAATTAAATGCTACCCATTTCACTTATTCAGCATTCATTCAACAAACATTTATGGCTTGCCTAATGTGAGAAAGGCACTGTGAGAGATACAGGGAAGAAGGATATGGCACAATCCCTTGGAAACAATTTACAGTCTAGCCAGGGAAATGATGCTAACATAACTAAAATACATTGTATTATTTGAAAGTGCAATGAGAGCTGCAAAGTGCTGTGGAAGTTCAGAGGAAGAAAAGATTACTTTTTACAGAAGCAGCTTGGATGAACTGTGTCCTGAGGGATGAGTAGGAAGTGCATTTGTGGAGTTGGTGGCCAAGGGAATTTTAGGTGAGGGAGCATTGTGAGTTGTCCCAGGTTGGCAGCAGCCTAAAGTGTGCAAAAGGGAATAGAGGGAAATAAAGCAGGGAGTGTAGTTTGGGAACAAATTGTGAAGGGCTTTGAATGCCAGGTTAAGGAAAGGGAGTGAGCTTTATCTGGCAAGGAGCATATTTTATATTCTCTAATAAATGGGATGGCAGTTCTTAACTGTGGACCATTTTTAAACCATGAAATTATAATGAGATGTTTTTGAATATTTTATGCCAAGGCCCTTTATCCTGTAAACTCGTTGACTGTGGTTTGAATTTTTTCTTAGCTAATTCCTCACAATTTTGTTTGCTTAAGAAATACCTGAAAAATGAAGTTTCGCCTCCAAAATTACTTGACCTACCAAGATTAGGCTTCTTTTAAAAGGAAGCTTTTACCTGTCTTTAATATGGATTGGACAAATTGGGACTCTATGAGGTTCTAGTTAAGTGAGCTTCACAACATTGATTAGGAAAGCAGGTTATCTTAGCTGGTTAACTTGGCAGCCTTTTCACTCCCAAAACATGGAAGGTATGTATGAGTGCTGCAGTTCTTACTTGTCTCTGGCTCAAGCATTATCCTGTCCTCTGAAGCCATAGCCAAGAAAGAGGTCCCCTCTGCACCTAGAGTTTCCACTTGAGTACTTCAGTGCTCTGGAAATTAAAAAAAAATAATAATTAATGGCCTGCCACTGGTAGCCTTTCTGGCTACTGGTGCTGATACTTTCTGAAATAGCTTTAAATATGATCCAGATAAGTGTTTAAAAAAAAAGTGAGGGTTAATAAACTGACCCTGTGCCACCAAGGAAAGATGAGGTAATGAGTGTAACCATACCCAACCTCCTTCACAGGAGGAAACTCCAGTCTTGTGAATTGGGTACCTCTGGATAACAACACTCCATTTGAGTCCATTGGGAAGAAAAATTTCTTTCCCCATGTTCCTATTGTTGATGTAAAGGTAGCCTGAGTCAGAGATTCAAGCTCACTGTTTTATCTCATTTTCTTTTCCTTTTTTTTCCTTCTTTTTAGTGAGGCAATTGGGGTTAAGTGACTTGCCCAGGGTCACACAACTAGTAAGTGTCAAGTATCTGGTCTGAGACTGGATTTGAACTCAGGTCTTCCTGACTTCGGGGCCAGTGCTCTATCCCACTAGCTGGTCCCTCATTTTCTCTTATAATGTCTCACTGCCTGTTTAACAATAATTCCCAATGCAATCAAATAAATTTGCTTTGCCATGATTTACATTTAAATAAATGAATTTCTGTTTATAAAAAAGTCAATTTTTCATTCATTTTATATCTCCTTCAGGATTCTTTGTCCATTCATTTCTGTTCACTTTTTCTCTTGTACAGTTGTAGTTAATGGGTATTTGTTCCGGCTTGGCTTTTTTCACTTTGTCATTCCATAAAGGTTCTTTCAGATTGCTCTATATTTTTCATACTTGTCCATTATAATTGGATTGTAGGAAGGAAATAAGCATTTATTAAGTGTCTAATATGTGCCAGGCACTTGTGCTAAGTGCTTTACAAATACTGTATCATTGTAGTGTTCTATTATTAGTTATATTTTTTTTAATCATTCCCTTATTTTTGGACATTTAATTTTCTTGCAATTGCAAATAATGGAATAGAGATATGGACTTGAGCCATAATTTGATTGATATAAAGAGCTGTCATCTCATCAAACTCCTATCAGCACCTTCTCAGCAATTTAAAGTCTTCTAGAATTTCCTAGAGCATTAAGAGATGCAGCACACAGCCAGTATGTGTCAGAGGTAAGACTTATACCCAAGTCTTCCTGGCTTCAAGGCCACCTCTCGGTCCACAGCACCATGATGCCTCAACAAATAGTGCTGCTTTGTAAATCTTCGAACACTTCTTTGGTTATTTGGGATAAAGTTCTTTGGGCTCATTTCCAGATATAGGATTATTAGGTAAAAGGATATGATTATTATGTAACTTTTATTGTATGTTGTCAGATTGCTTTCCAGAGAGATTCTATTAGATTCTAACTCCACTTGTGATGACTGAATGCATCTCCCTAACCACAGCCTTACCAGTATTGGATTTCATTGCTTTTAATTATTTTTGCCAGTTTGATGGATGTGAGGTGGTTCCTTAAAGTTATTTTAATTTGAATCTTTCTAAATGAGGTTCAACATTTTTCAAGTTATTGTTAACCATTGGTGTTCAGTCTTTTGAAAATCGTCCATTCATATCCTTTGACCATTTTCCCATTGTGACCTAGGAATTACCTTTATAAATTTAACAGTTTCTTATATATTGTTGCTGTTTATCTTTCAGATTATAAAAACAATTTATCTTTCATATTTTTTGACAATGTTATTTTTTGTACAGAAATGTTAATGTAACAAGCACACTTGTCTTTAGTAATGACTTCTACTTATTTGAAAATAACCTTCCCTCCACAATTGGGATAAATATCCTATTCCATTTCTTGATGATAGCCACATTGTAATATGTTTTAAAGGTTGAGAGTGAAAGACCACTTTTCTCAGTTTTTTTTCCTTTTTGTCTTGATGTTGCTTGATGTTTGTCCATATAAATTTTTTTACAATTTTATTCACTTCTAATGATGAGGCCCCTTGGCATATTGACTGCTATTATGATAGCATGTAAATTAATTTTGGAAATATTGGTCATTTTTTACAACATTAATTCAACCCATTCATGGACAGTGAATATTGCCCTAATTTTTTTTGATCTTCTTTACTGTAGTCATTACAGTTTTATATAGGTCATTATCTATACATAGGTTTTGTGTATTTCTGGGTTATTTTTAGGTGGGTGAATTCTGAAATATTTGATCATTTCTTGTGCTGTAAATAGGATTTCTCTTTTTTTTCATCTGATGCTAGTAAGAATGTGAATGATTTGTATGAGTTAATCCTACAACCTCATTTATTATCTTCATTAACTTTTTGGTTGAATCAGTTGAATTTTTTTAGACATACTGTCATGTCATTTGAAAATAATATTTTGATCACTTCATTTTCAGTGTTAATCTTGCTAATATATTTTTCTTGTCTTGTTGCAAGTATTAGAATTACTAAAACAAAAAAAAAACCCATGATACAAACATCCTTTTTTTTTAGCTATTTTTAATGGGAGTATTTATAATAGTTCTCCATTTAATGTCATATTGACTCTTACTTGCAGATGTATGGTTTTTGTGTTGAAGAAAAACAATCTTGTTCTCTTATTGTTTGCACTGTGAATGTAAATAGTAGTGAGTCGAGTTGTGAATAATGTTAAATTTTGTCAAAGGAATTTTTAAATCTAATTGATTTTTTCATTAAAAATTAAATATTGTTATTATGTGGACAGTTTTTCAGATATTGAACCACCCTCATATAGGCTTGCTATTTTTTATTAATGAATGATAGAAACTATTTCCTAAAAATAAATTGCCTAAAACACAATTAAGTGATTTTTCTCCTGGACATGACATAGGTTTGACCTCTTCTTGAGAGTTGTTGGATGGATGACCACATAGATAGTTAATAATAGCAGCATGGGAACTATTAAAAAGAATTACTTAGCGTTAAATGCTGATCCTTCTAATTAAAATTAGTTTTAGTAAGCTCTTTTCCACAAAACTAGAAGTAATCAGATTGATTTATCTATTTATTTCACAGAAAAGGAACAGTTCAGTGCTGAGTATATTTCCACGATGCTTTGGCGTCACATTAAAAGGAAAAGTGTTGGGTTTGAAGTCAACGAACCTGTTTAAATCCTGGTTTGGCTATTTACTACTTATTTGATTATTATTGATTATTATTATATATATTATTTGACTACCTTTCTTGGTCTGAATTTTCTCATCCATAAAATGAGAGGACCAGGCTGGATAACTGAGATCTTTTCAATACCTAATCTATAATTCTGAATGAAATATGGAAAATTACCACGTGTAGTAAGTTTCGGTATTGACATGGATACGTGAAAAAAATACTTTGTTCCTATGCTAAGTAGCTCGCTGTAGAATTGTTAAAACATAGTGACTGATTGACCCATCATAGATGCTCTAGTGTTTTCTGCTAACATCATTCTGAGAGGTGTAAGCACATCATCACTACCATTACTATACCTGAAAAGTATGTGTCAATGGACTGTTCTGTTGTTCGACTTGCTATCTTTATGACTTCTCAGACCACAACTCCATTCCTTGGCTACCATTCTCCTATATGTGCAGTCTATAAATTAGAACAAAAGCTCCTTGAGGACAGATATCAGCTCACTTTTTTATTTGTATCCTTAGCCTTTAGTATAGTGCTTGACAATAAATGCTTAATAATGTTTTTCATTCTTCATCATCTCTGCTGTTCATTATTATCCCCATTTCCTCAGTTGAGGAAACTGAGACAAATACATTTTAGGAACTTTCCCAGGATCCCACAGCTAATAAGTGTATGGAGGGTGGATTTGAATTAAGATCTTCCCGACTCCAGACTCAGTACTCTATTTAGCTCTCTCTTGGAGAGTTGCTTAGAGGCAATGATGTATTCCTAGGTCATATAGCTAGTATATGTGAGAGGCAAGACTTAAACTTAGTTCTTCCTAACTCTAAGGCCCACCCTCTGTGCAATGACCACTCTCCCTCTAGCTCAGTGCATGTGGAATGTTTAATAGAAGTTTAAAACAGGACTGGCAGTGACATTTAGGTATCTGTGAGTAACACCAAAATTTGGATCATATGCAGGAAGTATATATTCTTCAAGCAATTATAAATATTATTATGGATCCACAAAAAAATATGCAAACACACACACATTTTCTTTTTAGAGAAGAGAGTAGTTTTGGAAAATGTGCTCCCTTTGACATTTCTTATGTATTAGAATTAAGACCAGTAAAATTTTCAGTAAGATAGTAAAGGCTGATATTACCTTTCAGGTTATGTTTAAAGCACTGCTTTTTCATGTAAGTGGTCATAGATTTTTTTGCTGATGCGTGCGCTGAGTATTTTTAGAAACAGTAAACATTTAATGATTAAAACTTAAGAGATCTACTTATAAATGTTACTTTTTTCAAGTAACATTTAGGTAACATTAAGATAAGTTCCTGGGACGTGGATCTCTTCTATATACAAATATTATGGCTCTGGAACTTGGAATTTTACTCTGTATCTTCATGTTTTTAAATATATTATATTTTTGTAAGTAAGAACCAGCATGTATTTTATGGTACCCAGTCAGTGGGGCCACCATATTTGGACCCTAACATCACAGTCCCTGATGTGCTACAGAAGAGAGTAGAATTGGTGCTGAAGAAAACAAAGATGGAAAAAAAAAACAAAACAAAAATGGGAAGGACAACTTGGACCAGACCAGTTTTACACAGCAGAACTCATCTAGAAGCAATACTGTTTTGAGGGTGCTATAGTATGAATTTTCAATATGTCTCAGAGAGATAGGAAGAGAGCATTAAAGGGGTGGCCTCAAAGTCAAGAACATCTAGATTCAAGTTCTGCCTACTATCTGTGTGACCCTGGGCAAGTCCACTTAACTTTTCAGGCCTCAGACACTGAGAATCTAATTATACAAATAATTCATTGTTAGAGAAATCCTTCTTGGGAATTCTTTACACTGATAGAAACATAGGGTTGATTAAAAAATTTTTTTAAAAAGATACTGAAAGAGGAGAGGGTAACAAATGCTTCCCAAAAAAATTGTTGATTTGAATATTAACCCAAAAAAGGACAACTAAGAAAATATCAATAACTTCCCACTCATGTTCCTATTTTTCAGTCTGTATAAGATCTTTATGGAAATAATCTCTGTATACATTAAGGCCACCTTCAGTGGAAGTTTGAGAAGAGAAACAATGTGAACAAAAGAAAAACCAAATGATCTACAGTAGACTTGGAAGATATAAAACCACAAGATCCTACTGTTTTTATTGTTTTTTTGTTATCTCCCAAAAAAAATCCCTCTTTTTTCCAGCAAACAAAGCTGGAAAACATTAAAAGCTTCCCTACATTAAGATATTTCTCAGGTATATATCAAAATCATACAAGCTTCCTTGAATACATAACAATGGAGGTAACTTTATTCAGTGAACCTCATAATTATTAATATCAAGGCAGGCATAGAGCAGGTTGCAGTATGCTTGGTGAAGGGGTTTGCTACTGTTTCAGCTCAAAATTCAGGTGAAAGAAGGTTTCCTTATAGATGTCAAGGTCTAAACAGAACCTTTTGTGGACAATATTGTGCGGAATGCACTGAGTAAGTCCTTGAACATTACATACCTTCCTACATGAGTGCATTATCTCTCAGAAAAATGTGACCTATTAACACTGAAAAAAAAAAAAGTAGATGAAGAATGCCTATTATCCAAACTGATAATATGCAGCTGGATAGCCACTCTTATATCTGATTCTTCAGTACACCTTTCTTGAACAAATAGTATGGATGGACAATTACTTGGGCCAAGAATTGAATAAGAAGAGAGTTGATGTGCAGTGTTTTTAATGACCCTAGTCTTGTCCCTGAAACAAAGACTTGATTTTGTTAACAACTCAGAATCACAGAACATCAGAATTGAAAAGAACCTCAGAATCCAATTTATGTCTCTACAAGAATGAGTGGTTGAATAAATAAAGCATTTTAAGCATCTACTTTGTGCAAAGCACTGTGCTAAACTCCAGAGATACAAATAGAAAAGTAAGATAGTCCCTACTCTCAAGGGACCTCATGTTCCAATGAGAGAGACAACACATAGGGAAGGCTTCAGCACGAAAGACCAAGTCTCATGGTCTTTAGCAGGAAAGCAGATGTTAATACCTCTTCTTTAATGTCTTAATTTTATGTCACTATTTTCAGGGCTCTTGGGTTAAGGGGGTTCCTGGCTATCTCTATCAGGGTCTGAAGAGTGGTCAAGATGATGGTGGGGATTTGACTTACCTCGCAATTGTTGTCTTTTGTCTGTTCCTTAGGGTGTCTTGCTGTTTCAGCTAGAATCTCCTGCATATCATGCACAACAAATATTCTTTAAGTTTTTACCAGGCAGCTTATTGTACTTTGGATTTATCTGATTGTTAAGGCATTTTTTTCTTAAAACAAGACTAAATTTGCCTCTTTGAAACTTACTGTTTTACTCTGAGCCAAGAAGAAAAAGGCTGTTCTCTTTTTATCACAATAGTGCCTGTCAAGACAGTTATAATGTTCCTATTAAGTTTTCTCTTTGATAGATTGGGTTCCTGGAGCAGGGCTGGCAATATCTCCTCCTCAGGGCTTTAGGGGAGGTAAAGGACTCTTGGTAAAGGAGGTGAACAACCCTTGTGAGGTTGATAGTAACTTTGTAGTACTATCACTCATTTACCCTATCTGGTATAATTCTCTCAATATTATCAATGGTTAACATTTCCTCAAGGTCATCTAACCAGTGATTATTGCCCCAATATTATTTTAGCCAGTTGATTATCTCTTCTATATCGTTGAATATCAATTGACGTCAGTAAGCTTTTACAAAGGGATATTTACCAAGATGGCATAGCAAGGTCAGAAGTACATCCCCCTGAACTGGGGTACACTCTGCTACTCATTTACTTGATCCCTGGGAGACTGGGTACAGACTTAAAGTGTTGACTACCAAACATTAGCCCCATGAAGTCCTTTCTTAGATGTTGCATAGCCAACAGACAGGTTTCTCCTTTGCTTGTAGGACATATTGTTCCAGATGCCAGGTTGACTTATTGATAGACTGACTCAAGCAGGTCGATCCCCAGGGCTGGCTTCTCATGGGGCTCATCTTCTGCAGCTACTAGAAGACTCAGCTGTGCTGTCCCATTGCTGGATCTCTGATGGTTCTTCTGACCTTTCGAATCTCATGAAGTAGTAACCTGGTCCCTAGCATCTCCAAAACTCATTCCCCTGACATCAGGAAATAACACACACAACAAAGACAGAAGAAACTTAGATGCCATGCTTTTCTAGCCACATGGAAACTAGGTGGGAGAGATTTACATTTTTTTCTTTCCTCCACCAGAGAGAAAAATTTTATCTGTTTGTCTTTTGTACGTACACTCAGTTCTGGCTCAGCAGCTAGTTAAGAGGTTTTTTGTCACCCCAGAGTAAACCGATAGGAAACAATCAGAGAATACTTATAAATGCCCAGAATCAGGGAGGTAAAGGACCACCCCTCCTCACACATCTCCAGAAGAAGGTCACCATGGTTTCATGTGGGTTAACAGCAGGCAGAACATATTGTTCATGCTCAAAAGACTGGGCCTTTATTGGTCAATCCCCTAATACACTAGTTTGTTCAACTAATCCTCATGTGGCCATGAGCCCAAGGGCCTTCACCTTCCTGGTTATCTTCCTGTAGATGCTCCCCAGCTTACCAGTGTTCTCCCTGAAGTGTAGTTCCCAGGAGTGAACATAAATACATAAGATGTGGTGTGACCAGGGCAGAGTTCAGCACTGTGGTCCTAGACCTCATTCTTAATCTCAGCTTTAAACTGCTTTAACTTTCTTGGTTGCCATGTTACAATGTTGACTTATATTGAGCTAGTAGTCCACTAGAATCCACCAATCTTTCTCAAATGAATTGCTGTTTAGTAATGTCTTTTGCCTCTTATACTTGTGAAGTTGATTTTTAGATTCCAGGAATATTCCTGTTAAATTTAGCCTATTTTTAACTTATCAGGTTTTTTTAATCTTCATTTTAAAAAATTTATTTATTTTTGGTTTTCCACATTCACTTCTATAAGATTCTGAATTCTAAATTTTCTTTCCCCATTCCTTTCCTCCCCCCTCCCCAAGACAGTGTGCCATCTGATATAGGCTATACATGTACAATCATATTAAACCTATTCACATTAGTCATGCCTATCAAGTTTTTAAAAAATAAATTTTTATTGATGTGTTCTGTTACTTACATTTTAACGCCATGGATTCAGCCCCCTTCCTGAGAGCCATCCTATATGACAAATAGTATTTTTTAAGAGAGGAAAAAAATCAGAACAATTGATCAATACGTTGAGGAAATCTGAAAATATGTGCAGTGCATAATATTTGTGGACCTCCCACCTACATGAAGGGTAGGTTGTGGGTGGTTTCTCATATGTCTTCATTTGAGTCCCACTTGATCTTAATGATTTTGTTACATTTTCCTTTGATTTTTTTTTGGTTGGTCATTGTCCTTTGTATTCACATTATTGTAGCTATTGTGTATATTGTTTTCTTGGCTCTGCTTTCTTCACTCTCTATCAGTTCATATAGATCTCTCCATGCTTCTCTATATTCATAACACACATTATTTGTTATAGCATTATAATATTCCCTTAAATTCATCAAGTTGTTTTTTAATCTTGATTCCATCATCAACATTTTTCTAGTGATGCTATATTGCTTTAAGTCATGAAATAACCACAGACTTTGAAGAAGTAAGTTGCAGGATACCCAAAAGGCAATGGAGAAGTACTGGGTGAGTATGTATAAACTGAAACATTCCCAATGAAGAATTCTGAAGAAGTCATATAAAGTATAACTTAAGAGAGAAATATCACTTAAAATGGAGGTGAATCTGCCATGAAGTGAGATTGAGGAATAACTCATGGATCATCTGTATATAGTGTTGACAACCATGTTTTGTGATGGTTTTATGAGAAGTATCTCACAGGATGAGAATGTGCGGATGTATTTCAGTCTATACCAGTGGAGGTATACATACCTACATTGATGAGACCAAGATCCATTTATACATAGAAGTGTCTCATCAGTGTATTTCAATTTACTACAAATTTCCCCCCTGTTTTTTATTTATATAATTAGTAGAATGCAGATTTACAGTTAAAAAAATTTAAAGTTAAATGAGATATTTAATAAGTAATCATTTATTAAGTTTTCACTGTGTACCAGAAGCTGTTAAGAACTAGGGACACAGAAAAAAAAATGAAGGAGTCCCTTGGGGATCTTATATTCTGTAGGGGAAGACTGATAACTAGCTTTAACCTTAATCTGGTCTTCATTTGGGGGATTGTTATGAGAGTCAGGTAGCAACTTAGCAGTATCCTTCGCTCATGATACTGATTGTTATTATGTCTGACATTTATGTAGAATTTTAAGGTAAGTATTTATATATGTATATACATATATATATACATATATATATGTATATAAAATCTTGTTTGATCCTTACACCCTTATAAAGCTTTACAAGGTATTATACTACTGGTAATATTCAAGCAATTAATCAACAAGCATTTTATTAAGAGTCTGCAGATACCATACTATGGTATCTGAGATGCAAAAACCAAAATAAAATAATCCTTGTCTTCAAGGAGTTTTTTACATGCAATCAGGGGAAGCAATACATATGACTTGATTACTTACAAAATAATTTTAAGGCAGTATGGGGAGGGGAAATACCAGCATTTAAGGGACCAGAAAAAGCCTTGGTAGAAGGTAGTGTTTGAGCTGAACTTTGAGGGAACTCGAGATTCTAAGAAATGTATGTAAATGAGGAGGAAGTGAATTCCAGCCATGGGGGAGAGTGTCCAAAGGCATAAAAATGTAAGGTGGAATGTTATACATAGAGAATAGCAAGGAACCCAGTTTGCTGGCGTTAAGACTGTGTGAAGGGGAGCAGCATTTAACAGGTGTGGAAAGGTAGTTTGGTGCAGGGCTGTGTGGGGCATTAAATGCCAAACAACAGTTTGCATTAGGTCCAGGCCCTGCAGTTTACTGAGTTTTGGAGTGACATGGTCAGCTTTAGGAATATCACTTTGGCAGCCGCATGGAGGATGGAGTGGAGAGAGGAGAGACTTGAGGCAGGAAGGACAATTAGGAGGCTATTTTAGTCCAAAGGAAAAGTTAATATGGCTTGATATTGGGTGGTGGACATGTGGGTACAGAAAAGGGAATGAATGCCAGAGATCTGTGGAAATAGAATTGACAAGCTTTGGCAACTGATTAGATAGATAGGGTGAAGGAGAATTAGTAATTGAGAATCAGCTCCATGCATGTATGAATTCTATTTATCCAGAGCCCATTGTGGAGGGATTGTGATCACTTCCATTACATAATGGTTATGCTGGCCTGGGCCCTTTTTTTAGCCAACAGTATGGCAGTAGATATGGAAACATTGAGGATTGGGGTTTGTGTGTATGTGTGTGTGTGTGTGTGTGTAATTGTGGGGGCAATCTACTGAAATACTGAGAGGTAGAGGGCCTGGAGGTCACTAAAGATGAAGGGTAAGTAGTAAGGCATAGGGAGAGATGAAATGATAGGCATTTTCTTCAGATAAAGGGATTCAGGATTATTGATTATGGAAGAACTCTTGTAGGTAGTATGATGGTAAAATCAAAGACATGATGTGTGTGTGTGTGTGTGTGAGAGAGAGAGAGAGAGAGAGAGAGGTGGAGTGAAAGAGTAAATTGGTCATGTGCATTGAGGAGATTTAGGAACTGGGGGATCAGGGTGTTTGGGGAACTTCAATATCTATGTTGAGTTCCCCTAGTACAAAAAGCCAGGGCTGGAGAAGAGAGGAAGACTGTGAAACCAGGTTCTTGACTCTGAGAAAGGAGAAGAATGATCTGAGGATCTTTTAGATAAAAGCCAATAGGTTGAATTCTTTTGGCCCACTGAACTTTGGAGAAGGAGAGGTTGCAGAGAGATGGTGATTGAGACAGGGTATAGGAATAACAATGGGAAGAGCAAAGAATATGCTGGTTCCCCCTCCTGGACCAGTGTGTTGGTTGACCATGGGAAAAGGTACCACCAGGACTGCTGGAAAGAATAGCCAGATTCTTCATTTTACAGCTAAGGAAACTAAGATGTAGGAAGTTTAAGGGACTTGCTCGAGGTCACACAGCTAGTTAGTATGTATGTATATAAGATGTATATAAGAATTTGAATCCAAGTCTTCTAACTCCAAGTCCAGCACTCATCATATGTATTTATTGTTGTTGCATTCTTACTATTTGATTTGCTTTATCTTTCATTGTTAAAATGCTCATTAAAAAATAAACTCCATGCATGGTGTTTATGAAAATAATTAGTATTTTGACCTGTTTATAATACTCTTCCCAAGAAGCTTCATCAAAATATAGATCTGGATCCTAATAAAAAATGTTTTAGGAAAATTAAGACTTATTAAAACCCTTGAAAATTGACAGTTTTCTCTCAGCTTAAACTAGAGGGAGTCAAATCTTTAAAAAAAAAAATGTGTGGTTTATGACAGTCCAGCTGCTTTTGTGTGTGTTTCATTTAAATGTAAATTGAGGTAAAGACTCTTAAGATGATCTCAGAAGGTAGAGGATTTTAATTTGAATGGAGTAATTTTCTTTTTGTTTCATACATATTGAAGTAAATTTTTGTTCCTTAGTAAAGCAGAAAAAAAAAATTCAAGTAGTCAACACTACCATGTTATCTGAGAGGTTCTTTAGAGGTCTGTCAATTTTCTTATCATGGACAGTGCTTTCTAAGAAAATATCATTTATTTTAAAAGAAACTTATTTTGCATATTCTAAGACAGCAGAAATGTGCTTATTCTCTTGTTATACCTTGTCTTGGTTCCACCTTACTGTTCCAAGGGAAGCAATAGTACTGCTAAATGAATCAGGTTAATGATACACCTTTCCAAGTACTGAAAATTTTTATTAAGGAAAACACTGTTTAAGTTAAGAGAAATACAGATTAAATTGAAGAGGGGAAATAAAATTTTTTGAAAAGTTGCTGATAAAGATTAGTTTGATACTTCATTTACACATCCTTTCCCAGTAGAAACAAATTTGAGTCTTCAGGTTAAGGGAGGCAGTTAAATTCAGTAGTGGTTGAGAGTGTCCTGTTAACAATTTACACACAGAGCTCAACTTGTTACCTTTGAGCCAGAAGATAGAGATTTGAAGCTCATTCAGTTTCATTTGTATAGCCACTTCTGTAGAGTAGGAGGAGGAGAATACCACAAGTGAGTGTTGAGGCTTGTTCAGGAGATATCCTCTGCTGTCCTGAGCAGTATTTTCCTCCTCCCTGCAATAAAACAGGCCATATTGTGTGAGCCAATGCTGATTGCAGGCAGAGAGGACTGCAAAATATGCGGTCATTGCACTACCAGTCTGTGATTATATTGTAAAACACTTTGATCTGTTCTGAGCATTCTTTATGTAAATGTTAGTACAGTGGTACTGTAGTATAAAATGCATACTAAAAATAAAGCATTTTCTTCTATTGGCATTTCTAAAATAATCTGCAAAGGGAAAATACATGTATATATTTATGTATATAATCTTTACAAAAGGATTTTAGCTTGCTTGATGATAAAGTTTACTTACAGTCAGAAATATTGGTCAATGTTTATGTGACAGGGATGACCTCACACAGAAAGATCCCTTTGCCCTAGTCTTTTTTATTTTGTGTTTATAAGAGAGGTCAGGGGCAGTTTCTGAAAATTTTAGTTGGGTGCCCTAATTTTAAATTTATGCTTAGGGATTTATTATGTTGTTTGAAGACAAGATGCAATTGGAAATGTATCCTGTTTTTTAAAATGTTGTCTCCTAATGCCTTATTCTATATTTAAAAATTGTTTTTCAGTCTAATCAGCAGGAGAGTAAGCTTCACCTTTGAAAAAGCCCTCCAATTTACAGATTCCATGATATAGGGTCAAACAAACTGGTTTGTTCTATTGATCCTAATCTTAATTTAAGTCTGTGATTTTTTTTCCCCTCCTTCTATCTCCCTCATCCCAGTGTTCTTGTTAGAGTTTTGTTTTTTTTTTTCCTGACAAGGAACAGGGAAATGTTGGCAACATTCTTAAGACTAATCATTACTCCTTCTCCTCTCTAGTCCCAACTCCTCCCTTCCAAATCCTCAAAACCATCCTCAATTTTTGATCACAGACTTGTTGGAGCCACTTGGACAACTTAGTTTCTCTCATCCAGCCTAGGCTATGAGAAGGATCTGTAATTTACTGAGGTTGGGGTGGGGGTGGGGATGGGGTGACTGTGTTCTTTTCCCAAGCCTCCACTTCTCTTTTTTTAGATTAGGAGAAAAAAAACCAACAACTCACACTGTACTACTTGAACTGTGGGAATCAAAACACAATCTGTGTTGCCTGTTTCTTAGTTGAAAATTAAAGTGTTTCCTTATGAATTATTACAGTTACTGTTACTGGATAGATTATAACTGACAACTTCATTGAGTTTTCATAGGCGACACATCATTTTGCAAGATGAATAGTGGTTTCACAAATGAGGGAATAGATTAACCTATAAATTGACAGTAATACATAATTTCATCCTAATAAATTTCTGTCTTAAGGCAGGACTTTAGAAGAACAACACTGTTAGCAAACAAATTAACATGAATGGGCTTCACTCAGAGCAGAATTTTTAAAGGTTCATTGGTTAGCAGGCTCCTTCCTGAGAAGCTCTAAGAAAACTGTAACCAGGAACCAGGTGAGGGAGTTGACCTTCTCATATAAGTGCCATTCCACCAGCACCTTTTTCATGAAGCTTTTTAAAAAGCACCCTGTTTTAGCAGATGATGTTTTTTGGGGTTGGGCTGTGTCTGCAATGGGATGTAATATGGTAAAACGTTTGTACCTTATGTTTAGTTGTTACCTGGTAACTGAAATGCCTCCTAAACCTGTTTTTGGAGTGTTCCCCAAGTGAAACTTGAATCAGTGACCATCTGTCCCCTACTGGTTGATTTCCTGTGAGCTGCCCTTTGTTTCAGTCAAACAATTGATTACCCCTCTTTACAGATAAGACTTCTGTTGACTGCCCTGAATCAGCAGGTTGAGTTTGGGATCCCTCCTTCAGTGCTTTTTTGTAATTCTGAGGGTCACTATCATTGTCTTCTGAAAACAATTTTTTAAAAGTCTCCTTAGGGACGGATGCTTTCTAGAACTTAATGGAGAGTCAGGACCAGCATAGAAATTGTATTAAATATTTTTAGATGTAACTCAGTGCTTCTGCATTTGTCACTGAGAAATTAAATTGAAATATTTTCCTTCTACTACTTATCAAAAATGTATGTCTTATTGCTTATAGTTTTTAAAAATAAAAGCATATTTCTTTATCAGAACTTACATTTTTGGACATAGTAAGATTTTGAAATGCAATGTGTAGTCAGTCACAGTCAGCTGTAAACAAGGTCTGTATTGATGCTCTAGTTCCTTACCTCAAATGGTAAAAAATGATTGTGGCCTTGTTAACAATATGGGTACAGATCAGATTTTGTAGAAGGATGGGTTAGATTCTTGGCAGATTACATTCTTAGAGGTAATTGAGATCAGTGTGGGGTAGAAGTGTCACTTTGCCAGGAGACGAGAACTAACCTCAATGTCAGCATCTGGATGGGTGGCCAAGGAAGCAAAGAGAAATCTTCAAAAGGAAAAATGATCATCAAGAGGCTTGGGGAAATTTTAGGTTAACCTCTCAGTTTCATCTTTTACTTTTCAGCATTTGGATTGCTAACCAAGACCCTTAAGTGCAAATATTTACCTATATTGTTTTTCCTAAAACCAGTTCTAACTAATAATCCAGTAATAAATGTTATAGACATGAATTTCTTAGATATAAATTTACCTTTTTATGTGTGGATGTAGGTATCTTCTTTAGGTAGAAGCTCAGCAGCCTGAACATAAGGGGTGGGGGGAGACCTATTTGTGGAGTAACTCCTTAGGGACCAAAGTAAGTAGCAGATGTGACCACACAGTTCAGTGTGATTCAATGTAATTAATTTTTTCTGAGCATGCTACAAAAGTTAATAGCCTCAAATTGCACACAATCTTGGTTTCCGATCCATATGGAGAGCTATCCCATCATACACTGTTCTCTAATGTTTGGGGGGTGGGAGGGAGACATCTTTTTAATGTATTCACTTCCTGCTCCATTTGGTGCTGATGGAATCCCAAAAATTATTTTTTGGCCATGTACTTCTGTAGTACATTTTTGGTTGGTATGCAATATACATTGATAGGGGCAAGATACTGTAATCTTTCTGGTTTGGTTAAATACTAGAACAAAACTGAATTGAAAGCGATGACAAAGAAAACAAGTCCTGCATTCCCTTCTCTTCTCCCTCCCCTCTTTCTCTACTCCCCCTCCCTCTCTTTCTACCCCATAACCCCATCCCCACCCCCCACCCCGCCCCCACACTGCCTCTTTAATCTGAAACACTGTAGCTCAGGGAACTAGTTCTAGGTGGATGGGAGAAAGGTCTTATCCGTTTCTTCTTCAAATCTCACCAAGGAATTACAGTCTCTGCAGAGGCTTGGTTGCAGATGCCTGGATGCCTGGAAAGTTTACATTGCCTAGAGTTGTTTTGTTTGGCATAGCTAATCAGGAGCTAGACTGGAATTGCTCATAGCTGTCATTCAGGTTTTGTTTCAAAGTCCAAGGACCTGCTGGGAAAAACAAAGAACTAATGAAAGCTGACTGTATTTAAGGCCTCAAATCTGTGGAGTCTGAAATGATGTCCTGACAGTGGATTCTTATTCTTCTGCGTTCTTGCCGTTTCTAAGGTAACAGGTTTTTAGAGGCTTTCCATCTTCATTGTCAAGTATTTGCTACACTTATTGTTGTTTTTCAGATTAGAGCAATTCAAATGATCTCCTTTGAAATGAAGGGGAAAGAGAAAATAATGGAAATAAAATGTAATGAATCAATTACTTTGGGAGAGATAAAAGTATGGCAGCTTGAGCAGTATTGTCGGAATTTTTTTACCTAAAATGCTACAAAATTCATAACATATTTTTAAAAATCAAGATAAAGTAACACCCCCACCTTGTTTTTTTTTTTTAGTGACACTCCGTTTCACATAAGTTATCATCTTGAGTACGTACATAGAATCACTACCAGATTCTTTGAAGGTAAATAATAACCTCATCCCCTCCATTATATTATAGTGAAATACTCTGTCTTTAGCATTTTCTTTCATGTGATTTCCAGAAAACCTAAGTTTGCTGGGAAAAAATTGAAGTTCCAGCTCTTATTTGTAAACATGGAACCTATAGGATAAGATGATGGAGTCTGATGAATTCAATAACAAAAATTGTTAATTTGCCTCCTAATATTAGTATTGTTTTTAAGTTTTTCCTTTAGTGGAATAGAATGTATTCCTATTAACATATTGTTATTCTTTCAATCTAGAGATCTCTCTTTTTTAACCTATAATTTAATTAATGAGAAGTAAAAGGTAACTGTTATGACTAGGTCTCCTTGGAGGTGGTTTTAGGAACTGAGAAATCTAAGAGTTATTCTAATATTACATCATATTTATATATCTTTCCATTAGGTGTGATGACACAGTGACTCATATACTGACTAAATATCAATAAGAGCTCTTTCCCCAATGGTAATAGTTACAATATTTTTAATACACTTATATTTCAGAAATGAACAGATCATGTGAATTAAAGTGAAACCAGTGGTATAAAAGCTTTCATTCATGAAGTCAAGGGCTTAAATTGCCTTCTGTTGAGGAATAAATAAATATAGAGGAGAAATCTGGAGTTGAGTGAAAAAGAGGGGACAGGAATCAACAGTATTTAATAGGTGGGAATTTAGTTATTTTAATCTCTGCACCTTTGCTCAGATTAGTTATTCTCTTTGCTAGCAATGCCTTTATCTTTCCCACTTATCTGAGTCTTGAGTGTCTACCAAGGCCGTTGTTGAAGTTCTGTTTCTTTTAGGAGCCTCTTGTTTCTACTTGGGTTCAAATAAAGGAAAGTAATGGTCCATACTACTCTGAACTAGTCAGACCACATCTGCAGAATTTTGCCTAATTCTGAGAGCCACATTTTAGAAGGGATGTGGACAAGCCTCAGACACTTACTAGCTAAGTGACGCTGGGCAAGTCACCTAACCTCTATTTGCCTCAAATTCTTCAACTGTAAAATAAGGATAATAACACCTACTTCCCATACATGTTAAGACATAACCAATATGTTGATTTGATGATGCTTGTTTGTAACATGGGAAGATTCTGTTGAAGGAAGTAAGGAAGGAAAGAAAGAAGTAACAAGCATTTATATAGAGCTCACTCTGTGCCAAGCACTGTGCTTAATGCTTTGCAAGTATCTCATTGTATCCTCACAATAACCTCGGGAAGTAGGTGTTATTATCTTTATTATTATCACTTAGCTAGTTAAGTGTCTGAGGCTAGATTTGAACTCAAGTCTTCCCCACTTTAGGCCCAGTACTCTATCAAAAGTCCCATTTGAAGGTAAGAGAGCATCACTGGGAAATGATGGTAATTTTTTAAAAAGAGAAAAGACCATCAATACAACATAATTTGTCTTTTAAAGAATGAATGTTCCTTTATAAGTGCCTAACTGAGTAATAAGAAAAAATTAAGTTTGGAAATCCTAATTCTCTGTACAAACTCAGAATGGAGAGGAATTTGAGGGGCAGGGGCTGGGGAAAGGGAAGCACAAGAGAGCTATTTATAAGCCATTAAGTGCAATATAAATATTGAACTACTACTCTCAATTGTAATTATTGCTAGTGGTAATAGCAACAATAAAAATGAAACCTTAGATTTGCAAAGTGCAGTGTTTCACATGTTATTTCCTTTGACCTTCACAACAGCCTTGTTGAAGTATCTTGAGCCAAATATTGCCAAGGTGGCAGCGTGTTCAGTGGGTTGGCATAATCATGGCTGTCCCTGATTCATGAGAACTGTTTTGCCACAGGGGACTATTGAATCTCATTTGGCGTTGCCTTTTTGTGTAGTATTTCACTAGTTTCTGAACTTCTTCTTAACTAGGAATCAGTCACAAGACCTGGATTCTAGAGCCAGCTTTACTACTTCTTAGCTGAGTAACTTTGGGCCGGTTACTTACCCAAGCTGAGCTTTAGTTTCCTATCTTTAAACTGGAGATGATAACAACTTGTACAGCCTGTCTCACCCAAGATCAAAGGAAATAATGTAAAAGCACTGCTCTATGCAAATATTTTAAATTGTCAGTCAATAAGCATTTATTAGGCTCTTACTATGTGCCTAGAACTGTGTTAAGCACTGGGGAGACAAACTAATGCAGTCCCTGCCCTCAGGGAGCTCATAGTCTCATGGTGGAGACAACATGTAAATAAACAGATACATTCAAGAGAGAGAAGCTTAGATGGATGGTAATCAGAATAGAAGACTCTTGTCACAACAGCAACAACTACTACTACTCGTTCTTACAACTAATAATAATAGTCCACATTAATATTGCATTTTATGATTTACAGAATTTCATTTGGTTTTCTTTGCCTTTGCCCTCCATCATTACTGCCCTCACTGTTCTTTATATCTCTAAGTCAGAGTGTCAGACACACAGCCTGCAACAGTCCCAATCAGCCAGAATTAGAATAAAATGTAGTCGGGAAGTATTTAACAAAATAAAGAAACATACAGTAAAACAGATAATATTAATACGTAATTTTCTAAGTCAGTATGGCCGACAAGGATTCTTATGTATAGTTTAGTCCCCCCACTAACCTCTTCCCTTTTCTGTTTGAGTCTGCTCTAAGTGATGGCAGACACACAAGTCCAGTCCACCTGCTTGTTACAGCTTGGTGCCTCGATCCATAGCAGAAAAGTTAAGTGAAAGCTGAGCTCCAGTTGTTCATCAATATAACTATAAGAGGTAGTAAAAGGTAAAATACAATAAAATAAAATAAAATAAAATAGGTGACTATCAATACCCTCAATTTAAATTTAGGCAGAACTTATATATTGGTGAAAAAACCTGTTGTATTTCTTGCCTTTGAGCAAGCTGGCCAAAAAGGAAAGTATTTTCATTGATAACATTTTCTTTGGTGGTATCAGTTAACAGATTGGTGTCATCATTTTTAATACCGCTGGCCTCTTTTTGCTGCCAGTAAAGAGTGAGTGGTCATTATCATTACGGTTGATAGGGTTGTCCATTGCTTCAGGGTGTACTGCTAGAGTGGAGGGAGGGGCAGAGATGGACTTACCACACAAGTGAGAAGCCAGATACCTGCCCTTAAGCTTATCACAAGTCAAAGACGGAGGGAAATAGGACACAAGACTTGGAGTCAGGAAGGCCCAAGTTTGAATTACACCTTAGACATACTAGCTGTGTGGTCCTGACCTAGCCAGTCACTCGAACTATCAGCATCTACTTTTTCATCTGTAAAATAGAAATAATAATTGCATCTACACCATGGTCTTGTTGTGAAGTGCTTTGCAAACTTTAAGCACTTTATAAATGCTAGCTAGTGTTATAAATACACATAAGGTTCTATCTAAAGTTGGCTCCTGATTTTTTCCCAAGTGCTAAGGAGAATCACACAACTCTGTAATAGAATAGCTGGTACTAGAATTTCAGTTTAGTATATATTTTTTCCCATTGCACCCTACTGACTCCCTGGGTTAATGAAAGTTTCTGTGGGATGTTTTTTAAAAAGTGTGCTTATTTGTAATGTTAACTAAATGTACCTTCATACATTTTGAAGGTTGTTTATGATACTTAGAAATAATCTCTTTGAGGCTATTGGGGAGTGGGCTGTTATGTGTGGAAATCCACAATAGATGGTAAAACTTCTTTTGAACATCCAATCACAAAATTTCTTATATTATTATGTCATAGGGTCTAGAGCTTGAAGGAACCTAAGAAATTATGTATTCCATTTCTTTCATTTTACAGATGAGAAAATTGAGGTCTAGGGAGATTTAGTGACTTGTTCAAGGTTATGGTATAAGAAACAGAGCTAGAATTTTTGAACCTAGGAATTCTTACTCCAAGTCATTGTGTAATGCTGCCTCAAGGTTGTTGTGTATTCCCTGTGTAAGACTTGAACTCTGCAATGCAGACTACCCCTCTTTAATACTTTTACCTCCTTTTGCCCTTTCTGATTAGAATTGCTCTTCATTCTTTTCCCACTCCTTCACCAGTTACTCTGGTGTTCTGCAGAATATTGTGTCCTGCAGAATTCTGTCTCTGTCCCCAGAGGTGTAACTAGAGTAGAGTGATTGGGTCTTTGCATCAGGATGCTTGCATTTAGAGGGAGCTAAGATTTAGAAGGATAAGAGCACTCTTATCTTCCTTCAGGTGGTAGAAACAACTGGGCTTAGCATCTAGTGTGTAAGAATAATTAGGCTAGAAATCTACCAAGAAGGTACACACTTAATCTTCCACTTAGGGGACCTGAGTGGTTAAATGTCATGTCTGTGGTCATAGTACTAATATGTATCGAGTACAGGACTTAAATCCGAGTGTTCCTGCTTCAAGTCAGCCTTACATCCACTAAGGGTAGTCTTACATCTTCTGTAATGGAGGCTGTGTGGCATGGTACATAGAAAGCTTAGTCAGGAAGATCTGGGTTTCAGTCCTGCCCCTGCCGCTTGTTGGCTGTGTGACTCTGGGCAAGTTATTTAATCTTTCAGTGTCCCCCACCGCTTCTCTATTAAAGAGAATTTTCTACACCAGTGCCATCTCAGGTACAATCCAAAAAAAGGGGGGAGAAGGACAGTGAAGGATCACACAACTAGAAAGTGTCTGAGGCTAGATTTGAACTCAGGCCCAACAATCTATCCGCTGCACCATCTAGTGGCCCCAATAATAGCTAGTAAAAGCTAACAATTTTTCAGTGCTTTAAAAAGCTTGGCAAAGCATTTTACAAACATTATTTCATCTTATTCTTACAATAGCCGTGGGAGGTAGGTGCTATTATTATCCTCACTTAACAGAAGGAAGAAGCTGAGGCAGAGAGAAGTTAAATGACTTGTCCAGGGTTACATAGCTAATAAGTGTTTGATGCAGGATTTGAACTCCTATCTTCATGACTTCAGGTCCCAGTGCTCTATCCACTGTACCACCTACCTGCCTCTATGTAAGTTATTGCTAGACCCAGGAGTAGGATAAAGGGAGATTTAGAATAAGGAAGACAAGATATAATCCTTGACTTTGTAATTTAGTTCAAGAGACAAAACGTATATACCAAGAAATTGATAGGTATGAAGCAGATGATTTCATACCTATCTCACAAGAGTGTTCTGAGGCTAAAATAAGATAACAGATATTAAAGTACTTTGGGAATCCAAATCACTTTGTAAATGTTGTGTTAAGAGGCACCATGGTACAGGGGGAAGAGTTCTCTAGGCTTGGAGTCCATAGACCTCAGTTTGAGTCACTGCTCTGTGCAGGAGCTAATTCTTTGACCTCGGTCAAGTCACTTAACTTTTTGGATCTCATTTCCTCTTCCATAAACCAGGGATAACATTTGTACCATCCATCTCACAGGATGGTTGTGAGGAACATTGCAGTAGATATGGGATCTCATCAGTTTGGATGTTTCCTCCAACAATATTCTACAGCATAGTTGGCAATGATAAAGGAGGATGTAAGTCAAAATTCATAAATATAAGCCTTTTCCACATCTTTGGGTCTTTAGCTGCACAGCATATAGTTCAAGCATCACTAAACTCCTGACTTGACTCAATTATTTGCATTAATGGATGGTAATATGGTAATATGATCACAAAGAGTAGGACACGACTGAAAGGACCGGACAGTAAACAACAGCGTGGTATGTGGGCCTGTAGGCCATGGCTCTAGGGGATTTCCCCGAGCTTCAGAACAGCCTTGGAGTTGTAGCTCAGTAAGCAGGCAATTGCTTTTGTGCCAACTGTTGACCAACGTGCCGCTCATTCCTCTGTGACGTAGACCTCTGCTTGAGTTTCCCTGGTGAAGGTTCCCGGATTTCCCTCGTTGGCAACACAGTCCTGGCTCCCTCTTTCTCCTTGTGTACTCATCTCCATGGTAATGACCTTCTTCTGAACTTGACCCAGCCCCAGTGGGATGGTCAACCCTGATGCGGGCAGGGCCCAGCTGGCACACAGCAGTGGGGCAGTGATGCAGATATCCAAAATTCCTTTCTGTGTGACTTTGGAATAAATTATGATAGGTTTTTTGTTTTTGTTTTGTTTGTTTTTGTTTCTGGTAACAGATTTATCTTTCTGTTTTAAGTAGGTTGATATTAAAGCAAATATTAGGCAATATTTGATCAAATAAAAATACACAGAAATAAATTAATGTATTCTCCAAATTTAACCTTGTTTGTGTTACTGACACTGCAGATCATCAGAATTAATCTAGAACTCTGTTTAGAGCTTGATTTTTAACCTTCTATTCATAGCCCCCACCAAGGGATCCCTAGATAGATTTAAAGAGGTCTCATGAACTTGGATGAGAAAAATTGAGTATTTATTTCAGTAGAATTGTTTTCCTTTATAATCCTATGCATTTTATTTTATGCATTTTAAAAACATCATTCTGAGAAGGACCAAATGGGTCCGTGACCAAAAAGGTCAAAACCCTTTGATTTAGAGGAATGATGAGGGGTTGACACTAGGAAGACATGAGAAAGAGGTCACTACTGATCAGGTTTATTAAGAAAAGCCTATTCTGAGGCGTGCAGTCCAGGGTCCTAACTCAGAAGGAAAAGTTATTGAACAAGTAGGTTCTGAGGTCCTATGGTTGGACCCTACCTGATTTGCTCTGGTGAAGAAGGTGAACTTAACATTCTGACTCCAAAGGAATGTGGGAGTCAGTCAGCTAGATTTCTCTTATGGTTCCCATAGGTTGGCATCTTTCTGGAATAATATGGCTAAGTTTTGTTAACTGGAATTTCTGGCTAAGCAAGACCTTCCCTGCTCCCCAACGTGCTGGATTATATAGATAATAGGACACTTATTGTATTACTGTACTCTGATTACATCCACTGTATTATGATGGAAATCTAGTTTAAGATCTAAAATAGTCTGTGGATGAAATAAAGGCAAAACTACTTACATCATTGATTAAATATCCATAGTAGCTAAGAGCTATAAAAAGATTATTAATGAGATAATTCTTGCCCTGTAGGGGCAGGGCAAAAGATAGAGAATTCTGATCAGCTCACATAAAAACATAGGATCATAGTTTAAAGTGATGATGTTAGAAATTGTCTAGTCCAATCCCCTAATAATAAGTCACATTTATGTGGGACTTTAAGATTTATAAAGCACTTTACATATATTATTTCAAATGATCCTCAAAATAACCCTGTTAGATAGGTGCTATTATTGCACCCATTTTACAGTTAAAGAAACTGAGGTCCAGAAAGAAAGTTCCATTGCTGGGATTTGAACCTATGTTGTCTGATTCCAAACTAGGTATTCTTTTTTTTTTTCCCCCAAACTAGGTATTCTTATAGGCAGTGGACATACAGAAGATGCACAGGTAATATTAACTACAACCCAGATGATGTAGTTATGAGTATTGAAAGAGAGAAGATCCTAGGAAGTTTCATGTTTAAAAAGAGTGGGTTTGAGAATTATCCTTGTTTTTTTCTCTCACCTCAGCCTTTTATCTAGTTAATTTCACTTGTCTATTTAGCTTAATTATAATTTGAGAAATTTTTTTTTGGTGGGGGCAAGGCAGTTAGGGTTAAGTGACTTGCCCAGGGTCACACAGCTAGTAAGGGTCAAGTATCTGATCTGAGGCCGCATTGAACTCAGGTCCTCCTGACTCCAGGGCCAGTACTCTATCCACTGCGCCACCTAGCTGCCCCCAGAAATGTTTTTAAGGAGAAAATTGGGGTCTATGTTTGTTCAGTTTTGTCAGACTGTGACCTTGTATGAGGTTTTCTTGGCAAAGGTACTGGAATGGTTTGCTATTTTCTTCTCAAGTGGATTAGGCAAATAGAGGTGAAGTGACTTGCCCAGGGTCACATAGCTAGTGAGTGTCTGAGACCAGATTTGAACCCAGATCTTCCTGACTCCAGGTCTAGTGCTCCATCTTCTGGGCCACCTGGCTGCGTCTACGTAAGTTATTGCTAGAACCAGGAGTAGGGGAAAGGGAGATTCAGAATAGAGAACACAAGATAAAATCCTTGACTTTATAATGTAATTCAAGGGATAAAGCATACCTACCAAGAAACCTAAACACTTGGTGGGAACCAGCACCTCATAAAAAGTTAAATTTAAAGAATATAACAGAAGTAAATTTTAAATAACTGAAGAGAAAAACAATACATTTCTGATAAAATCTTAACATCTAAAATGTGTGACTATACTATTACTTTAAAATGGGCTTTTGAGTGCTCGAATATAATCTATTATCAAATTGCTTGCCTTCTCAAGGGAGAAGAAGGAGGGGGAAAGGAGGAAGAGAATTTGGAACTTAAAATTTAAAAAAGAATGTTAAAATTGTTTTTATATGTAATTGAAAAAATATATACAAATCACAGATTAAAAAACTAGGTTCAGTAGATTTGCTGGTAAGCTGATGAGAAGTAGAAGGCTTCATCTTATTATAAGGTACTTGAGGCCTTTTTCTATACCTATTTCCCTTCCCCACTTCCCTCTCTCCCTAATGCATGAAAAAAAAAAATAGTTGCTCCCAATACCTTTTGGAAAACTCTCTCTTTTACTTACTGACCTCTTTCTGGAAGTGTTTAGTACAGGTGGTGAAGTTGAAAGTGCTAAGCAATTACTTTCCATTGCAACCACAGTAAGTGTGAAATGTTTCTTTAAGAGCTGAGTTCCCTTTCAGCAGGCCTAGCTTTGGCCCCCAAATCAGGAATGGTTCTTATGCCTCCAGGTTTGTTTACACTCAGCAGGAAACACAGTAAAGAGATAAAAAGCAAAATAGGAGTAGGAAAGGAAGATTAGAAGGAAAACCCAGGAAATAAAGTTTATTTTAGTAACTTCTTGGACTTGGAAGGCCTGTTACAGATATCCATAATGTTACTTGCTTGTACAACTATATTGAACAAATATAATTGCACAAGATAATTAATTTTATATGCTAAACTAATTCATGCATATTAAATATATTCAATGAAGTTGGCCTATATGAACTCTATTAGAAATTCCTCTTACAAACTCCCAGACAGTTTCAAAGTTAACAGTATCACATTTTTAAGGCCTTGGCTTTAAATATCCATTTTAAAAGTTTTATTCTTTCCTTTTCATATTCTTTCCTTTATTCTGCCTCTAAATCTAAATCTAGTTACAGGGAGTCAATGTCCCCAAGTACTTACCTCTTTAGTTTAATTATATTGTAATTTCGGAAATATTTGTCCATAAGAGAAACTTGAGGCCCAACACATCATAAGAAGTTACACTTAAAAACTGTAATAAAGATCTTTTAAAATAACATGCTCCCAGTTAAAACTTAACATCTAAAAAGCCTACAAAATTAAACCTTATTTCAAAGAATTTCAAGGAATCACCCCCATTATTTTTTACTGGAATTTTGTTGTTTTATCTATTGCTCTAATTGTAGATTTGGGAAATGACTTTCACATCCTTTTGTTATGTAGAGTTTTTTTGGTTTTGGGTTTTTTTTTTTTTTTTGGTAATGGTATGTATTATACTACAAAGTCATTTTATTGATGTCACCTTTTGTGCTTAATTCAGTTAAAGTCTCAGAATAGGGTCTTCCTTTCCTTCTTAGATGGTTTACAACATAGAGGACAGGTATGCTTAATTTGATCGTGGCCGAAGTAATGATCATGAATCATTTGTGTTTGAACCCAAGTGCCCTACCTAGGATTGGCCAGGTCATAGGGATAAAAAGTAAATCTGTGATTTCATTGGTAGAGGGCAGCAGTTCTCAAAGTGTGGTCCAGGAATTCCTAAGGGTTCTTGAGACATTTCTTGAGACCCCTTGAGATGGGGTCGAAACTTTTCATAATGAATATGTAGACTTTAATTTCTAATATGGTACATATTGACAGATGTAAAGCAAATAAACGAAAAGTATTGGGGAGTAGGGTGGGATCATTAGTCCCCAGTAATTTTTAAGAGTATAAAGTGGGTCTGAGACCAAAAAATTGGAGAAATGCAGGGCTAAGCAACTCCCAGATAGGAAAACTTAACTCTGAAAATTAAACACCTTCTCTGATCCTTCCTGGTTGTAGGTGGTGGCCTAGAGGAATGAAAGGATCATTGTATATCTCGGTCGTCTTGGCTCCAAGGCTGGTTCTGTCTATTATGTTGCTCTGTTTTCCTCCTGGCAGATTGTAGGTGCTTAATAAATACTTGTTGATTAATTGATGGATGGAATAAGGATTAGGGAGGAACTGAGTCAAGGATAAGGTAAAGAATTTGAATATCTACTAGTTTCTTCTAATTCTTGCTCAATTTACATAAATTATTTTGTTTGAAGTGCTGTGAATTCCATATTTATTTTAATACTTGAAGGAAGGATGATTTCATCTATATGTGGGTCCTCTTTCCACTAATGCTAGTCTGTAGTTTTTAGGGGTTCCTTACAGCAGTTCATCCCTTGCCAATCAGCCAGGGCAATGAGTCTTCCTGTAGGCTGGTCCTATGATGACAGACATCTGGTTGCTTCCTGGCTCTGGATTTGGAACCTTCCTGGTTCTGTAGAGCCTGTCAGGGCTTGTGTTTCACCAGTGTGGCCTTCAAGAATCCAGTGTCCCCTCACACTGGGGAGTTAAGACTTTGTCTGTGTACCCATATTCCAGTTTTGTTGTTTAATCATTTTCAGTTGTGCCAACTCTTTATGACTCCGTTTGGGGTTTTCTTGACAAAGATACTGGAGTGGTTTGCCACTTCCTTCTCCAGCTGATTTTACAGAAGAGGAAACTGAGTCAAAGAGGGTTAAGTGACTTGCCCAGGGTCACACAGCTAGTAAGTGTCTGAGGCCAGATTTGAACTCAGGTATTCTCTCTACTACACCACCTAGCTGCCTCTATATTCCAATAAGCATATATAAATGTATTACAAAAATAAATATGACAAAACCTCACTCATTCAGACTTAATTGGAAAAATAATCAACCTGAATTAGTGAAAAGTCTAAGTTGTAGCATTTTTATAAAGAAAAGCCTTTTTACTATCACATATTTATAAAAGTAGTTGGAATTACCATTACCAATGTATACAAGTGGAATACTATCAAGTTTTCCTTAAGCACATTTTTTGGGGAGAAAGTGGATCTGTGATTTCCATAGTATATGAAGAAATTCCTTTATCAGTGTATATCAACATCTGCTTTACAATTTATAGTCTTAGAGACTTGCCTGGAATACTGAGTGTTAAGTGACTTGCCTTGGAGTAAGATAGCTAGCAGATTTTAGAAGCGGCACTTCGAACCAGGCCTTCCTAACTCCTAGGTCTACACACTGCCCACTATGACACACTTCTTCCCTCTCAAATGCTTTAATAACCCTTATATATAAAATTATTTTGTAAGCAGTAACATGCAATTGCATATAAGAATCTCTAAAATTCTTAAAACATCTGTTTTCTTAAACAGGTCAAATATTTCCTATGGAATCTGTTTATACTCCTTGAGAACAGAGATTTTTTTCTTCTCTTTTTCTTTTTGTGCTTGGCATAAAGTAGGTGCTTATAATTGTTTATCAATTGAAATATTTGTTCTGACCAATAACACAAAGGTAAAATGATGCCAATACAAACAAGTTGAGCTGTTCTAGGTTCCAGTTTTATAGAGGCTGAACTCCTGAGATTCTATTGTAGAACTGACTTTTGGTTACCTGGTTTTTTAGTGTTTCCAGGCATTTGCTCCCCTCTATTTACATGTATACTCAAGAATTCACTGCTGTTTATTACCAAATGGCATTGCATAAAGATCTGCCCATTATAAGTAGAAAAAGACTTAATTTAAAAAGGTGAAATGTGAAGTGAAAATGGAATTCAACCTACAGAACAGGGAGAAGGCTACATCTGAGAAAGATCTTTTGAAACTGATTATTAAATAAATTTTAGGTATCTTCAAATCCTCTAGACAACTTTACAGAGTCACTATTGTTATCATTACCCATTTTTAAAAACATATTATTCCATTTATAAGGAGTTTATTTCCCAATGCTGTACCAAGTGCTATCTCTTTGCTCCCAAAGTAAATCTAACCTGTCTCCTACTCCATAAAGCTTTCCCTGAATGAGTGGAAATAGAGATCTGATTCTCTTTGACAAATCAGTCCACTTCAACAAGCATTTATGAAATGTTTTTCTGGGCTTAGCCTGACCCAGGGCAGTCCCTTGGTAGTTTATGCTTTATATTGGAACAAAATGAGACAACTCACAGATCGTTCAACAGTTAACAAAAGGAGATTTGCCTAGTAACTGCAGGAGAACAAGGATTTAACAAGGATATACATTGGGGATGCTCCAGGTTGATTTAGCTGAGGGAAGCTGTCATTCCTGAGTTGCCCATTCTGGTCCATCAGTCAAGCTCTGAGAGCACCTGGAACTCCAGGTTGCCCTGTATTTAAGACAACCAGGAAGAGACATCCACAGCCTGAGCTTCGAGTCCCCTGAGTCATCAAGTCTTGTGGGTGGCTCCAGTACCTTTTTTTTTTTTTTGTGAGGCATTTGGAGTTAAGTGACTTGCTCAGAGTCACACAGCTAGTGAGTGTTACGTGTCTGAGGCCTTCTTTGAACTCAGGCCCTCCTGGTTCCAGGGCCAGTGCACCACCTGGCTGCCCCTCCAGTACCTTTTAAGGAAAAGCTAGCCTAACTCAAAAAGGGGAAGGATTTGGGTTATTGCTCCTACCATACTCCTTAAGGTCTTCTGTAGGCTCTCTGTTACTCTGGGATGGATACTGATCGTCTCTAATCTCTGCAGTTTCAGAAGCCTGATATAGACAGAACTAAAGGAAAAACTAGAACTGAAACATTTGTAAAAACAAAACAAAACAAAATGGAGGTTGTAATGGTCCCTTGAAAGAATGACTCGATATGAGACAACAAAAATCAGAAATCCCAGGCTCCATTCTTCCCTTCCCCACGCCCTTTGGAAGGATTAAATCCTGGGTCTAAATGATCAGTCCGTTATGGGTGATGGCAAATTTATAGTTGGTGGTGGAATTTTTTTTTTTCCCTGTAAAGAGGTGACCATAATCAGGAATGGGACCAGCAACATCCAGTGTTCAGCAAAGATGATGACACTTCCTCAATAGTCACTGGTTCTCACAACCTGTCAACATGGTTCACTTTGTGTTCCCAGGCCCACCAGCCAGGACCTTTCCTTCTTTGGGACCCCGTCTGGGAGAATACCAAAGCCTTGCCCCGTGAGAGGTCTCTGAGGATTGCCACCCTTCTTCTCTGGAGTCTGGGTAGACAGTGTCACCTTTGCCTTGTTAGAAAGCAAGCCACCTCCCAACAATGCCACACTTTATTCCTGCAAGCCTTTCTTAGGAGGAAGATGTATAATAACCTTTGGGTGTTTGATAACAATGAGATAGCAATACAGAGAGGCCAGTCGGCTCTAGATTACAGTAGGTGCTGGGCTACAGTGGGCCTGCCTCATCCCACTTTCCACACTAGTGTGCATTTTGCTGTTACTGAGCTATCACCGTTTCTCTGGGCTGCTCTGCTGTCCTCTGTTTTCTCTTCTGCTGTCCCTCTACTGCTCAGTTAGCTCTGCTTTCTCCTGCTGCTGGGGTCCACCTCTCTGCCTGCTGCCTGCTCTGTTAGGATCAAATGCTACCCTAGATGCCTCAGTATGGTCTTGAATGCTGCTATCCCCTCTTTCTCCCCCCACCTCCCTCATGCTAGGCCAGGACAATTGTTACTACTGAGTTCTGAGCTGTGCTGAGTGTTGCCATTGGGGTCTGACTACAGCATCTATGCCAGACCTGATTCTGCCTCCCTACGTTCTGGCATTTCTCTCTCCTCTGATTAGGCCTGACTCTGCTTGAGTGTTATTTTTGGTCTATGTTGCCATTGCCTTCTTGTGCCCAATAGAAGCACTGAGGACGATGTTATTGCTATGCCCTAACCCTCCTCTCCCATGCTGGGTCTAGGTACCATAGGTCAGTGTTCCTGCCTCTGTTGGCCCTTCATAGTTGGAGAGGTCAGAAGTGACTGCCACATGGGAAGGCAATGGCAACTCCAAAGAAACCAATTATACCAAGGCTTATATTCACCCTTCCCATCAGTTGAGTCATCCTTTCCAGTGCTGCACTCTGGACCTGTTGTCTGTTGGCTCCCACTGAGGGACAGAAGAGCTTCTGACATCCCAGATTCACCAGGCTGCCATCACTACTGGTGATGACCAGCTCAGGACCATCCGTTTATTCTCAAGGAAAGAAACAACGTACATAAAAGAAAAAAGATGCAAAGACAGTAAACAGTAGTCAATAAGCATTTATTATGTGCCAGGCACTTTGATAAGCACTGAGAATACAAATACAAGCAAAATGTCCCTGCCCTCGTGGATCTTATATTCTAATGGGGCAAGACCACACATAAAAGGGAGCTGAAAATCTTGCACAGGGACTTAGTAGAGAAAAAGTCCAGAGAGTCAGAAGCAGAACTCTAAGAGGAATGAAAGGTAAACATGGCTGGCCTGGGCACTTTCTGGGAGCAACTGACCAATTGGAGAAGGGGTCGCTGAAGTGGACTCATCTAGGCCATACGTGTGCTGTATCTGCCAGGTGCAAACAGTGACCATTTTTGTCAAGGTGGAGGCAGATCAAACCAGGGGAGAGAACCTGTGGCCTTGAGGCCACATGTGGCCTTCTGGATCCTTGGGTGTGGCCTTTTGACTGAGTCCAAGTTTTACAAAACAAATCTTTTTATTAAGGGGATTTGTTCTATAAAGTTTGGATTTAGTCAAAGGGCTGAACTTGCACCTAGAGAGCCACATGTGGCCTGCAGGTTCCCTACCCCGATAAGCTCTACAGAGGTTCCTCATTGTAAATTTGAGGGAGAGACAAAGACAAAGACCAATTCAGTTTACAGTGAAAAGAGTGGGAAATTTTAAAATTGATGCAGAGCCCCTGCCTATTCTTAGAATGTCACCTTGGGTGCAATTGGATCATTGGGCTCCCTGGGAGAATTAAGCATTATCTTTTCAAGTGCCACCCGTAAGGACTTTGAACCAAAGAATCACAGTAAAAATCCATATGGTACAATTCCTGTAGGCCAGTGGTGTCAACCACAAATACAGTCTGAACCCTGATGGCCTCATATTGTCTTAGAAAGCAACAGGTTAACATTATCTATGTTGTATTGTATTTTTATTTGTTTTGTTGAAAATTTCCCAATTACATTTTAATCTGGCTCAGGCTGCATTCTGGACTTCTGCTGGCTGCATAGTTTGACACCTCTGGTAGGACTTTCAAATGCCAAACATATTAACAGTTTTTAAATAATGTAAAATTCCAGGGGCCATCATTAGTTTGCATTTTCTCACTGTTGGGGTTCCTCATGCTACTCCTTAAATGGCTGGCTATGTCAATGTAGAGTTATGGAATTGAGGGCTTGTGGTTCAGTGGTATGGTCAAAAAAGAAAAACACTCCAAAACAAACCAACTATTCAAAACGAGTTTCACACAAATATGACTCCCTCAAGGCTGGGAAGAGCATTCTTTCTTTAGGTTCTCCTCCAACCCCTGGGCAGTTAGATGATGACTATTAGCAATACAAAGTTATCTGGTCCACCAAGGGTGGAGTAGATATCATTCTTTGGTCTTTGACCCAAAGAGAATGAAGAATCTCTTTCAATCTAAAAAATTCAATCTTTCCTGGCTGTTTTGAAGGAAAATTTAGTCTTAGTTGAACTTGGAGGAGGTTTAAATTACCAGGCCCAGGGACGACGCAGTTGCTTTTCCTAAAAGACGTTTTACCACAAGGACACAGAGCATATTCCCATCACTCTTTTCTTGCTGAATGACCACTGAGAGTTTACTTTCTAATCTTCAAGTGTTGGGTAACCACTATCTCTAAAGGAGGAGCAGCTAGGTGTCCCAATGGATAGAGTACCAGTCCTGGAGTCTGGAAGCCTCATCTCTGTGATTCCAGTTTGGCCCCAGACATTTACTATGTGACCCTGGGTAAGCCTCAGTCCTTTATCTGTAAAATGAACTGGAGAAGGAAATGACAAACCACTCCAGTATTTTTGCCAAGAAAACCCTATGGACAGAGGTACACAGGGTCATGAAGAGTCAGACTGAACAAAACAATAATGCCAGGCACTGTGCTAAGTGCTGAGGATACACTGATAAAATGAAAGACAGGCCCTACCCTCAAGGAACTTACAATCTAAAGGAAGAGCCAACACACAAAAAGAGGCAGGAAAGGGGCAAGGAATGAGATACCAGAGGGTACTCCTGGGGAACATCTTGCTCCTTGGAATTGAAACCAGGCAGAGCAGCCCATAGAAAGTGGAGTGAGCTGAGTCCAGTTTCTGCTCTATATAAAGTAAGGCATTGGAAGGAGACAGGAGAGGAGGCCCAGGGAGGTGGTGTCAATCAAACCTTGAATTAGCAGCTTGGAGAGGTTAGAAACGATGAGCTTATCCTGCCAGGGGCGTCCTGTTCCCAAGCCAGGCAGGGCAGCAAATGCAAAGTAGAGAGACTTTGTGCTTGTGTCTAGACTTAAATGATTGAGAAAATGTTAATAATGTAGAATAAACTTTAAAAATGTGTCATGTGTACACATTATTCAGATTTAAAACAAATGCTTATTGATTGATTAATTTGAAGTATTCAGTAGGCAGTTGGAAATATGGACTTAACAGCTTAGAAAATAGATTGGGGCTGGATAAAGAGATTCAGGAGTCATGTGAAGAAGATGGATTTCTATTGGGCTGCAAAGCTCAATGTAAATGGGATATGACTGCCCCCAAATGTTAATGGGATCTTAGGTTATGTTTATAGAAGTATATTGTGCAGGCCAAGGGAAGTGTACCATGTTATACTCTATACTGATAATACTTCATTTGGAAGATCATGGTCAGCATTAAGGTATGTCCAATGGAAAGTGACAGGGATGGTAAGGACACCTGAAACCATATCATACGATGAATAACTGAGGGGACTATGAATCTTTAGCTTGGAGAAGAGAAGACTTTAAAGGGGTTATTGTAGCCATATTTGGTTATTTAAAGGGTTATCAAATGAAGAGAGATTAAATATATTTCATATCATTACTAAGGGTAGAATTGGGGAAATAAGTAGAAGACAGTGGAAGCCATATTTCAGTTCAATACAAGGAAAATCTTCCTAACAAATGAACATGGAGTGTGCTGCTTTGTGTGGTATGAGTTCCATGTGTTTAAGGAGTGGCTTGGGGGCAGCTAGGTGGCTCAGTGGATAGAGCACTGGCCCTGAAGTCAGGAGGACCTGAGTTCAAATCCGGCCTCAGACCAAACACTTGACACTAACTAACTGTGTGACCCTGGGCAAATCACTTAATCCCAACAGCCTAAGCAAAGAAAAAAAAAAGGAGTGGCTTGATGTTGCTTTGTAAGGGATGTGGACATCATAACATGCATAAAGTAAAGGGTGGGCTAGAAGACATCTGAGATCCCTTCCCATTCTTGGATTCTATGATTTTTTTTAGGATTGGGGGGCAACATGGCATACTGTATTGAGTTTTGGACTTGGATACTATAAGACCTGAGTTTAAATCCCACCTCTGACACTTATTACCTTGGGTGACCCCAGGTAAACCACTTAAACCCTTTGAGCCTCAGTTTCTTCATCTACAAATGAGAGGGTAGAACTAGATGGTTTCTAAGGTCTCTGTGATCCTGTGATTCTAGGATTCTGTTAATCCTTTGGGGCCATATAGGTTCATTTCTGTTCCCATTTGGAATTTGAGGAAGGTGCAAAAAATGTGACTGCCGCGAAAAATATGATCTTTATTCCTGAAGCCTGTTAATAAACGGTAATTGAAAATGAACATAAGCTGTAACTAGGACAAAGGACTTTATTTTAGTTCTGTAGCCACGTGCACATATATGGATATAGTTATGTCTCTGGAATGTGTTGTATATTCTATCATAACACTTTTACTTCAGTGTGAATTAAAGATTTTAAACTTTACATTTCATCACTTAGTAAAAAAAAGTTCACTTAGTACCTTACATTCCTAGTACTTGGCAGTGCTGAGTACACTTGGTGTAAAATGTTCTTACATCAAGTGTTCTTAGAATGTCTAAATCAAATTTCCCCATAGAGCTCATAACACAAACTGTGACAGCATGTTCCATTCCCCTCACTGGGACTAGGGGAAAACACCATAAATATACAACTCATCGTCTGGTACAGCAGACAAATAGACAAATGGTATCCTTCAGGGGACAGATTCAAGCTAAAATGTAAGGCCAAGGAGAGAAACTCATAGGCAAAACAAGCATGAGTTGGATTCAGTACCGAAATTTGAACTTGTTAACGATTTCTAAATGAGCTTTCGTTCATCAATAATAAAACAAATAAGGTAAAAATAAACTTTATAGGTCTACAAAACTCAGCAGCCAATAAAATTTGCTTTGTGTCTGGAGTGTTTGCCAGTGCCCTTTTCTCTGCCTTTCATCTATAGATACCTGTCATTTGACCAAGAAAAATAATACTTTAGTAAATAGAGAAACTGTGCTCTCTCACAAACATTTGTTTCAATAAAAAACTTTTAAAAAGTAATAATGAAGAGAAGCATAGTTTAAAAAAATCTTCATTAAACTTGCCTGATTTCCCTTAGTTCCATTCATGTGATCACTTTCATGGTTTCTGTTATGAAGCGCTCATATTTACCTTGTTTAAAACTTAAAGTTTTAGAGCCAAAAAAGACCTTAGAAGTCATCTAGTCCAATCTCATTTTATAGATAAAGAAACTGAGTCCCAGAGAGAGGAAGTGACTTGCCCAAAGTAACAGAGCCTGGTTCTTCCAACTCCTGTTATCATCACTACGTCATATGGATTCCATTTTGGTGGTAATAAGGGAAAGAGAAGGGATAGGAAAGCAGAATATAGAAGATGAAAATCAGTGGTGGGAAGGAAATAAGCATTTGTATGGCACCTACTGTATGCCAGTCACTGTGCTAAGTACTTTTTTTTTTTACAAATATTATTTCGTTTCTTCTTCACAACAGCCCTTCGAGGTAGATACTCATCCCCATTTTACAGTTGAAGGAATTGAAGCAAGCAGAGGTCAAGTGACTTGCCTAGGGTCACACAGTTAGTAAGTGTCTCAGGCCAGACTTGAACACAGTTCTTGATTTGTGGCCTACTGCTCTATCCATTATACTACCATCTGTTTCCTCTAATTACTTTCCTCCAAGTTCTTTAATCAGGATTTTTTAATATTAATTATGTGAGTAACATGAATATACTCTAACTTTTTAATTTGGAGATATATAAGTACATTGGAATTTTCATGGACATCTACCAATAAGCCCTGCTTTTAATGCCCCTTTACTTGATTTTGACAGTTTTGTGGGATTAGATTGTTCCCGATCTTTGAGGTTTAGAGAGATGGATCTTCAGGGCCCTCTGTGGTGACTTGGGACAAAGTTCTAGGTACTTTGAGGCTCTTGGGCACTTGGGGTCTGAGTGCCGCTGTGTTACGCTTACTCCTAGTGGCTTCCAAGATCCCTGCTCTGCCTTTCTGACCTCTGGGGCACTCTGTCCAGCCTGGGGCTTGCTCAGGGGAGTCCTCTGCTCTTGCTGTTTCTGGACACAGAGTCTTACTGGCAACTCCAGCCTCTGGTTGTGCTGGGAGGCTGTTGTCTTGTGCCTGCCCTGGTGCTGGCTTTGCTGGCTTCCTCTTTTCTAAATTCCATGGGCTTCTGGCTGACCTTTTGTGCAGTCTGGAGTGGAAGAAGCCATTGTAGTTTCTTACTGGAGGTCTGGATCGTTTACTTGGTCTGATGTGGATTTCAAGTTTTTGCTGAAGTAGGTATGGGGGAGCTCAGTGATTTGTGTCTGGCATTCAGGCATCTATTCATATGTCCTTCCCCATGATCATTTTCTGGGCTATTTAAATATTCCTACTTCTCAAAGTGTACCCTCTACCTGACATGCCCTTTTCCCCTTTCCCTGTTAAGTTCTCTTTTTCATTGTTCTGTCTCTGGAAATCCCAGTTTTAATCCTTCCTAAGCTCTCTAAGTATGGTGGCCATTTTCTGTGGATACACAGAAAATGACCTGCCCCACATAGTGACAGTGGATTTTCCAAAAAGTCATATTACCAGCACTTTTTCATGGTGATGAAAATACTTATAAAATGTTACTTCTCTACCCTGACTTCCTAAATACCAATCATCAATCGTAATTTTGTTTGATGTTATGGAGTTCACAGAACTAAATGTGTAAATTCTGGCCTCAGTTGTGTCATTCACTTGCTGTGTGTCCTTGGACAAAGTCATTTGACTTCTGTGGGCCTCAGTTATCTTGCCTGTAAAATGAGAGGGTTGATATGACTGTTAGGTTGTTTTCTGACTCATCACATTGTCTGATAACTTAGCCTTTTCCTGATGATTGTTCCTGTTACGAACAGCAGTGGAGAATCAGGGTGTGGGTGTTTGAAGCTTGGTCACTTACCAGCTGTGTGGCCATGGACAATTGCTTAATTTCTCTGAGCCTCAATTTCCTCGTCTTTAAAATGATTATAATATGTGTCCTAATTCAGAGGGTGGTTGTAAGGTTCAAATGAGATGTATATAAAGTATATATAACATTGTGAAACATGATAAAGATCTTTTATTAGAATTATTTTTGGATCTAGACCTGTGAAAACTCCCACTCTGGTACCCTATCCTCCACCAATGCAGATGGGCATCTGGACTACAGTTTCTATGAGGCATTGACTGAGAAGATAATGACTTGTTCTGGATCACGAAGACAGGTGTCAAAGAGTTTAAGAACTCATCATCCTGACCTGAGCTCCAGCTTCCATTCTCATTCTCATTCTGTCTCTCTCTGTCTCTCTCTCTCTTATTGATCTCTCCCTCTCTCTGTCTCTGTCTGTCTCTCTTCCTCCCCATCCCTAGTCACTACTGCAAGACAGTTCCTCTGCTCCTTTATTATATAACACAATATTGTAAAGGGCTATGTATTGCCACAGAAAATGGCTCCTGACTGCTGAATTTTTCGAACTCCTGTATCTGTTTTTTATAGTTTTTCTTTCTTTCTCTTTAACGACAGGTTGTCTGCTCTTTAACAGTTGACTTTTCTCTGCTATCTGGGTGAGTGCCTCTAGCTGCTTATCCCATTTAAGTTCCACTCCTTTCTCATGGAAATCTTTCTAAAATATATTATACATTTCCTTACTTCATCAAACACAGGAGCAGCATAGTATTGTGGAAAAGAATGCTAGAGCCGGAATCTGAGATGGAGGTTAAAATCTCAGTTTTGCCATTTGCTGTCTCTGAGGCCTATAGCAAGGCCTCTTGACTTCAACAGTTGCTTCTTTTTCCCAACTGTAAAATGAGGGGATTGGAATAAATGACTTGAAAGGCCCCTTCCAACTCTAAACTCATATTCTTTTAATTTGCCGTTTCTAATAAAAACATGATTGTAGTATTGCATCTAAAGCAAGAATGAAAAAGGCCTTGAGTAATTACTTGAGAAATGTATTTTTAGTGAATGGATTTTGTGACATCTCTTTCAGTTGATTCAGAGCCCCCGCCTTTTTTTCTTATTATTTCCTGGTTCTTGGCTGCCTTCCAGGTGGTTGAGATGGCTGGATAAATGACCTCCATATCAGTGTGTTGCAATATTATCTTGATAACAGCCTTAGAACCACTGGATAAGGAAAGTGATCTTTCCCACTTCATAGATTCCACACCCTCACTCAGAAACGTTTTTAAAGAAAGCTTTTTCTAAAATGTGAAATTATTAGGTAGGAGGAACATAAGAGATAATTTAATTCATCTAGGCTTCACAGAAGGATCACACCTCAACTCTCTGACTGCCCCAAACAGAAGAAAATCTCACCTATTTTTAAAGTCATTAAGGAAACATTGTAAAACTTCCTAATGTTCACTGACTGTCAACTACTGTCCTTTCAAAATAAAATGATTGTTGAGCTTCATGAACCCATAAATAAAAATAATTGGGAAAGAAAAATGTGTAAAGAAAACAGTAATCAATGATATCGAACTACAACTACAAATAGCCTAACTTCTCAGGGATCTAAAACATTTGATCATTTTTTGAGATCTCATTGCAGCCTTGAAAATAGCCACTCTTTTGAGGTCATTAACAATACATGTAAAGTAGTTAGAAAGCTGTGTTTGATTCATTTTACCAAAAACTTTTTTGTGGTTGTTCAGTTGGCCAGCCGTGACTTACTCTTTGTGACCCTGTATGGGGTTTTCTTGGCAAAAGTACTGAAGTGATTTGCAATTTCCTTTTCCATAAAATTAAAAAAAAATTATCAAATGGCTAATTTTGATAGTTGTTTACAGGATTGAGAGGCAACATGGAGTAGTTGATAGAGAGTCAAAGTCAAAAGAACCCAAATTCAAGTACTGCCTTCTATATATACTAGCCGGGTGACCCTAGGCAAGTCTCTTAACCTCTAGTGCCCTAGAGACTCTAAGACTCTAAGTTACAAAGTGAAATCAGTCTGCTAATACCATTATTATGCCCCTATGTTCCAGGTGCTGTGCTAAGCCCTGGGGCATAGCAATGTATGTAGCTTTAAACACATTCCTTACAGCAAGGGTTCTTAACCTGGTGTCTTTGAACTTGTTTTTTTAAAAAAATATTTTTGATAGCTGTAATTCAGTATAATTGGTTTCCTTTGTAATCCTATATATTTTATTTTATGTATTTAAAGACATTTTTCTAATAAGGGATCTCAGGTTTCATCAGATGGCCAAAAGAAATTTTAAGAATTTAAGAATTCCTGGCTTAAAGGATTGCCATAATTTAAGTCTACCGAATATAAGAATTTTTATAATTTTTATAATCCCTTTTTTGGTACATCTTAAAAATTTTTTTTTTTCAGTTTTCAAACATTTTTTTTCTCCTCCCACCTTTCGCTTTCCACACACTGGGGGGAAAAAAAGAAATAAAAATAAAACCCTTGTAACAAATATGCATAGTCTAGCAAAACAAATTCCCATAGCCATGTCCAAAAGGTGACATTTTGTGTATCAGTTTATTACCTCCCTGTCAGAAGAAGGGTAACATTCTTCATCAACAGTTCTCTGGAATTATGATTGATCACTGAGTAATCAAAGTTCTTAAGTCTTTCAAAATCATTCATTATTAAAATGTTGATGTTATAGTGCAAATTACACTCTTAGTCCTGCTCACGTTACTTTGCAGCAATCCATGTATCTCTTCCCAGGTTTCTCTGAGACCATTTGTTTCTTCATTTCTTACAACACAACAATATTCCATTATATTCATCTACCGTTTCCCCAACTGGTTGAGCCCCCCACCCTAGTTTCCAGTTCTTTGCCACCACAAAAAGAGCTGCTATAAATATATTTTTGTACACATGGGTAATTTTCCTCTTTGTTCTCTTTGGGGTGTAGACATTGCCTCCTTCACAGTAGTGATGGCCAGACCCCTGCAGCCCCATTACCCCTGCTAGGCAGACGTGGCCTCTCACATGGATTGGATGAGCAGTCACCAACTATAATCTTTGCAGTTAGATGAAGTACCAGTGGGCCTTGGCCTTTGCATTGCTGATACACCTGCCAGAGCCCCATGCATTGACATCTAATCTGCCAATACACCCTAAAGATTCTGGCTTTTTTGTTACCTGTACCTACCTCCCTAGGACCACTAGACTATTTTTTCTGCTTTTTCAGGTGAACCCTCTTCTTTGTAGTGTTTTCCCCAGTTAAAATATGAGCTACTTTAGGGAAAGAATTGTCTTGCTTTTCTATTTGTATTAAATGCTTAATATCGATTTTTTCATTTATTCATTAGCTATGAAACCAGTGTTATGGAGGCAGAAATGACAGAATTGTAGAATTTTGAGTTGGAACTTCATAGGTTATCTAGTCCAACTCAGGAATGAGAGTCTGGGAGTTAAGCAGGGATGTTTTTATTAATCTAGGTGGGAAGAAGATAGTATTTTTAGGGCATAAGAAGAAAAAAAATCTATATGAAATTGGATTAGTTTATATTTTCTATTGAAGTATTGCCAAGCTTTAAAAATATACATTTGATTGAAGCATACTTTTTTCACTTTATTTTTCTAGCAGCATGGCTAATATGGAAATATGTTTTGCATGACTTCACGTGTAATTTATATCATATTGCTTGTCTTCTCAAGGGATGGGGAGGGGCAGGAAGGAGGGAGAAAATTTGCAACTCAAAATATTTTTAAAAGAATGTTAAAATATGAAAATATGGCATTTATCATTAAGAATATTTCTAATAAAATTGTATTCATTATGGAAAACTGTGCTTACATGAATGAGGATGTTGGGAGAAGGGAGTAGAGAGAAAATTTGAAGGGATCTTGAAGTGAGTCTTGGGTAAATGAGCAGTGCTTTTATCTTTAATATTCTCTTTTCACAAGTTAAGCACCATTCTGTCTTAGGCTTTCGTTTTGAAGTGTTCCAAATTATGTACTAGAAGTATTTTGTTTAACTATTTTTGCAACAAAGCCTCAGTTTTAGGAAATTTAGAAAATTGGTATTTGCAGCTAGATATCAAGAGGGGAAGGGCAAGTGGAAGAGGTTGGTTCATTTTGAACCCAAGTCTAAGAAATATATCTTAGAGAAATAATAGTACATGTTATACTTTCGACTGTAGAAGAGTTTTGTATTGGGTTATGTGGCTAGATCCAATATAGCCACAGTGAGAGTTTTAAGAAGGCTGCATCTTTCAGTAGATGTTGATTTGCCAAAGTGACTCTTCAAGGTTCCTTGAATGCGCTGAGCAAGAAATGTCTATGAATTTTACCACATCTTAAGAAGCTCGAGAAGTAGCCTTAGTCTTGGGAGAATCTGTGGCTCCTTTCTGTTTAATAACCTCATTTTTCTTGGGCTGTACAAAGACTTTAGGGAATTTGAAACTTACTAATGGACACAGAAGTAGTTTCTAGGCAACCAGAATTCAATGAATTGACGCAGCCAGGTTATTCTTAACTGTGTTAGCCTGATTTTCCTGATAAATGTATTACTGTAAAAAGTGAGCATATAAGATTTAGTTCTTGTGCATGATGAGAAAATTTATTTTCTAATTATTAGTATAAGTATCAGAGTTTTAATTTCAGTAATTATAGTTTTCTATCCTTTTTGAACTTTTAAAAAGTAGCAAAACTACTAGTCTGTAGGAATTGTAATTTACAATGTCCTTTTGATGTTCCCTGAAGTGTTAATGTGATAACTTTGCTTTCTAAAGCTTCCTTATACTACAAACCCTGGGTTTTCTACTTTGAACCTTTTATAATGTAATTATTCTACTCTGTGTATTTTTTTTTGAAACTTAAACAAATTTTCTTTGTTAAATTAAATTTTATTTTCAGATTTGCATTCTTTCCTTCCTACCTCCTTCCTCTCCCCTATTGAGAAAGCAAGAAAAGGAAAACCCTATTAAAAACAAAGTCAAGCAAAACAAATTTCTGAATGACCAAAAAATAATTCTTAATCTGAACTAAGTCCATCACCTCTTTGTCAGGAGGTGGGTAGCATTTTTCATCTTGAGTCCTCAGGAATTATGGTTGGTCATTATGTTGATCAGAGCTTCTAAGTCTTTTCAAAGTTATTTGTCTTTGCAATATTGCTGTTACTGTATAAATTATCCTTCTGGTTCTGCTTACTTCATTCTCTGTCACTTCATACAAGTCTTCTAATTTTTTACAGCATTTCATCACATGCATATACTATAACTTTTTATTTTTTTAGCAGTTCCCTAATGGATGGGCACCACTTCCACTTTCAGTTCTTGAACACTACAAAAAAAGAGCTATTATAAATATTTTTGTGCATGTGAGACATATTCCTCTTTCTTTGACGTCTTTGCAATTTAGATTTAGTAGTAGTATTGAGGGTCAAAAGTTGTGCACAGTCTAGTAACTTCTGGGGCATGATTCCAGAATGGCTGGACCAGTTCGTAACTCCATCAACAATTCATTAATGTACCTGTTGTAATTTTTCTTTTATGTCGGTTTTGCTAGTGGGAGGAGTGAGAGGTGGAATTGCAGAGCTGTTTTAATTTATATTTCTCTAATTATTAGTGATTTAGAAAAGAAGTGTGAGACTCACACCCTGCAGAAAGCAACTGGGAAATGTTTAACAAAATAAATAATACAATACAACTTAGATAATTCTAATTTGTGGTTTTCTAAGTTTCTATTTGAGTTTGACATCATTGATTTAAAGCATTTTTTCAAATAGTTATTGATAGCTTGGATTTCTTCTTCTGAAAACTACCTATTCATATCCTTTGACTATGTATCAATTAGAGAATGTCTCTTATTATCAGAAATTTGAATCATATAGTATAAATGTGAAATGTAGTTCCATATAGTTCCATAGTCTTAGAAATGAGACTTGTATCAGAAAAACTTATTGCAAATATTTTTCCTCATTTACCTGTTTCTCTTCCAATTTCCAGCTGCATTGGCTTTGTTTATGCAAATTTTAAAAAATTATATGTAATCAGAATTGTTCATCTTACCTACTGTGATACTCTTTATTTGTTTCTTCATGAATCTGGCACATAATTTCTTCCATGCTTTTCTAATTTAATGATGTCACCTTTTATGGCTAAGTCATGTTCCTTTTGGAGCTTATCTTAGTATGTGGTGTGAGATGTTGGTTTATATTTAGTTTAAGGGAAAGCTTTCCAGTTTTCCCTAACAGGTTATTGTTGAATAGTGAGTTCTTGTCCTAGTGGCTGGGATCTTTGGGTTTATCAAACACTAGGGTACTATGTTTGTTTGCATCTGTATATTGTGTATCTAGTTTCTTCCACTGATCAACCTCTCTATTTTTTCCTCTTTGAATATGCTTCTTTCTCGCACAGTAGGAAATTGCTCTGATAATTACTGCTTTGTAGGAAAGTTTGAGAACTAGTACTGGTAAGACCCCCTTTGTTTTCACTTTTTTTCATTAATTCCCTTGATATGCTTGATCTTTTGTTCCTCCAGATGAATTTTATTATTTTTTCTAGCTGTTTAAAGTAATCTTTTGGTAGTTCGATTGGTGTGGCACTAAATAAGCAAGTTACTTGAGGTACGGCTTAGCATATTCATAAGCGATTAATATTTCTCCAATTATTTAGAAGTCTTTATTTGTGAAAAGAGTGTTTTGTAATTGAGTTCACATGGTTTGTGTTTATGTTTTGGCAGGTAGACTTCCAAGTATTTTATATTTCTGGTGTAATTTTTAATGGAATTACTCTATTTCTTCTTGGTGATTTTGTTGGCATAGTGCATAGAGTGCTAGACCTGGAGTCAGGAAGACTCATCTTCCTGAGTTCAAATCTGGCCTCAGACACTTAATAGTTGTGTGACCCTGGACAAGTTACTTAACCATGTTTGCCTTAGTTTCCTCATCTATAAAAATGAGCTGAAGAAGGAAGTGGCAAACCACTCCAGTATCTTTGCCAAGAAAATCCCAAATGGGCTTATGAAAGTTGGACGTGACTGAAATGACTTAACAACAATAACAACCTACGGAAATGCTGACGATTAATGTGAATTCATTTTATATCCTGCAGTTTTGCTGAAGCTAATTGTTTAACTTAGTTTTATTGGTTCACTCCCTAGGGTTCTTTAATGAAATCATCGTATCTATCACCAACAAAAATCATTATTTTGTTTCTTCTTTGCTTATCCATCAGTTTCTTTTTTCCCCCATATTGTTGTAGCTAGCATTTCTAGCACTATATTGAATAATAATGGTGATAATGGAGATCTTTGCTTTACCTTTGGTCTTACTGGAAAGTGTTCTAGTTTATCACCATTACAGATAGTGCTGGCTCTTAGTATTTAAATGTATTTTGCACAGTTGTATGTTCTAAGAAAATGAGAACTGGTTTGGCTCTAGAACTTTTTTTTTTAATGTGCCAGTTGATATGATCTCATAAACATGAAAATTCACTTTAGTAATACAGATTGCATCCATCCATGACTTCTCATCTGTGAGACTTAACCATGTCTGCCTTACGTCCTTCACAGGGGGATTACCCATCATGTTGGCAGCCATCCAAAAGAACTCTTGAAATCACATAATTAACAGTGGAACATCTAGGTTGTCCATTGGTTATTCCTTGTTCTTTTAAGCATGACCAACCTAATTCTCTTTCTGCATATATATCTTTCTGATGCTGCCAGTTACCCTGAGTAGTTCTTTAGAAGTTGATTAGAGTCTACTTATGTACCTTTTTCATTGCCTTTTGGATAACCAGCAACTATACTTATTTGGAGACTAGTATACCATGATTCATAACCATACAGCATTAGCTGAAGAACGTTTATGTTAAAAAGATGGGTCTCTGTTTCAGGGGAAAGTTTGTGGTCAAATTCGAAAATGAAACCCAGCTCAATTTCTTACTATTCAATTTGGGGCCTAGTTCATTGTCCCTATGTAGTGCCTTCCAAAAATATTATGTACTGATGATTGAGATCATGAGTAGTCCATTTAACTGTACATCGTAGTCTAAACAGTAGGGATTATTTGACTACTTGGTTTTTCCTTTACAGATAATAAGACCAAACTTTTTTGATTAATTACGAATCTTATTTAAAAGATATGCTAGTATTCTTAGTTTGGATGTAACCAGCACAGTATCTTCTGAAACAAGAATATCTGATTGATCTCATCATGTATAGTAAAACCCTTTTTGATTTGATCTTGTACTAGATATTTTGCATGACAGTGACAAATACTTGTGGACAGCATATCTCCCTGTTATATCTTTAAGGAATTTTGTTTGATTTTGACATAGGCATGAGAGATTACTTTGTTGGAGGAGAACCCATAAGGTGGCATTTTGCTCCATCACTCAAATGCTTCTTAAAAATAATCAGGGGCAGCTAGGTGGCGTAGTGGATAGAGCACCAGCCCTGAAGTCAGGAGGACCTGAGTTCAAATTTGGCCTCAGACCAAACACTTGACACTTACTAGCTGTGTGACCGTGGGCAAGTCACTTGACCCCAATTGCATCATCAAAAAACAATAAATTCAATGATATTTTCTGTTCTCTGTACCTCTCAGGTAATTGTATGATTGTAAAGATGTAGTGCTACGCTGCATAATATTGTTTCTAGAAACTTGCCTGTTCCCTTCTCATACCTCATCAAAATTTACTTGATCTATGTGTGGATTATTCTCATAAAGATTTTATATAGATGGGAAAATAGGCATATAGTCATTGATATTTTCTTGGTTGCCTTTTTTTTTTATAACATCTGTGATTTTTTTTTCCCAAAACCTTTAGTGACTGCTCTCTGCCTCTTTCAGAGATCTTGAGATTTAATTCCCCAAATTCCTCAAAATTATATTGCTTAAGCATAGACCTCCTTAGTATATACATGATCATATCTAGTTGTTTTTGGTATCTTTGATTTCTTTAGTGTAGTTATTGGTTTCGCATGTAACAAATTGAAGACCGTGATGCAAGAAGCTAAGTATGGTGGCTACATTATCACGAGTGAAGAAAAGATACTGTTAAGCAAGTGTTTACATACCTTTTCAGTATATTTCTTGTACTATGCCCACTCACTTTCATCCTTAAATGTCCTTAGGATGATTTTGCTTAGTTGAGTATCTTGTAAAGCTTCCTAAAAATTTGGGTTTTTTCCTCCACACCTTCTCACTGTTTTATGAGGCAATAGTATTTTTATTTTTGTACTATCCCCCTTTGTAAGATTTCACAAATCAGTTTATATTCTAAATTGGTACTGTACTTGGCTACTATATCTCACTACATGACAGTATTTACAGGCTGATGCAGTTTCTAGGCTCTTTTGTTCTTCTTGTTGTGGTGGTTGGTTGACTTTAGTTACAGTTCCTTAGAAAATGGAAATAGCCTAATTTGATATTTCTTCTTTCCTGAGTTATTTTTTCTATCAATATCATGTTTAAATAGATCAGATTAGCATATGAAGAGTTTCCTCATATGACTGTTACTCTGAACTAAATATTATGATATATGACTGATTAATGTAGGTTTTACAATTGCCTGGGTTTATATGCAAGCTATGGTTAGAACCAGATGCTTTCTTTGAATATTCAGGATATTTCTTAAATCGCATTTCTCCCTTTTTTGAGACTCAAACTTTGTACTTATTTGTATTTTTATTTTAGTGTTACATTTAGTTCTGTGAAGTAATGGAATCTTTAGGATATTTCAGTGATCTTTTGGAGGTTATAGAATGTTTGAAATAGGAACTATTCTAGAAGATGTGGGTTGTATATTTTGGCTAGTTGTGTGACCCTGGGCAAGTCATTTAACCCTGTTTGCCTTGGTTTCTTCATCTATAAAAATGAGCTGAAGAAGGAAGTGGCAAAGCACTCCAGTATCTTTGCCAAGAAAATCCCAAATGGGCTCATGAAAAGTTGGACGTGACTGAAATGACTTCTCAATAATAACAACCTATGGAAATGCTGACGATTAATGTGAATTCATTTTATATCCTGTAATTTTGCTGAAGCTAATTGTTTCACTTAGTTTTATTGGTGCACTCTCTAGGGTTCTTTAATGAAATCATCATTATCTATCACCAACAAAAATCATTATTTTGCTTCTTCTTTGCTTATTCTTATTCCATCAATGTCTTACTAGGTGTACAACTTTGGGCAAGTCACTTAACTTCTGTTCATGATCCCTGTTTCCTCATTTGTAAAATGGAGATAAACTCTGAGAGTTCTGAGGATAAAGTGAGATGCTATTTGTTAAGCACTTGCAAATCTTAAAGTACTGTAAAAATGCTAGTAATTATTATCATTATTTAACTTGAAGTGATATTAAAAGTCCTTGTTGTTCAGTTGTTTTAATCGTGTTGGACTCTTTATGACCACATTTGGGGTTTTCTTGGCAAAGATACTGGAGTGATTTGCCATTTCCTTCTCCAGCTCATTTTACAGCTGAGAAATTAAGGCAGATAGGGTGAAGTGACTTGCCCAAGGCCACACAGCTAGGAAGTGTCTGAGGCCGGATTTGAACTCAGGAAGATAAGTCTTCCTGACTCCAGCCTTGGCGCTCTATCCACTGAGCCACTTAGCTGCCCTGTCTGTTCCTACCATCTCATTTTACGGATGAGAAAACAAGTTTACATAGGTAAAATGATTTGTTCCAAATCCTACAGGCAGTGAGTGACAGAGCTGGTGTTGAAACCTAGATTCTCTGATTCCAAATGTAGCATTCTTTCCATTACACCAAGCTTATAGTATATGTAACTTAAAAAAAAAAAAAAAAAAGCACTGGGCTATTTTTTCTGTTGTTTTGTTTTATAGAGGACCTGAAAAGTGTCATATGTAGGTAGACAAATGTGTTTCTTCAAAAACTTTGATCTGAATAGACCACAAAATAGGAGACTGTACATATTGTTCTTGTGAAATGCATGCATGCTTTTGGTACTCAGTAAATGTTCAATACCAACACCATATAGGCAGGCCTTTGTGGTCATTTGAAATAAATCCTCCCCCCTCCATTGCCTTGGTGTTTACAAATTGCTCTCAACATATACTCACTCTAAGCCCTATCATCCACCCTTCTGTAAATTCACCTACTGGAAGCTGTCCTAACATTTTTACGTTTAAAACACAACTCTGATGCTTTCATTATGATTTAATTCAATACCTCCCCATCCCCACCTGACCCCCAAGGTTTCCATTGCCAAATATCTTCCCCTAAGAGAATTCCAGTCCTTCAGAATGTTTTCTGAACCAACCGTGAGATAATGTTACTACTTTTTGCTCTGGAAATAGGACTGTTTGGTAAAGGGAAGAGGCTTTGTTTTGTTTTGAAGCAGCTTATGGACTTTAGGATGTCCTTAAATTTATTTCTGTGTGTTGTTGTTGTTGAGTCATTTCAATCGTGTCTGACTCTTTGTGACTCCATTTGGGATTTTCTTGGCAAAGATACTAGAGTGGTTTGCCATTTCCTTCTCCACCTCACTTTACAGATGAGGAAACTGAGGGAAACAGAGTTAAGTGATTTACCCAGGGTCACACAGCTAGTAAATGTCTAAGGCTAGATTTGAACTTAGGGAGAGATGAGTCTTCTGACTCCAGGCCCAGCACTGTAACCATTGCACCACCTACCTGCCCCTTCTATGTGTTAAACACAATCAATTTAATGCTATAGTTCCTTTTTTTGGGAGGGGGAGGATGGGTGGGAGGTAGAGGAAATTTTGTACCATGTTAATTGAAAAGAGTCTGGAATGTATTCTTCAATAAGCAAGAGAGTTGCCCAGGTAACTCTCATCTCTCCTCTTGGGAAGAAAAGTGGGTATGGGAACCCACCTGTCTGTATTCATGACTGTAAAAGGTCAGCTTTCTTCCTCCTATTTATGGTTCTCCGCGCCACAGTATTATACCCAGATCCTTACTCTTTTGGCTAAGGATTACTCCCATATCCTGTTGGTCCTGCTTCTTAATTGAATAAGGGGGAAAAAATGATTGCATTCAAAGTCAGGTCAGACCCGATGGCTGTAGTTAGTGTTCAATATAAAATCAGTATCATCTGATACTGTCTCGGTGTGGCAGTAGGACCTTCTGGGCACAGTCCTCACGTGAGAGATTATTGAGTGAGGAACTGAAAAGCTTCCTCTAGTGAAAGCCCACCAACTTTATTTCATGTAGTTCCTAGACAACTCAGAAGAGTAGGAGACAGGAAATAGGCTCCCCTGCTTTTTTTGAAGGCATGTTCTTCCTGTTTTCTTCTCCTTCCCCTCTTCCTCCTTCTCCTTGTACACCATCTTTTCTTGCCTTGGAAGTTTTACCATGTATTGTTGAGGTGACAACCGCCAAAATCAATGAAATAGCTTTCGTTGGCCCAACTTAGAGATGTTAGTTTTAAAAATCTATGTTTTTTTTAATTAAACTTTTATTTTTTAATGTGTCAAATATGTAACTGGATTTGAAGACTCATAGGATCATAGATTTAGAGATGAAAGAGTGGGGGGTGTATAAAACTTATTTTATAGCAAATTATTTAAATAGAAAATACTATTGCTTAAGGCATAAATCCACAATATTTTAAAATAAAAATTCTTAGTATTGCAGTAGAGCTGTATGTGTTGTTAAAGTGATGAGGGGAAGTAAGACAAGCCTTTCAGGTAACTTGAAGTTTTGCCATTCAGTAATCTGGTACTTAATAACAAACTATTGCTAACAACTGCCTTGCTTTTTTAGCTAAGTTTGCCTTTATTTAGAAAATAGTAATAATTTTTCAAAAGCCCATAAGCTACATGAAAGAAAGAAACATTTCCCAGTCAGTGGCACCACAAACACCTCAATTTAAATTGACCCCAGTTTTCCAACATATCCTTTAGGAGATCGGCAGTCAGAATGATTCTAATCTGGCATCCTTCTGTGGACTAAATGAAAGGCCTATGTGGATTGGTGGCAACACCCAGCTATACAACAAAACCATCAGACTAGAAATACAAAATCCACTTGCAGTTACTGGGACAATCAGCAAAATTAAAATAGAGTCGGCAAGAACACACAAGTCAAGAATCGTTTGGGGCTCACAAAGCTATTTGGGAAGAAGATACAAGTGGTTAGGTTGGCATTAGGCAAATTTTCAGAAGTAGCATATCCATTCAGTGTTCTTGTATTGACGTAAAATACATTAGTATGATGGTGTGTCAAAAGTAGCATTATTGATAGAATTGGCCTTAGAGCCAAGAAGACCTGGATTCACATTTGACACATACTGACAAGTATGTGATATGATATAGGTACTAGATATGATATGATATGATATAGATATCATATATGATACTAGACAGGTCCATTAACTTCTCTGTGTGCGAGATACCCCCTTGAGCTTTTAAGTAGCAGAGAAGCATAGAGGTTCTTTACTAGGAATACCCTGTATCATTGACAGCACAGATCTACTGCCTATCCTCTGTCACTTAGGATGATGAGGTCTGAGTTCTTACTGATGCTGAAGGACTTAATTAGCAAGGCTGTAGACACATTTAAAACTCTGTATTTGTAGTTGGATTTGAAGACTCATAGAGTCATAGATTTAGAGGTCGAAGAGTAGGAGTATATAATATATTCTAAATTGCCAGATCTGAGGCAAAGAAGGTTTTTTTCAGTCCTCATCCTTCTTGACCTCTCTGTAGCCTTTGACACTGTCAGTCACCTTCTCCTTCAAGATATTATCTCATGACTAAGTTTCCATGACATTGCTGTGTCTTGGCTCTTCTATCTTTCCAACTGTTTCTTCTCAGTCTCCTTTGCTGATTTCTAAAATCTGTATCATATTCACTAACCATGAGTGTCCCCCAAGGCTCTGTCCTGGGCTTCTTTTCCCCCTATCCCATACTATCTCACTTTGTGATCTCATCAGATCCCATGGGTTCAATTATCTTTTCTATGCAGATGATTCCCAGATCCATATATCTATCTAGCCTTAGGCTCTTTCTTGAGCAGGTCACACACCACCAACTGCCTCTTGGACATCTTGCACTAGGTGCCTCAAAGGCATCTCAAACAAGATATCCAAGACAGAACTCACTGTCTTTCCCTGAAAAAAACTCTCCTCTTCCCAACTTACCTATTCCAATTGAGGGCACTGCCATCCTCCCAATCATCTGGACTGTCATCCTCAGTGTCTTAAAGCAAAGACTGGATGACCACTTGGTGAGTATGTTGTAGAGTTGCATTCTTGTTCAGGAATATGGAAAACTAGATGACCTTGGAGGTCCCTTCTAACTTTGAGATGCTGTGATTCTGTGTGAATGGTCTGCTAGGGTAGCAAAAAAAGCTTCTGTGCTAAAGGCATAGTGCCCTTGCTTAGGGAGAGGATAGTCCTACTGTTCTGTGCCTTCATTAGACCTCATCTGAAGTATTGTGCTTTTCTTAGGGGAGGTCCACATTTTAAGCAGGACACTGATAAGCTGAGTAATGTCCTTAGGAGGGCAACCACAATAATGAAGGGCTTCAAACTCACGTCACATGAGTTGAAGGAACTGAGAATATGTTGCCTGGAGAAGAAAAGATTTAGGACAGACATGATAGCAATCTAGATTAGCATTCTAAAAGTACTCTTTGGCCCAGAAATGTCACTACAAGGCTCCAAAGAGATTAAAGAGAGATGATGAGGTCCCATGTGTACAAAAATATTTAGGCAGCACTTCTTGTCGTTGCAAAGAACTGAAAACAAAGGGGATGCCCATCAGTTGAGGAATGATTGAATAAATTGTGGCATATGAACAATATAATATGACCTTGTTGGGTTGTAAGAAATGACAAGGGACAGTTTTGGAGAAACATGGAAAGATTTGAATGAACAAATGCAGAATAAAGTGAGCAGAATGAGAACAACTTGTACAGTTACCAAGCCATTGCACCCCAGAATAGTGCAATGACCATTTGCACTATTCTGGGGTGCAATAGCCAACCACAACTCATAAGTACCAGTACCGAATCAAGCTTCCCACCTTCTTACACAAAAGTGCAGAGTTACGCAGAAATTTTTTTTAACATGGCCAATAAGTGGATGTGTTTTGCTTGAATATGTTTACTTATTAAAAGGGTTTTGTTTTTCTTTCTTTTTTTTTTGGGAGTGAGGTGTGGGGGAGATTAATTAGAAAGAAATGAAGGCTCATTAAAACATTTCAAAGAAAATTCACAGAAGAGAAAAAAAAAAGAAACCCAGAAACAAATCCAAACAAGGACAGCTTTGAAAGTAACAGGTTGAATTTATTGTAGACCTTTAAAAAGGTGAGCTGTATGAATTAGAGATTTATGGTTTCATATGCAGTCATCATAGACTTGTTCAACTTAGTGCTTAGCAGGCAGAACTAGAATTGTGGGTGGAAATTGAAAAGAAGATAGATTTAGCCAAATGTAGCAAAATAAAGGACCCTTGTGGGAGGTAGAAGCCACAGTGGGAAGCCGGGTGATGCAGCGTGAGACAAACAGGGTCAGTCATCCCACCCAAAAGCACAGTAGGCAGAGTAGCCTGGAACTGGCACAAAAAAACCTATCAACAACAAAAATTCTGTTTGCCTCAGTTTTCTCATCTGTAAAAATGAATCGGAGAAGGAAATGGCAAACTGCTCCAGTATTTTTGCTAAGAAAACCCCAAAAGGAGTCGTGAAGAGATGGACATGACTGAAATGGCTGAACAACAATTGTATGTGAATATGCACTTTTTTTTTTTTTTTGGTCTTCATGTTCAGGATGAAAGTTCAGCTAGGTGATGCAGTGGATAGAATGCCAGGTCTGAAGTCAGGAAGACTCCTGTCTTTCTGAATTCAAATCTGGCCTCAGACACTTGCTAGCTGTGTGACCTTGAGCAAGTCACTTAACCTTGTTTGCCTCAGTTTCCTCACCTGTCAAATAAGCTGGAGAAGGAAATGGCAAACCACTCTAGTATCTTTGCTGAGAAAACTCCAAATGGGGTCGTGAAGAGTAGGACACGACTAAAACTACTGAATGACAACAAAAGAAAAACTAGACGTCTATGGACATAATGGTTCTTTCCTCACTAGATATCCTTGTTCTTCAAGTAGAGGTTGTGTGACCATCTTTCAGATATGCCATAGAAGGGATTTTTTAAAATTCCTATTTAACATGTCCTCTGTTGTCTAATGGAGGGCCTGTGATTCTGTGTGTTCAAGGAGGGTGATAGTAAACACAAAAAGAGTGAAAAGAAATCTTTTAATGTTATCACTTAAAGACAACTTGAAATGATATAGCAATGTCATAGGTTTTTTGAGAATAATAACCAAAATAATAGTAGGCCTTTATGCATATGTCATGTGGAAAGGACACATTAGAATGTTTAACCATAAAAAGTAGCCAAAATTATGAGTGCCAATGGTGTTATCAGCAAATACCAGGTACGCTTGCAGTGTTGAGGTTAAGGTGTGGCAAAGGAGCTTGTCATGGTCTGTCTACATTGCATTGCCCCACAGTTCAAGCAATGAAACGTTTTCTTTAAGCTCAAGCAATTGGAGCAGACAGCTGAATTTAAAGCAATGGCAAATTATTAATAAAAAAATTACTTGGTGGACACTGTCCAAAATGCCTTCGTAGAGGAACTGTAGTGGTGAAGACTGCCTGGGTAGAGGATGTAGAGGGGTAGGGATAGGAAAGTAAGAGAATAAGCATTTATATAGTGCCTACTGTGTGCTTGATTTGCTTTGTTTATGTAGCACCTACTGTGTGCTTGATTTGACTCTTTGTGACTTCTCTCCATTGCTTCTGCCTGGTTCTTCCTCTGGAGTCAAATGAAACCAATCTAATCCCTCTTCCATATACCAGTCCTGATGATTTGTAATTTAAAACTTTATTCTCAGAAAATTTGACCTTTTAAGTAGGCATCCTTTTGACAGCAACATTCTGGTGTAGTGAAAAGAGAACTGGAATTATAATCAGAAGACCTTTCTAGGTGCAAAGCCTGGTTCTGCTATATTCTATCTTGTGCAACCACGGACCAATCACTGATGTTCAATTTCCCTCTAAAGTTCAATTTCTTCATCTATCAAATGGAACCATAGGATCATAGAATTAGAGCTGAACCTTAAAGTTCTAAACTCTTCATTTTTCACACTGAAGTAACTGAAGTCTACTGAGGTTAAGTGCCTGCCTGAGATCACAGTGTTTTAATGGCAGGGATATTCTAACTCCAAATATATTACTCTTTCCATTGCATCACACTGCTTCCCTAATATTTACACTACTTACCTCTCAGAGTTGTAGTAGGTAATGTGTTTTGTACATTCTAAAGCACTATATGAATGTGAACCATCATTGTTATTACTACTAAAAAAGACTTCAGCGTCTACGTATTTGTAGACATACCTGCATGCATCTTTGAACATTATTGCTTTTTGCTTCTCTTCTTCCTAATTGTCCTTCATTTCTGTGTGTGTGTGTGTGTGTGTGTGTGTGTGTGTATACACACACACACATATATATGTATTATATATGCATTCCCAGTTCTTTCTTTTGTGGTGTTTTTTTTTTTTTTGGTGAGACTTGCCACCATGGATTCAAGTTTTTCTATTCTGACAATTATTTCAGGCCATAATATTGCTTTCACGATTCAGATTTCTCTTTTAAACCATTCAAGGCCATCTTGTTGTAGTGCCATGCTTTCTTTCGAATATTCAGGATCCTTTGCCTTGTGAAATAATGATTCATTTTCCTTTGCTTTTCAATATTTATTCATAGATCTCTGGACTCTTTTAGCTGATCTTGAGCCCATATATTCCTTTCTATTATTGATATCTTCCCTGTTGGTTTATCTGCTTATGTTTAAGGTCATTAATTGAATTTTCTTCTTCCTAAGATCTTTGGTAACTTCAGTCTTTTTTTTTTCTTTTATATTTCCTTATCACTCATTTTCTGACCCTATAACCTTCGGTAGCCATCCCTAGGTGCTGAATCTAAAAGCCATCTTAACCTCCTTTCATGCTGGGCAAATCACATTTCACAGGTTAAGTCTCTGCTCCAGGTAACTTTGGAGGGGAGGGAGAAACAGAACTGGATACTGGTCTCTTTTCTTCAGGCTTAGGGGAGTGCCACGTAGCTTATATGCATGTCTTGCCTAGTTTTTTCTGTTTCTTAGTTCTCTGGCTCCCTGCTCTGTTTCAGCGTAGAACATTGTCTCACGGCTATCCCAGCCTGGGCAGGCTTTTGCCTTTTGTTTTTTCTTGGGAAGAAGAGGAAGGAAGGGGGTAGAATTGAATTTTACTGTAAGCTTGGTGAGTCAGCTTTTAAGATTGGTAGGCTGAGGGAAAGAGAGTGATAAATGAGGGTGTCAGGGATTAGGGATTAGATTCCTCTGCTCCTAGTTCATTAAGTTGTTACTTCAGGGTTCTTGGTATCCTAGACCTTGGTAACAGCCAAAGTTGCATTATCTTTTGCACATAATTCCATTTTTTGAGTGGTTATGGGAAGTGGAGAAAATGTCTGGTCCTCCATCTATATCAAAGGGTACATAAGGCACTCAGTTACCAAGTGACTCTATAAATGCTCACTGTATGTCAGACACTGTGCTAACTACAGGGGATACAAAGAGAAAAAGGCAGAAATAGGTTTCTTGCCCTCAAGGAACTCACATTCTGATGGGAGAGACAACATGTGAACACATGTATAAGATATATAGTGTAACTGGAAGGAAGACAGGAGAACCTTAGGTATTCATATTGAAAAGTGTCTGAATTATAGATTTATCTCTAAGTAGTATAGTAGTAAAAATAGTGAAGAGGCAGGTTGGTGTAGCAGAAACAGCACAGGACCTACAGTCAGGAGGGACCTCTGATACTGAATGTGAATCTGAGCTAGTTACTTCATCTCTCTGAAACTGTTTCCTCAGCTGTAAAATGAGGGTAATAATAGTACCTAAATCTAAGAATTATCATGCAGATCAAATGAGTCAATGTCTGTAAAATGCTTTACTGTGTAAATGACAGCTATTATTCTTCCAATAGCTACCTAAGAGGGTTGTTGTGAGGAAAGTAACTACAAACCAAAGGATGCTGTATATATTTATGTGACCCATTGTAAAGACTTCAGTAGACTTTACTAGCTTGCTAGAGAGACTCAAATCCTCTGAGGTTGTCCCTTCCCAAAATAATCTCAGCTAGCTTTCAATTTTTTTTTGTAGATAATCATTAAATATGAATTATTGTTATTTATAATTGAACTTGATGGCTCACATTTGGAGCTAATTGTCAGGAGCAGCCTATTAGAATTTGCTGGGGCTTGCTGTCATTGCAAAGCTGTATCTTCAGTGGGGCCTAGGGAAATGTACCTTAAAGAATGCCCCCACTGGAGAGGTCCACAGCCACCCTTCAGCTTTCTAGAGGCTAACAACCCAGACCTTCCTTTAAAATTATTATAAATGAAAAAAAGGAAAGTAGAGTATTTCTCCTACGCTACACAATCCCTAAAACAGATTAGGTCAATGACATAAAGTTAAATTTTGAATCTTTTGATTGTTTCAGAAAAAAATTCACCCCAAAGCCTCCTTATCCTCCTTAGTTACGAGATAAAACAACCATTCCCTTGAAAGGAAAGGCTGCTTGGGCCTAGTGCTTTAGCTATAGAGGTATTGTATGTAAAATGTGATGTTTGTAGAGACCTAGAGGTCTCCATTAACTTTTCCTAAAGTTAATATGTTTATTTTGGGGTTACTTAATCTTAGTACAATTAATGACCACTTGGCATTCCCTTTCTTTGGATCCCAGGAAAGAGAACAAAGACATAGCCCCTAACTTCCTCTTTTTGTCTTTCTTCATTGATGCAAATATGATTATATACTGTTGTAAAGGGCAGGTCAAGTTCAACACTATTAGAAATATTGATTGTAAAAATGATGATTCTATTAACAAAATGCTGAAATTGTGGGGTTTGGATCAGCTCTAGAAAATCTGTGAAGGAGCCAGCTTCAGTTTTTCCTTTAAATATTCATCCCTCCCTCTTTCCTCCCAGGTATACTAAGGTGTAAGTGATTGGCACGTAGATAACTCTACAGAAGTATTATTCTAGTGCCTCGTGGTGGGGGTGAGGGGAATACTGTGGGCATCAAAGGACAGAGAGGGTGACTGAAGACCATTATGTTTGGTCTAATACAGAGAAGCTTATCAGAAACAGATAGGCTACTACGTGAATTCTTAGGCCATAGTGACCCACTGATAAGAGTCCTAAGTGTTATTTTTCTCATGGGGTATTTACATAAATGGGGGCCAAAACATAAAGCTAATGGAAGGAAGATCTAACGGAACGTCAATTGTTAGTCTGGGAAGGTAGGGACTTTTGGGGAGGAAGCAAAAATAGCCATTGAGGCCTCATAGAAATCACTAAAACGATTGTCTGTATGCAATGCTGGCATCATTATGGACAGTGTATGACCTGGTAGTGCAGTGGATAGAGTGCCAGGCCTGGAGTCAGGAAGACTCCTCTCTTCCTGGGTTCAAATCTGGCCTCAGACACTTACTAGCTGTGTGACTTTGGGAAAGTCACTTAACCCTGTTTACCGCAGTTTCCTCATCTGTAAAATGAGCTAGAGAAGGAAATGAGTAAAACACTCCAGAATCTTTACCAGGAAAATCCCAAATGAGGCCACAAAGAGTCAGATGTCACCGAACAATAATAATATGATCTTACAGCAAGAACAGACATTAAAAAAGTCATTGAGGATCATACTCCTGTCAAAAAGCCACTGAGATATTTATGGCTTCTTTTGCCACCTTTCGGGACTTCTCACTGTTCAGTCCATAGCTGATTGTTGACTGAAACTCAGATTTATATGGGGCTTGGACATTTTCCTCACTGCAACCCAAGAAAGTATGCAATGCAAATCTTGCTAGGACATGGTCTGGGATGGTATTAAGCCTTGATCTCCTGACTTTTTTCCCCAATATTACCCCAGTTATCTCTGTTTTTTTTCACAATTGACCTTCCCATTATGTATAAAGCACTTTATGGTAACTTGCTAACTAATATAGCTATCAGGGATTGCTTGTTCTCTTACCAAAACAGATTAACATACTTGATTTTTTTAGAGTAGATAAAATTTTGTTTTCAAGTTTTTATGATAGATCTACATGCATACTTGATCTGCATTTATTTAACTCAGCTAACCTGAAACAGACCTACTGAAATATAATCTATGTGAGTACAAATTGTTTGTAAAGGGATCTTTTGTGTTAATCCTTTCTTTCACTTTTTTTATTTTCAAAAAGTATCCATACTTAAGTCCATTTTAAAGTCATTGAGTCACTGGAGAAAGGCATCCTCATCTCCTCCCATTCTTTTAAATAAGACAAAGAATAATTTATATCCTGTTTCAAAAGCTAGTTTTCTGTATTATAGCAAGACATAAAACTATAATTAATACCCTTTAATGTGCTGGGAGTGCCATTATGTTTAAAATTTCTTGATAATTAAGGGGGGGAAAGATATCTTTTAGTGACATTTTCAGAAATATTTAACCAAACATTTTTAAAAATTAAAAGTTTCAGCAGCAAATGAGGAACGGATGACTTCTTTGAAGATTTTTTCATAATTTTAGATAATGGTATTACATATATTTCAATGACTCAATAACCAACCATCCTGATTATCTTTGGATTTTTAAAAATATAAACACCCAAAAAAAGAGCTATTTCCATACACAGAGTAGAGCACATTTCACATTGCTTGCTTTTTAAAAAGGTATGTAAGAAATCTTATATGTTACTTTAAGAACTGAAATTCCTTCTTTTCTATTCTATGCATTCAAAAATATTACAATAGTTCCCATTTTTGTCATTATTATTGCTAATCCCTGACCCTTGACTGTCTCTCTCTCCTCCCTTTAAAAACTGAAAGAGGAAAAAACAACTTTGTAACAAATAAGAATAGCCAGTCAAGCAAAACTGATTCACATAGTGTCCATGTCTAAAAAGAGCTGTTTCTGCACCTTGTGTCCATTCTCTCTGTGATAAGATGGGTAGCCAGGTCCTTAGAAGACATGGTTGGTCATTGCTCTAATCAGAGTTCTTTGTCTTTTAAGTCTTATTTTGTTACAGTGTTGCTGTCGTTATATAAATTGTTCTCCTAATTTTGCTTACTTCACTATGCATCAGTTCATATTACCCAGAATTCTCTGAAAAGCTTTTTTTCATCATTTCATGCAGTAGTCTTCAGAGTCCAGTAATTGCTTGACTTGTTTTCTAGATCATTTGTTTTATATATTGGCTGTCTTACATTTTATTCTATTTTTTTCTGTCTTTTGATTTTATTCTAAAATTTCTTAACATCTCATAGAGTCATTGATTTCTTTTTGGTCTATTTAAGTTTTTTAAGGAGTTCATTTTTTGAGTTGGGATGACTATGTTCTCTTTTAAACTTCTTTCAATTCTTTCCTCAGAAGCTGTTATTCTTCATGCTTTATTTCTTCTGAATATTCTTGTAGTCCTTATGGAAAATATGTTTTTTTCTTCTTTAAGTTTCTGCTTAGAGCTGTTATGGAGTTACTCAACCTTATTTGGAGAGATCTTTAGATTTCCAATAGTTTATCATACTGGTCATAGCTAGCATTTGTCAGTGACTTGGTTAAAGATATAGTTGGCATGTCTTTAGAGCCAGCTAGGTAGTGCAGTGGATAGAACTTCTGGGTCTGGAGTCAGGAATACTTGTTTAAATCTTGCCTCAGAGACTTGCTAGATGTGTGACACTGGACAAATCTTTTAACTTCTGTCTGCCTCAGTTTCCTCAGCTGTAAAGTGGGCATCATAATAACACAGTTCCCAGGGTTGCTATGGAGTAATATTTGTAAAGTGCCTGGCACACAATAGGAGCTTAATAAATGCTCGTTTCCATCTGTCATCAGATTTGCAGATGATGTAAGGGGTTATAAGGAATAGCTAACTCATTGAATGACAGAATCATCCTCCACAAAGATCTTGAGAGGCTAGAATGTTGAGCTGTATCTAGTAAGATGAAATGTAATGGGGATGAGTATAAAATGTTACTGGGCAGGGGGAAATTTAATGAGGACACGTTTAAAGTTTTTGGATTCAAAGAATCAGTCTCACTAGTACAAAATGGGGGAGATGAGCTAGAAGAAATACATCTGAAAACAATCTGTTAGTTTTAATGGTCTGCAGGTTTAGTTCAATTTAGCACTGTGGTATAGTTGCCAAAGAAAAAAATTCTGAACTCTTCATGCAGGTGTTGGGTCATATTAAGAGAAGTGCTGCGTCTAGGATGGTATAATCTATCCTGGCCAGACTATACTGGAGGCTTGTGTTCAATTCTGGACATAACATTTTAGAAAAGACATTTATAAGCTGGGGAGTGTTCGAAATACATGATCTGAATAGAAATAGGTCACAAAAACAATTAGAGGAGGAAGGCAGGAAAAACCTTGCATAACTATGGCTAGAGGAAAGATTCTTAACAAAAATGCAACTAAATATAAGGGGTATCATAGAAGGCAAATTGGACAGTTTCGATTACACAAAATTGAAAAGCTTTTGTACAAACAAAATCAATTCAGCTAGAATTAGAAGAGAAGCAGTTAATTAGTGGAAAATGTTTGTAATGAATATTTCTTCTGGAAGGTATGATTTTCACATTATTTATGGAATGGATATAGATACCTAAGGACTAGAGACATTTCACAATAATGAAGTGGTTAAATGATATAAACAGGCCATTTTCAAAAGAAGAAATGCAAATGGCCAGGCATTGTGGTGCACACCTCTAAACCCAGCTACAGGGGATAATGGGATCTCTTGAGCACCTTTCTAAGTTGCACCGAGTTGCAGTGTGCTTTACGAATTGATTATCCACACTAAGTTTAAGCCCTGGGGGGGGGAGGGACCCGCAGGGTTGCATAAGGAAGAGAGAACTGATCCGGGTCAGAAATAGATCACTTCAAAGCTCCCAACCTGGTCAGTAGTGGGATCAGGCCCTTGTACTTCTAGCCTGGGCAAGATAGGGGGATCCAGTCTTAGAAGAAAGAAGAGGAGGAAATGCAAGCTGTTAATAGCTGTATGAAAGAATGGTCCAAATCACTAATAAGAGAAATGCAAATTAAATTAACTCCAAGGTTTCGTCTCTTACCCATTAGATTGGCAAAGATGACAAAAAGTAAAAATGGAAAGTGTTGGAATGAGCTATGAGAAGACATGAATTGCAGTGTATTGTTGATGGGATTGTGAATAGGTTCATTCATCCTAGGAAAAAGATGGAGTTAGTCACTAAATTTACACACCCTTTCATGCAGGAAATTTGCTTGTAGGTGTACACCCCAAGGAATTAAAAAAACAGAAGGAAAGGCATATAAATAGCGACTCTTATTTTTAGTAGGCGCTTATAGATCTGGAACTGGAAGGAACATCAGCGTTCATTTAATCTAGCCTCATCCTTTTATTTGAGGAAACTGAAGGGAAGGTTAAGTGGCACGAGCAAGATGTGGATCTGGATCTTCTGACTCTAGAACCAATGCCCTTTACATACAAATGCAATGGAATATTGTTGTGCTGTAAGAAATTGAGAGTTTGGAGAAACATAGGAAGACTTGTATGAACTGATAAAGAGTAAAGTAAAAAGAACTAGGAAAACAATTTTCATAATTACCATACTAATAATGTAAAGGAAAATAGTATTAAAAGACTTCAAAACTCTGATCGAGGCAGTGCTTTTAGAGGACCGATGGTCCAATGATACATTTCTTTCAATTCTCAGCAAAGACACGATGAATTGCAGCAGTGGAATTAGGCATATATTTTCAGATATGGCCAATATGTGGGTTTTTTTTCCCCATTGACTTTTTGTTATAAAGGAGTGTTTTTTTGGTAAAGGATGGTTAGGCATTGGGTCATGACAATGATATACATAAAGAAAAGAGCATGTTTTTTTTTTTAATTTAAAAAAAGACTATCTAGAGGAGGGCAGCTAGGAGGGTGAAGAGCCTCAAGAATCATGCCACATCAGAGCTTGTTAAAGGAATTGGGAATATTTTACCTGGAGAAGAGAAGGAAAGAGGGGCATGATGGCTGTGGAAGACAGCTTGTTTGAAGCTTGTTTATTTTGACCCAAAAGAGCAGAAGTAGGAGCAATAAGTAAAAATCGATAGAAGCAAATTTAGATTTGATGTAAGGAAATTTTTTCTAACAGTTAGAGCTATTTTCTAACAATTAGAGAATAGGTTTCCACAGAAGGCAGTGGGTTCCTTCAGCTGGACATTTTTAAGCAGGTTGGATGACTGCTTTTGAAGTATGCGGTAAAGAGAACTTTGTTCAGGAATAGGCTGAACTGGATATTGCGGGAATCTTTTACAATTATGAGACTATAAGATTCAGGAGCCAGGAGCCAGGAGATATAGTGAAACTTGATAAGTGGAACATACTATTTAGACTGTTAAGTGGGACCACCATTTATTTTTTTTATTTATCAATAAAAATAAAACGTTTCTAACTTTATGGCAGATAGAATAATTGTCTTATTGTATAACCTGACTGCGTGACTAAAACAGCTGGAATAAGAGCCTTTCAGGACATCTTATAAGTTTAAAAATGAGTGGGGCTTCTTCATTAATCAAAAAAGAAAGTATACATACCTATATCTCTGTATTTCCATCTACATTAAACCAGCATTCTTGTCCCTCAGTCTTTCTGCGACTTGGTGTGATGAAGTAGATAAAAAATAAATGTATTAATTAGAGGCTGAGTTTTAAAGTATATGGTAAGTTTAATATGACAGTCACAAAATTGCCCTTGTCGCCCGTTGTGAACTTCCTTATGATCTCATTTTTTGCCCCAGTAAAGCGAAGATGCTGCTATCCTTCTTCAGTTATCCTAAGAATTCTCATGGTAGAAATGCCAGGGTTGTGGAAGCCTCACTCTGTCCTCGTCACTTTGCAGTAATAATTAAAGCTCCAAGAGCACTTTTCACTTCCAGCAATCAAACCAGCATTTATTAAGCACCTAGCATTTACTGAAGCACCTAGTACGTGTCACTAAGCTTAGTTTGATGTACCTTGAAATGCTTAGAAAAATAATAGTGTTAATTTTGGGGGTTTTAAAATTACAGAATTATAGACCTCGATCCAGAACAAGGCTCAGCAGCCATCTAGTCCAGTGGGGGGAACCTTCGGCCTTAAGGCCACATGTGACCTTCTAGATCCTTAAGTGCAGCCTTTTGACTGAATCCAAATGTTTAATTTTTAATCTTCTGTAAAATTTGGAGTCAGTCAGAACCGGGATTTGCTCTGTGAAGTTTGGATTCGGTCAAAGGGCCGGATGCACTTGAAGCCCTGGCACATGCAGCCTCGGGGCCGAAGCTTCCCCACCCCTGACTTAGGCTTTACAAATAGTGACATTGGTCATATCCCTTCTTTCTCTGCATAGTTGTGACTCCAGTAGCCTTTTAAATTCTGGTATGGGTTTGTTTAGGGGTCAATCTGTAAGATCATAAGCATTCATACCATTAGTTCCCAAACTTGACTTGTTTCTGATGACCTTCATTACAGAGAGAATTATTTTTTTTCCAACATGGTAATGAAGATTTTGTTATTTAAAGCCTCTCTATTTGAACTTAAATGAGTCTTTTTTGGAAGTAAAAGGTCATGCCCTTTGGCTCCAACTTCTTTTTCCATTCATCCTACCCTAACCTTAGTGACTGGGTGGGGTCTCTGGTTTCCTTAAGCCACTAGAATGTGGATATCTCCACCTGTTTCCAAGCAATAGACCTATTCTAAAAATCATCATTTCCTTGTTGGGGGGTGGGGGGGAGTAGGGGGTGTGGTGAGGGGAAATCTAAGGATGTTGTTTGAAGAAGAATACCTCCTAGATTGATCACGTATGTTAATAGCTAATAACTCCTACGGCTTCTTTCTTCCAGCTCCAGCAGTATAATTCCTTAAATGCCTTCTACTATGTATTCTTTGAAGTCAGAGATCAATTTCATTCAGTTGAACAAGCATTTATTAAAGACCTACTATGTTTAAGGCATTTTTCTATTCCCAGGAGGTACGAAGAAAAAAAAAATAGGAAAAAAAGATTCCAGTGCCTGTCTTCTAGTAATTTATATTTGATTGGGGATTCATTTACACAAATGAATAATTTGAGATAGGAGACTTTAATAATTTTTCTCAGCTGGGATGAGCCGTGAAGGAAGCTAGGGATTCTGAGAGGCAGAGATTAGGAGTCTTTTTTAGCCATGCAAGACAGTCTATATAAAAGCATGGAAACAGGAGATGAAATGCTGAATTTTGAGAAATAGCAAGTAGGTCACTTTGTTTGTAACAAAGAGTACATGAAGGGAAGTCATGAAATCAGGCCAGAAAGATAGGCTGGAGCAAGACTATAAAAGGCTCTAAGGAGTTTGTGTTTTATCCTAAAGAACAATTGTTGCTGTTCAGTTATTCAGTTGTGTCCAACTCTTTCCCATATGGGGTTTTCTTGGCAAAGATACTGAAGTGGTTTGCCATTTCCTTCTCCAGTGGATTAAGGCAAATAGAGGTTAAGTGACTTGCTCAGAGTTACACAGCTAGTAAATGTGAGGCTGGATTTGAATTCAGATTTTCCTGACTCAAAGTCCAGCACTCTTTCAACTGAGTAACCTAGCTGCCTCCTAAAAAACAAAGGGGGCCAAATTTTGACTGGTGCTTTAGGAAGATTATTTTAGCAGCTCTGTGGAGGATGAATTGGAGATGAACACTGGAAGTACAAAGATCAATTAGGATCTAAGTTAGGGTGTTATCTACATGCGTGGAGACTAGGTGATATGTGTGTGATGTCCTGGAGGAAAAACTAACAAAACTTGGCAACTAATTGGGTATGAGAGAGGGATGAAGGAGAGGAGAAAACCAAGGATGACTTGGGTTTCAAACCTGGGTTATTGGAATGATGTTGGTAACCCTCAGCAAAAATGGGGAAAGTTGGGAGGGGTAAAATTAATAGGTGAAGGGAATGAGTCCTGTTCGGGCTGTTTTTGAATTTGAGATGCCAAGGGGCCATCTAGCTAGAGATGTCTGTCAGGTTGGTGATGTGGGAGTGGAGTTCAAGAAAAAGATGAAGGCTGCATATACTGACATTGGTGTCAGCTGCAGAGAAATGGTAATTGGACTCATTAGAGCTCATAATATCTTTGAAAGAGTGGGTGTGGGGTGAAAATACAAAAGACTAAAGACATGATCTTGAGAGACACTCAGAGTTAGGAGAGATGTGAGATGGACAATGATACAGCAGAGGAGACTGAGAAGGAGTGGTCAGACAGGGAGAAGGAAATCCAGGAAAAGAGTGTAAGGTCAGGAAACCTGATGATGGAGAGATTATTTAGGAGGAGGGAGTGGTCAACTATATAAAATGCTTCTGAGAGGTCAAGAAAGATTAGGACTGAAGAAAAGCCATCGTATTTAGCAACTAAAGCACTGCCAGTAACCCTGGAAAGAATATTTTCATTAGGGTGGTGAGGTCAAAAGCCAGATTTCAAGGAGTTGAGAAATAAGTGGGAAGTGAGGAGGAGGTAGCAACACATACAGATGACTTTTTCTGGTAGTTTAGCTCTAAAGGGAAGGAGAGATGTGGGAGGATCTCTTAAGAGAATGGCAGGATAAAGGGAAGGTGTCTTAAGAATGGGGGAGATTAAAAATGAGAAAGAAGAGATGATTGAAGGAGATGGGGTCCAAGAACAGTTAGCCTTATCTCAATAAATGTTATTGTTGTTTAGTCATTTTTCAGTCCTGTCTGACTCTTCGTCATCCCTTTGGGGTTTTCTTGGCAAAAGATACTACAGTAGTTTGCCATTTCCTTCTTCATCTCAATAGATGACCAAGGCTTAACTATCTTCCTATCTCCCCCAGCACCTAGCCCAATGCTTTGCCAGTAACAAGTGCTTAAAATATAGTTGTTGAATGAAAGAAGTGCATCCAACTGTTGTTTTAGATGTTGGGGAAAATAGGAAAGATACCACAATATCACTGTCAGCAAATATTTACCAAAAACTTAATATGTGCTTGGCAGTGAGGATAAAGAAAGAATAATACATGTCCTTGAGAAGCATATAGTGTATTTGGATATACAGAGAGAAAGAGCATAGAATTAGTGCCAATACAATGGCATGGACAACAATCACTTCAGCAGATTGGCCGAAGGGAGTGATCACCCGTGGAGTGCCATAGTTGAGAAAAATCTTTGTAAAGGAGCACAAATTGAACGGAGCCTTAAAGGAATTAGGCAGAGATTTAGCCAAGGTTAGAGTGGAAACTATAAGCAAAAGCCTGGGAAGCAGGAGGTGACAGTGTAGTCAGTAGTTAGGCTGAAATTGGATAGTGGGAAATACAGTTGGAGACATAAATAGATAGGGACCAGATTGTGGAGTACATAATAAATGCTGTACATTTTGAACTACAGTGGGGAACCGTTGATGGGTTTTCTTTTGAGTGCTAGGGTGGCATGTTGAAGGTCAGATTTTAGAAATATTAATCTGAGACATAAGAAGGTAAAGAGACAGGAGTCAGAGAGACATTTAGGAAATTTTTGTAATAGTCCAGCCATGAGTTGATGAGGGCTGAGACTAAGATGTTGCCTTAGCATTTTCATAGTTATAATAGCTATATTTTCCATTTTTATAATGATGGATATATCTGATGGTCAAAATTAACTTGACTTAGAAAAGGGACAGAAATATTTGTCTCATCCCAGGAGGGATCCTTTGTCACTTCTTTCTTGGTGAATAGAATGATCTATCTTAAGAAACTTTAGTGATTTCAGAGGAGAAAGGCTAGTCAGCATGGCCATCATCTGTTAGATCAGAAGAAGAGGAAATTTAAGAACATGGAAGAGTTGAAAGATGAAAATGAAAGGCTGGCTTCTGTAAAGCCATGGTAATCCTTGTATGCTGTATTGGCATAGATACTGAAAGGATAATTCATGGATAGGTTTCAATCATCTCACTTCATTTTATTACTGAGATCACATGGATTCCTCTCTATTCATTGAAGCCCTGCTTGACCTTTAAAGCTAAGCCCAGGTTCCTCCTAAAGATTTCCCCAGTTTAACTCAGTGAGAATGCTTCTACATTTGACTTCTACAACATGCATTATTTGTTAAACTTTTGACACATTTCATATGCCACCAGCTATTATTATTGATCTTTTTATATTCTGTCATCCTTCAGGTATTGGAGGGACTGCTTAGCCTGGAATCAGGAAGATCTGAGTTTAAATCTGGTCTCAGACAGTTACTACCCATGTGACCCTGGTCAAGTCACTTAACCTGTTTGCCTCAGTTTCCTTAACTGTAAAATGGGAGTAATAATAGCGCTTGACCTTAGGTTGTTGTCAGAATAAAATGAAATAATGTTTGGAACCCTTAAAGCACGAGGTAACTACTAGCTACTATTATTTCCAATTAAAGGATAAACTTGATGGAAGTGATTGTTAATAAATCAAAATAAATTAATAAAAATTTAAAAAAAAAATAAAGGATAAACTTGCTTAGTGGGGGGATTGTACATTCTTCTTTGTGTCCTCAGCACTCTCCACAGTATCTTATACGTAGTACAGGCACCCAATAAGCATTTGTTGTTATTGATGACAGGAGACTTCCTAGATTGGGTGTTGTTTCCTTGGAAATTTGTATCTTCATGAAAGAGTTGTTTCTAGGAGAGCTCTCTATTGAATGCAATTTCAAAGAATCACAGAACCTCGGAGTAAGAAGGGACCTCAGAAGCTCTCTAGTCCACAATATGCTTGAATAAAAATGTTTTTCTACAGCATTTCTAACTATTGGTCATCTAGCCTCTGACAGAAAACTTCCATCTAAAAGAACCTACCACTACCTTATGAAGCAAATGCCAAAATTCCATCTTGGGGCAGCTCTGTTTTTAGGAAGTTTCTCCTTATGTTAACCCCAAACTGCCTCTCTATGACGCCCGCCCACTGTTTCGGTATCTATATGCCAAATACAACTTGTCTTAGCCTTCTTCTATATGACAGTCCTTCTAATACTTGGAAAACGTTTTCATGTCGTCCCTAGTTTCTCTTCTCCCAGCTCAATATCTCCAGTTTCTGAGAAACATCATGTTCCACCTACTGGAAGGTGCTACATGTGTAGTCAATAATGTCATTATTGAGTCGTTTCAGTCATGTCCAACTCTTTGTGACTCTTTTGGGGGTTTTCTTGGCAAAGGATACTGGAGTAGTTTGCCATTTCCTTCTCCAGGCAATCAAGATGAAGGGACTTGCGCAGGGTCACACAGCTAGGAAGTGTTTGAGGCTGGATTCATAAGATTCATAAAGAGGAGTTTTCCTGATTGCAAACCCAGTGCCCTATCTACTTCACCACCTAGCTGCCTAGGGCTGACTTGAGTTGAAATCCTGACTCTGACACTTCCTAGTTGTGGGGATCCTGTGCAAATCATGTAACCTATCCGAGCTTCAGTTTCCTCATCTGTAAATGGGGGTAACAATACTACTTCTACAAAAGACTGCTTCTAAGGGTTATGAAGAAAAGACTTGTTTCTATACATACAAATATGGCACCGTTCCCAGTCATCTCATCATCCTTATCACTCTCCACTTCCTTGTCACTGTTGTCTGTGTACTTCTAAAATTTGGTGGCCAGAATTGTGCAGATATTCTCTTACCAGGGCATAGTATAGAAAAATGATGACCTTCCTCATTGTGAACAAGTACCTATTAATGTCACCAAGGATTGCATCAGTGCCTTTGGCTGTCACATGCATTTGAATTTGCGGTCCACTAAAAACCCTAATCATTTTTCTATCCGGCTATGTGTGCCCTATCTTGTACTTTTGAAGTTAATTTTTTTTTAACTCAACATAGGACTTTACATTTGTCTCTGTAAGTTAGTTTGATTTTATTCAGTCTGTTGTTCTAGCCTGGCAGGCCTACAATTTTCAAGACAGGAATAAGTTTTATCCTTCAATGTGAAACTTTAAAGGTCCTTGGCCACGATTGGTTTACTGTGACATAAGAGAATCGGTTGAAGGAACCAGAGTTTTCTAGCCTGGAAAAGAGAAAACTTAGGGAGCAGAGGCTAGCAGTCTTCAAGGATTTGATGGGTTGTTGTATGGTAGAGGGATTAGAAGGAGAAAGCATGACTCAACAGTCATTCATCTGACTCAGTATGGGTCAACATATTTATATAGTGTGTGTGATTTTAGACTGCATTAAGAGAAAATACTGGGCATGACTAGGAAAGATGGTGGCTTTGATATACTCTGACCTGCTCAAACTGCATCTGAAATACCGTACTCAGTCATGGGATCCATATTTTAGGAAGGACAATGATAAGTGAAGAGCCTCCAGGATGATGAAGAACCTAAACATTATGCCACACGTAAGTTGACGACACGAGAGCTATCTTCATGTTTTTTAAGAACATTTATTGGAAGAAGACTTAGGCTTGTTCCACTTGACCCCAGAACTAGGATCAATAAATGAAAGCTAGAAAGCAGCAAACTTGGGCTTGATATAAGGAAAAGCTTCTTAACAGTTAGTGCTATGTAAAAGTGTATTGGGCTGCCTGGGGAAGAAACTGACTTTTCCTTCGTTGAAGGTCTTCGAAAAAAAGACTGGATGACTGTTTGTTGGTGATATTGTCATGGTGATTCTTGTTTAGGTACACGTTGGACTCAGGGGTCTCTGAGTTTCTTTTCTAATGCCTAGGTTCTCTGGAATCTGTGAAATATCTCAGTAACCATTTAGGCCAGTTGTTTTCAGTACTGTAGGACCACCACGATTTCCAAACTGCAGGATGTTTAATTTTTTTTAACATCTAATTACTTAATAAATAAAACTATTAGGTATTTATTTTGGCCTCTGGAGAGTTATGAAAAAATTACTGAAACCCTAAAAGCTACATGAACTGAGAAAGTTTGGGAACCTCTGCTCTAGGAGGGAGTTCACGGAGGTTGGTGATTTGAATTCAACCTATGAAAGACAACTAGTTGTTTTCTCATTTAACTTGGAATGGCTTAGGATTATTTCATGTTGGAATTTGTTTTATGCTACTTTTTTCCCCAGAAAAATTATCCCAATATTCCTGTGCTCCTCATTTCCACTGCTTTATCCCTTCTCAGAAACAGCATATTACTTGATGATACAATGTGGCCATTTCTGTATGTTTTTTTGAAAATAAAATAAAACTAAAACCATCACTAAAGCATTAGCATTTATTGTTCTTGTCATGCCCTAGCTCAGATTGGAAACCTGCTTTTTAGAATGTCTTAAGTACTTAGTTATGTGTAAATTTATCTATAGATTTCTTACATGCATCCATCTAAATCTTAGTAAAAATTCTTCCTTCCTTAATTGCAGCTTTTGTGTTCAGGATCCACTGCTTCATTGCTGCATGACCTTGGGTAAGTGACCCTTTGTGAGCCTTCAATTTTGCATATATAAAATGGGAATGATAATAATACTTTCACAGAGTTGTCCTGAGGATTGAATGAAATAATATATTAAAGTATTTTTAAACTAGTAGCACCATATGAATGTCAAGGATTATTATCATAACATAAATGTTCATTTTCCTTGATTGATTGTTTTGGTCTTGCCATTTAGACTTCTCTTTACTTGAAGTATAGTATAGGTAGGATAAAGGATTTGGGCTTTGGTAGTAGAGGTTTTGTTGTTCAGTTGTTTTATAGTCATGTCTGACTCTTTGTGGCCCCTTTTGGAATTTTCTTGGCCAAGATACTAGAGTGGTTTGCCATTTCTTTCCCCATGGTAGTAGAGGAACTGGGTTCAGATCCTGCTTACTTCATGTATGATCTGGTAAAGTCAATTTATTCTTCTATGCCTTGGGTTTTTATTGGAGTAGATGATGAAATCTTAAGTTCATTTATAGCTCTGAATCCTGTGAATCCTCTTTGGATTTACAATGGATGTCTTTTTTTTTTATGGAGGATAAGTTCTTCTGACCACATCTGATTAATCTAATCACCATTTAAATTTTTAAAAATAGGATAGACTCTATTTTATGGGAATTTCTTTAACATCTATTTCTGACATATTTACTTACCATAAAACAGATTAGCTGTTTCCTTTATATATTTTTGTCCCTTTGGAACGAGGAAACCTACTATTTACCAAAAAAATTCCAAAAGGCTTACCCTTATTTTGAAACTTGGGGCACAGAGTACTTTTAATATTTAATGAATTTTGGAGGAAAAAACCATTTTCTGTTGTGTATTCAAGAATCATGATGTGAAGTATAAATTACTTAAAAGAAAAACCTGGAATAAGCATGATGAAAATTCTTTTTGTAAAGGTTAAAGAAACATTGAAAAATTACAAATAGGATCATATTTTCCAAATTCCTTTTTCCTTTATTCTTTGGAGAGTTCTTACCTTTTTAATGAATCAATCAGTAGCTTAGATTCTTAAAGAATTTTTTATGGCATAATAAATTGTTATAAAATGTTATAAATTAACATTTATAACACAAAAAATAAGCCATTTCCTAACCTTGTCCTCTTTACTTACAGAGGTCATAAAAATTGTTAATGCAAATGAAGTTGCCTTCTGTTGTGTGATGCTAATAGGAAACGGATCATTGCAGTTTATGGGGTACTTACCCATTTTGGTTCATGATTAATGGCTGACTTCAAATGACATTCCCTCACCGGTTTCCTACTATTTATCACCTAAAAGAATAGAGCCCAAACATGAAGTTGATTTTGAAGTTGTCAGAGTTTCACTGTGGTGTAAATTCATCACAAGCCAATGCTTTAATCAATTTAGGAAGGAACAGTATATAAACAGGAGGATTCACAAACTATTTATGCTGTTTTTCCTGGAAAAACAAAAAAAAATCAGCTTTATGTCTCTACTTTGTTCTGGCCTTTGTTTTTCTCCTTCCCATCCCCACTGATAACCATTCCCAGGTTCCAGGGACTCTTCAGGTTGTATTTCTGCACTTAGCCTTGTTGCCATGTTAAATTTTCAAACAAATTGAAAAATTGATATAGTATTTTAAATTTGCTTTAAAATTTTTTCAAGCATGTAAGGTGTTTTACAAAACTATTATGGAACCTTTCTTTTATTGTTACTGTGTTCTTCCTGTTATTCTGACAACCCTCAGTGTGTCCTTCCATCTACCCTCTTCCACCCCCACCCATTTCCCTAGGGGTTAAAAAAAAGGCTTTCCTAGGCTTAGAACAAGCTTTCATTGTCCTATAATTAAGCCTCTGGCTCTCTTCAAATTATTGTTTAGCTTATTTTCAGGCAGGCTTTCCTGGACCTCTGTAAGGTTGGTAGAGGAACCCAGTCATGCCTAAGTGTGTGCCTAAAGGCAATTCCAGATTTCGGTATCCTGTTGCCCAGTTACAAAGCTTAGCTCACGCATGGTTGGAATTACAATTTCATGTCCATAAATTGTTTAGTTCAGTTTTCATACTGCCCATCATATTGCTACCACTATTACCATTACAATGTTTGCAGCTAGCTAACTTGGCATTTTGGAATGATAATTTAAATTTTGCTTTACTAGTCAATCAGTATCCTTGAAATCATGTGGTGTGTAGTTTTAGTATATATTCATTTGTTTTATTCTGAGTTAATGTGGTTCAGGGAAAACTTACCTGTGTCTGATTGTAGGGAGATGGTGATAACAACATGGTTCCCTTCTTTGTTATCTTTGTAGAACAGAGTATTAGGAATCCCATGCTTGAATGTAAATACTGTTAGCCTTGGGGGGAAAAGTGATCAGAAACAAGTTTTTAAACTAGGAAATACAACATAAAACAATCCTCCCCTGGATATAGTTTTTTGTTTTATTTTTGTTTTGTTTTGTTTTGGCTCTGAGCCCTGTTGCAGGGTCAGCATATTTGCTGGAAATGTTTTCAACCAGCTTACTCATATGTGATGTAGTTGAGATGGCAAATGAAAGTATTTGGACCAGTCTCAGACTAGAGATTTCAAACGTCTTGACGTTATAGTTTCTGGAACCCCAGGCTGTAGTGTTATGATGCAGCAAGACCTAAATGTGGTGAAACAGAAACATATTTTTAAAAAAATCCCCAAGATGAACATGTTTTTTTTTTTTCAACGACCACTAGGAATACCTTGTAGAACACAGTTCATTTACCATGACCCCAGACAAATCTTCATTAGTCCTTTAAGCTTGACTGTGGAGTCTGACTATAAAGAGAGACACATTTGTTCTGTGATAAGGAGTTGCCTTTCTTGGCTCAGTTCAGAGTAGTTAATGTTCTCTTTAAAGATTGATTATTGAACTCTCTTACACTACAGAGTTGGTTAAAATCTATCCAGGTTTCAGTTTTTGATTTTTTCCTCAGAGTGCAATGTTGGGGGTTAGAGAGGAGACTGAAGGAATGGATGGAGGAAGGTAGGAAGGAGGTAGGAGAGAGATAAAGGGAGGAAGCAAGTGGCAGAGGAGATTTGAAAGCACGAATGTCTGGATAGATGATATCGACTTTGGGCAGCATTTACCCTTCCTTCATTCTGTGGTATGTAAGTGTTCATCCTTTCAAGTTAGCCTTTCACTTTCTCCCTCCCTTTTCCTCTGTTTTCTCCCTTCTGCCATGTGTGAGTAGAGATAAGTGGAAACTTAGAGAGAGAGAGGAAGACAAAGATGCAAATACCCAGATAATTGTTACCAGGGTAACAGAAGAAAAAGTACTACACTATTATAATTAAATATATCAGATTATTTTAATAATTAATATTTTAAATTTATGCAGATACATTCTAAGGGGTGCCATGAGGGGGAAAAAGAGCATTTTTTTCTTTTCCACCTCATCCTCCTTTCATTACACCAAACTTTCAGGGTTGTGGTTTTAGAAACATGTCATTTGTCATTTTGAGAGCATAAGTTATTATCCTAATTTGCTTCAAGATATGCTCTCTCTTAGACCTAATGTGTTCCTGGATACCCAGTTTTAAGACAGATTTCTCTAAGACAAAATTCAGACGGCTCACCTATGTTATGGTTTTTGTTGCATCTGAGTCAAAGGTTTAGAGGAAAAAAAAACATGTAGGTCTTAATCAGGTAAAAAGTGAAGGCTAACTACACAGGAAATGATTATTCTTCTGCAGGAACCTGGGAGACCATTAACAGCATCTAGTTTTTTTTAAAAAGTGCTTTAAAAATATACAATAGTATGAAAATAATTTGGAGCAAATTCTTGGGAAGTGAAGTATGTGCAAATGTATTTTGTTTCTGGATCTTGTAATTGGTTTTGAAATTCTTGCTGTAGACTTGGATGCTGCTAATGATTTTCTCTCATCGCCGACTGATTTTGAGGTGTGATGTTAGTTTTACTCAGTAGGTTGTTACTTTGCTTCTTTTGCACTTCAAAAAGATCTAAGGTTACTGATTATGACTTTGCTACTTCCTGCCCTATTGTACTTAAAAAGGGGTTTGTAGATTTTAAACTTTACTGTAAAGAACTTATCCTGGTGTATATTCTTAAGATTTGCACATCCCTTAAGTTTCAAGCTTTCACTTTTTATTTTAAACATACAAGGATAGCATGAGAGACACTATTTATTGGAATCACAAAGTTCTCTTGAGCATTGGAATGCTTCATCCTCTACCTCCCTTCCCTTTCATGAAGAATTAGTATGGTAGGGTGAGACAAGCCACCAACTGAGTCAAACCACCATCTGAGCCTTGGTTAGGGACCTACCACATGAGAAACTGTTTATATTTTAGAGGCAAGTCTCTCCACCTCAACTAAAAAGGATTCCCCAAATGCACACCCACTTTTAGCCAGCTGTCCGTATTTCTTTTGAAGTAACAGTATAGTATTGCTTTCTTTCCCCTTCCCCCCACCATGCTATCATGCCTCCTTTTTTCTCATTGTTATCTTTGAATGAATTTGTTGTTCAGGTTTGAACTTGCAGAGCAATGCATCTGGTGCTGAATCAGTAAACATTGTTGAATTAGTCTGCTTTTTAGTTTTTTGTAACAGAGCTCACATTATTTCCGCAATGATGGTCATGTAATGCTCTACCATGAATTATTAATTTTGGTTGGGGAAAGGGATGGAGAGAATTAAGTAAACTCATCAAAGGAGAAATGTGTATTTGAATATTCTATCTTATTCCAGTGTCTGGGTGTGTGTGTGTGTGTGTGTATGTGTGTTTGTGACCATGTCCTACTTAAATAAAAGAAGTCCCTTGGACTTAAAAGAAGTCCCAGTGTCCCTTGGACTTTCTATGTTTTGCAGAACCAATATTTCTACTTGTGCTTTGTGTTTGGAAGCAAAGATGATTGTTGGAATAATATTAAGGTATGTGAAGAAAATAAACTACCCCATCAGTTGAAGGTAAATTAAGATTCTAACTTGGTGATTAAGTTAAGAACATTCCCTTCAATACTCCAAAGTAATTAAATGGTTCAAAAGCAGGGGAATGGAGCATCCTCTTCTGGTTGTTCTATTAAATTGCTACATGAAAGAGAAAATTGATAGTAATAATGCAGTTGGCCTTTCCTCTTTAGTATATCTGCATGTAAAATGACCATCGTCCATCATCTCTACATATTGACTTTTATTTGTAACTTGGTGTGAGGGGTATACACTTGAATAACGTAGTACAAAATGTACTTCTTCCAGATAAGGGTCTGAAATTGTGATAAGTACTCATTGTGATGAGAACAACTTGCACTGAACAAATTGCAAGCCATGTGAACTTCTTTCTTAAGGAGGAAAAAAGCCAGCAAACTGCAGCCTATGTCCAGTGAATCAGTCATATTTTGACGTGAATGTGTATATTTTAATACTTATGTGATTTCCAAAGGATAGTAAGTAGATAATAAATATTTGTTGGTTGATTAACAAGTTATAAACAAATCCCTTTTTTAAATTACTTACAATAAATTGAACTTTTAAAAGAGGCAAACAAAAACAATTTATACTAGCTCTTAAGGATTCACTATTGTTAGGATAGTTTTCTACAGTCTTTTATCTTAGGGGATAAAAGCTCTTAGTTGTGGAGGCTGTTGTGATCTAGTGGTCTTAAGATCAAGATTTTAGTTCTGGCTTAACCACCTATTAGCCACATAGAGAGCAAGTCATTCTGACTTTCTTAGCCTTAGTTTCCTTATCTGTAAAATGCTATAGTAATGCTTATACTACTGTGCCTATCACATGGGGTTGCTATATGAGGAAGACTTTGTATGCTATAAATGTCTTTTATTAGTAGTTTTAAGATGTCTTCTGAATAATTTTAATGAAGAACAATGCAGCCAAAGCCTCTTCATCACAATTGATTACTATGGAAAATTTTTTGATTAGTTTCATGCTTTCAGGAAAGAAAGAGATAGCAAGGAGAGAAAAATTCTATGAAATGAAAATAGTATTTCTTTTTCATGCAGAATAACCCAAGGGAAGGAGTGAATCCTAGACCCAGGTGTTTTTCCTCTTCCAATTCCATTTCAAGACTTTTCTTAGCCTCAGCCTTGTTCTTTCTAATGTTGTGTTATATTGTCTTCAGTAATTTAATAAGTGTAAATGTTCTTACTTTTCTAATTTATTAGGAAACATTTCTAAATTATTAGGAAACAGACTTCAAAGTTAGAATCTCCTCCTGCATTCCACACACTTCCCAAAAAGCTGCATAAATTTCTTAAGTCTCAGCATTCCTCTTTGTTCCACTCATTCTGCAGTAGTTGTAGATGCTTGATATTCTATTTCCTACTGTACATAAGGACTTCTAGACAAATTGCCAAGTCCCCAAATGTACCATTTCTTTATACTAGTATGTGGTGTGTAACAAATAGTTTGGTTGTAGGTAACCCATTCCTTTATTCTTTCCATTCCTTTTCTCTATGTTAAAATAATTTTAAAAATTATAAATGTTTGCTTCCAACCAGAGACTGATTGATAGAATTACAGAAAGATGGAACTGGAAATACTTTAAGCATCATCTAGTTGACATCCATGTTTTGCAGATTTGGAAACTGAGGACCAGAGCAGTTAAAAAGTTACTGGCAGAACCATGGGGACTGGAACCCACCATGCATAAATGCAGCATTTGTCAAGCACTTTATGTAACAATTAATACACACATACATACTAGTGTTGACAAATTGCTCTACATGTATTATTTAATTTGATTTTCGTAACAACCTTGTGAGGGAGGTAGTGGAAGTTTTATTATCTCCTTTTTATGGGTGAGGAACCTGAGTTTCAGATAGGGTAAGGAACTTACTCAAAGCCCCACAGTCAGTAAATGACAGAGAATGGATTTGCATCCAACTCTTTCAACTCTAAATCCAGAACTTATATACCATCCCATCTCCATTTGTATTCAGAACTGTGACTAGTTGGTTGTGGGTTGGTTAGAGAAGAAATAAAAGTGCTCAACTTTCAGTTCTGTTTTATAAGGTAGTAGCATTTCTCCTCCATTATCCTTTTTTAAAAAAATTAAATATCACTTTCCAGTAAGCGAATAATCATATCAAAGTATCCAAAATCCTGGGAAATCATAACTGGTAGGTTCTACCTAGTTTCTATGCCAGAAATGTTTCCCTTTACCTAGACATGCTGTGGATCATTTCAGTGAACTGATCATCATCCCCTGAAATGATCACCATGCCATGTGGGGCTCATTCCAGCCCCAGTGGTCTCTGGACTTTATTCCAACCGTCAGATCTTAATTAAGTTTGATAAGAGACAAAAGGTCAAGAGTGGACACCCCATGAACCACAATAATGGATTTGTTGCCTCTTTCCTGGCCATGATCAGTTCCTTGCTAACTCACTTCTCATGAATGAGAACTTGTGGGTTGTTGGGTAGTTCGGATGTAATGTATTCTAGGGCCGGATACTAACAGTTTTCTTCTTGGCTCCGGATTTTGAGACCTTTACCTAGACCAAATGCAGATAAAATATTTTCACTGATCTCCACGCCCCGTTTCCTGCATCAACTGTAGTCAGTTGTCCCAGTATAGAGCTTTTTTTTTTAATTAAAATTTTCAAAATTATGAACTTTTAAATGCCCAATCAAATGAGTGTGCCCATATATTAAGTACAACAGATGAGGATAGTACATGAAACAATTCATTTCCATTATGGAATAAGCTCCAAAGTTGGAGTTTATTTTGCTTCTATCCTCCCTCCTAAACCTTTTCTTTCCTGATGTTTCAGAGTTGTCCTGTTCATCTGGGTTTACCTCTGGACTTCCTTCTTGTTTCTGAAAAAATTTTAAATGCGTCAAAACCCCTTTTCCCTTCTTTCCCTTCTTTTCTTTTTTCCTTTCTTATCTTCTCTTTTCTTTTTTCTTTCTTTTCCTTTTTGGCCATGCTAGTGCTAGCTCCAGTCTCTGTACCTGATTTTCCCCCTCATCCTTAAAGTGGAAAAACAGAACCCTTTTAACAAGTATGCATAATCAAACACAATAAATCCACGTGACGTTAGTTGCGTCAAAAAAAATGTAGGTATCATTCTGTCATTAAGAATTTTGAGTTCAACACCACTCTTTCAAGAGGTGGGTAGCAGATATCATTGTCAGTGCTCTAGCATTGTTATTGGTCATTTCACTGATAAATTTCTTAAGGCTTTCAAAGTTGTTTATCTTCACTTTGTTGTTTTTGTTTTATAAATTGTTTTCATGGTTCTGCTCACTTTACTCGGCATTAGTTCAAACAAGTTTTCCCAGGTTGCTATTATACATAATAATATCCTATCACATTCATGTGGTGCAGTGGACAGAGCACTGGGCTGGGAATCAGAAACACTCATCTTCCTGAGTTCCAATGTGGCTTCAGACACTTGCTAGCTGTGTGACTTTGGGAAAGTCACTTAACCCGGTTTGCCTCTGTTTTCTCATCTGGAAAGGGAGCTGGGCAAGGAAATGGCAAATCACTCCAGTATCTTTGCCAAGAAAACCTCAAATGGGGTCACAGAGAGTCAGACACAACTGAAAAATGATGAAACAACAGCAACACATTATTGTACTATAATTTGTTCAGCCATAATTAATTGTGTATTTTCCTCCCTCATACCCACTTACATTTTTCCTCTCCTTACTCTTTAGTCTTAAGTCTTGAAAGACTTAAGAAATTTATCAATGAAATGATAAGTTTCTTTACAAAGTTTCTTTACAAAGAAGGAGTTGAGAGGAAACACGTTCTAAATACTAGTGAATAGTCTTACTTCCACTCCATTCCCTTTGTTCTTTTTCCTTTGACCAGATCCAGTGACAAGTTTTTACCTCTTCTTTCTTTTAGATTCTCCTTTATGATCTACCCTCCCAAGTTGGAGTTTATTTTGCTTCTACCCTCCTTCCTAAACTTTTTTCTCCCTGCCACTTGTTTTCCTATTGACTATACAAACATGCAGAAAGGGATGGGAGAAACAGGCATCACGTGAACCTTTCTTTCAGTTGAATCAGTCAAAAGACATACATATATACACACATACTCAACAGTTTAATCTGTTTTTTACAACAAAATCTGTATTGCGTGTGTGTGTGTAGGTAGATATGTGTGTATCCTTTCCTCCATGTTTGTGTGGTCTTTTTCTCTTGCACTAGATTATGTGAAATAGTTTCACCCTCTCCCTCCCCCTTTCTTCCCATATATATTTTTATTCTTTTCCTTTTCTTTCTTCACTTAAGTTTATTAAAATGAACAAAACCACTCCCAGGCCTCTTCTTGAAGATATTAGGCTTCTGAGGGTATACTCCCCATTAGAAGGTAAGTACTTCCTCACCATATTACTTTCTAGTTGTTCCAGTGCATTTGCCTTCCTAGATTTGTCTTGACTTCTGTGTCTGAATTTCAAAGATTCTATTCACTTCTGGCCTTTTCATCAAGAATGCTTGAAAGTTTTCTATTTCATTGAGAATAAATTTTTTCAATTGAAGGATTATACTTACTTTTATTGAGTAAGTTATTCCTGATTGAAAGCCTCTATCTTTTACCTTTACATTTTGTCTTTACCTAGGTATCTCCTGTCCTTTACCATGATAAGCGCTAACTTTTGTGTGCCTCTGACTGTGGTTCCTTGGTACTTGAACTCTTTCTTTCTGGGTGCTCACAGTGTTTGTTTTTTTTTTCATGAAACTGACATCTCTGGGTTTATATCTGTAAAGTTTCTTGGAGATTTATTTGTGGGTTTCTTTCAGGAGATGATCAGTAGATTATTTCTATTTTCACTTTGTCCTTTGTGTCTAATTTTCAAGGATTCATTTATTTGGGAAAGGTTTTGTAACTCATATACTAAATTGTTTGTTCTCCTTTCTCCTTCCTCTAGAACTCATTTACTTTATAATATCCTTTTTTAAAAATTATTGTTTTATTTCTCCCAAGAACGATTTTAAACAAAGATATACCTTTATCTGAGGCTTTGTCCATCATGGCTGTGGAATTACCTTCTTCCTGTAGGAAGACATCCTGGATGTTCTTGGATTCATAAAATTTCTTTATCACTGTGCCTTCAATTTATTTAAATTTCCATCGTTATGAATTAGAACTTTTTGTCAGGGCCAAACTTTGCTCCATCCTACCTGGATGGGGTGGAAGGCCCCTCTTTGGTTCTGATGTGTTTTCTTGGGGTTTCTGCCACTGGCCCTCCTTGCCACTGGTGTATGCTGTAAAAAAGTACTTCTAGGTCCTAGGCTCACCTATACCTTCTAGGTATAGAGTGCTAAGCTCTTCAAGGTTATCTAAAGTGTCTCATTGTTACAAATATTGAGAGCCTTTAGGTTGTATAGACTGGTTACTGATCTCTCAGTAGGAACATTTGCTTTGATAGCTGCCAACTCCTGTCTGAATGTCTCATCAGGGCCCAGAGATCCACAGATGTTAACCACCCTGGGGCCTCCTTGCTAGTGCACTTCCTCTTCTCTTCCTTGCTGGGGTACACTTGACCACCCTGGGACTTCCTGGCTGGAACACTCTGAGATTGTTGGACTTGGAAGGCCTCTGAAAATTGCATTTGTTTTATCTAGGCCCTTTCTGGCTGGGTCCCTCGCCTTCCCTACCAGCAAGCCTTTTGCTGATCTAGGCTACTTTATTTCTGTCTTTATTTCCTAATCCTTATTTACTCTGGTTCTCTTTTGTTTTATCTTTTCTGGAGGACATGTATAGGAATTAGACTGATCTGCTTTTATTCATTCAGTCATCTTAACTGGAAGTTCCCAGCCCACAGAATTCTCCTGCCCTAACCTCACTCCTAACACCTGATGATTGGCTTGTGTGAGCTTGATAAGGAGGCAGAGAGGCTTTATCAGCAATTTGGATGGCCCTGCTGCCTGTACCTCACTCTTAATTTATGTCTCGTTTCCACTATGATCAGCCTTGTGATTCCTAGTACTTCACCATGTCCTAAATATATAACACACCTTGCTTTACCTCCATTGTTTCCCTGGAAGTGTATCTTTTTGATAATCAGCAATACTCCAGGGTAGGATATTGTAATTAATATATAGGAAGTATTTTATCAAGTATCTACTACACATGATTGACTAAATTAAAAGATGAACAAATAGGTCTCATACTGTAATTTAAACCATATTTCCCTATCAATCAACCAGCATGCCTCAAGTGTCTACCATTTGACAAGCTCTGTGCTAGGCTCAGAGGACACAAGACAACAATGAAATAGCCCTTGACCTCAAAGAACTTGCATTTTATCTTTCCTGTTTTCTATTCCTGGTATTTCCTGTGCTCAGCTTCCTCTCCTGCTTCTCTCTTCATCTGGTCATTTCTTATCCCTTCCTCTCTCCTGGCTTCTCCTGTCTCAAACCAGGGCCTCCTTATAAGCAGTGACTCACATCTACTCAATGATAGGAAACCCCCAAAACTACCTTTATGAAACATATAACCCCATGAGTCCCTAGTTAATCTTCCCATAATTCTCCAACAATTCCTTGACTTAGAGAAGCTCAGTTGTAGCTTTTAAAACCATGAAAACAGTCAGCAGTTGATCTAATGGAACACAATGCACTGAAGCCATTTTTAATTAAGTCAGTGCTCTGCCATCAAACTGGTCCTTGTGGTACATTTATCTGAGGTGTAGTTTTCTCTCAGGTCTTTAGAACAGCCTGTGTCTCTCCTCAACATTTTATCTGAGAGGCCATGTTTCATCTCAGGCTGATTTTATCAGTGTTACTTGCATAAATATTCTTTTTCTTCCCCCTTCAGCAACCAAAATGTCCACATAAGTATGAAAAGGAAAATGCCTTATACCAGGTACTTTAGGGAAGGTGGGCACGGGCAGTTGGGAAGAAGAGAAAGGTGGTATTTGTGTTGAATCTTGAAAGAAGTAAGGGATTTTCTAAGACATAGCTGAGAGAGAACATTCCAGGCATGGAGGACAATCAGTGAGAAGGCATAGATTGAGAATTGTATATGAGGTACAACAAGTAGATCAATATGACTGGATTTTAGAATGTATAGAGGGGAGTAATTTTTTTAAAATTGGGTTTAATTTTTTTAATTTAAATTTTCATATTTGAATTCCTTCCCTTCCACCACCCATTGAGAAGGGAAGAAATGCAATACACATTTTATATATATGAAGCCATGCCAAATATATTTCCACATTAGCCATGTTGAGAAGGGTGGGGAAGAGCAAATGAAAGAAAATATGCTTTGATTTGTACTCACAATTTATCAGTTCTTTCTCTGGAAGTGGATAGCGTTTTTCATCATGAGTTCTTTGGAATTGTTGTGGATCACTGATTGTATCAGTCAGAATAGTTAACTCTTTCATAGTTCATCATCCTTACAATATTGCTGTTAATGTGTACAATATTCTCCTGATTCTGCTCACTTCACTTTGCGTCAGCTCATGTAAGACTTCCCAGGGTTTTTTTTAAACCATTCCCTTTGTCATTTCTTACAGCACAATAACATTCCATCATAATCACATAACACAACTAGTTCAGCCATTTTCCAATTGATAGGCATCCTCTTAGTTTCCAATTCTTTGCTACCACCAAAAGAGCTGCTATAAATATTTTTGTACATACAGATCCTTTTCCTTTTTCTTTAATCTCTTTGGGGTATAGCCCCAGTATTGATATTCTTGGTCATAGGATATGCACAGTTTTAGAGCCCTTTGGGTATGGTTCCAAATTGTTCTCCAAAGTGGTTAGACTGGTTCATAACTCCACCAACAGTGTATTAGTGTAGTTACTTTTCTACATCCCCTCCAGCATTTGTCATTTTCTTCTTCTGTAATGTTAGTTAATCTGATAGGTGTGAGGTGATATCTCAGGGTTATTTTAATTTGCATTTATTTGTTTGTGATTGAGAACATTGTTTTCATATAACTATTAATAGCTTTGATTTCTTCTTCTGAAAACTGCCTATTCATATCCTTTGACTATTTGTCAGTTAAGGAATAGCTCTTATTTTTATAAATTTGGCTCAGTTCCCTGTATATTTGAGAAGTGAGACCTTTATTAGAGAGATTTGCTGTAATTTTTTTTTCATTTTCTACTTTCGTTCTAATTTTGGCTGCATTGCCTTTGTTTGTGCAGAACCATTTTAATGTTATGTAATCAAAATTATCCATTTTACCTGCCATGATCCTTTCTATGTCTTGTTTGATCATGAACACTTCCATTATCCACAGATCTGACAAGTAATTTTTTTCTATGCTTCTTTAATTTGCTTATAACAACACCCTTTATGACTAAATCATGAACTCATTTTGAGCTTATCTCAGTCTATGGTGAGCTGTTGGTCTATACCTAGTTTCTGTCAGACAGCTTTCCAGTTTTCCCAGCAGTTTTTGTCAAACAATGAGTTCTTGCACCAATAGCTGAGATCTTTGGATTTATTAAACCCTAGATTACTGTGGTCATTTACTTTTGCATATTTTGTGTCTAATCTTTTCCATTGATCAACCACTCTATTTCTTATACATTACCAGATTGTTTTGATGATTACCACTTCATAATATAGTTTGAGATTTGGTACTGCTAGGTCGTCTTCCTTCACTTTTTTTTTCATTGATTCCCTTGATAATCTTGATTCTTTTTCCTCTGGATGAATTTTGTTATTATCTTTTTGGCTTTATAAAATAATTGGTAGTTTGGTTGGTATGGCACTGAATAAGTAAATTAATTTAGGTAGAATTATCATTTTTGTCATATTTGTTTGGCCTACTCATTAGCAATTAATATTTCTCTAGTTGTTTAGATCTGTCTTTATGTGAAAAGTGTTTTGTAATTGTTTTCATATAGTTCCTGTGTGTAAGCTCTCCAAGTATTTATATTGTCTGCAGTTATTTTAAATGGAATTTCTCTTTCTCTTAGTACTGGATTTTGTCATTAATATATAAAAATGCTGATGATTTGTGTATGATTATTTTATATCCTGTTTTTAGTTGAATTTCTAAGGTTCTCTAAGTGTATCATCCTATTGTCTGTAAAAAGTGATAGTTTTGTTTCCTTGTTGGCTATGCTTATTCTTTCAATTTCTTTTTCTTGTTTTATTTTCATAGATAGCATTTCTAGTACAATATTGAATACTAATGGTGATAATGGACACCATTGCTTCACCATGTCTTATTGGCAAGGCTTTGTAGTTTATCCCCATTATAGATAATGCTTGCTTTGAGTTTTAGGTAGACACTATTTCTCATTTTAGGAAAAGAGCCATTTATTCTTATACTTTCTGGTGTTTTTAATAGGAATAGATGTTGTATTTTATCAAAAGCTTTTTCCGCATTTAGAAAGTCAATTTCTAAAAATATCTTGGAGGCAAGTGTCTAGAAGATCATGAGCAGTATTGCCTCATATAATGACAAGAAGCAGTAGAGGGGAAAACAAATTTAAAGAAAGATTGATAGGGAATCCAGCTAACCAAAGTAATTCTGAAGGCATTTCAAAGTGAACTGGAAGAATGGCAAGCAATAGAAAAAAAGATGGAATAGATCTGCAAATATTTTAAAACAACAATACCAAACTCTTTTTACCAAGAACAGTGGAGCCACCATATTTAGACTGTAACATTACTGCCCCAGGTGTGCTTATGGACAAAATGGAAATGACACAGACGAAAACCAAAATGGAAGAATAAAAAAACTTCAATAGACTGAGTAAGTATACACAGAAAATGTCCATGCTCCTATTGGTGATTGACATTGTGCTGAATGCATCAAGGCTGGGAACACTAAAGAGCCTCCTAATTGAGCTTCATAATCACCCTAGAGAATTTCAGCTGTCTACACAGGAAAAACTAATGGAATGAAGAAGGCTGCTTTTTGGGTTGTAATATATAGTTGAATGGACAGACTATATTGCTTACCCATCAGTAGACACATCTTGACCCAATACTGAATAAAGATAATTAGTTGGCCCCAAAACTGAATAAGGGGAGGAGAGTTGGCTGAATTGCTTTTGGGAAATTATAAAATTCTTTTAATGGCCTCAAGCTTCTCCCTGACTTTTTTAAATATCAGTATTCTGATATTGTGTTATATGTCTATGAGTCATAGAGGAGTACAACCTTCAAAGATTTAAAATTGAAGATCACCCCAAGTCAATGGAGAGGGTCATGGTAGATGTGAATAGGCTGTAGTACAGTACAAATGAAGAATTACCAAACAGAAATAGTACAAAGAATGTCATCAAAGAAATGTGTTAATGAAAAAGAAGATGGCCTGGTAATAGAGTAAAAGTATAACTGATAGAATAACTGATGGACAGCCCACATGATCCATTGGTATTATTATAATGTTAAGAAAAATAGGAAAGATCCCCACTCCATCATAATTGAACCCTTTTGGCAAAGTTATGGAAGAACATGGACAAGAATTACACAAGATGGGGGGGGCATGGTTTTGTTGTAATCAGCATCACTGGTGACATAATTTCTTTGAAGTATTTGAGTATTAAAATTTAAGATCACAGATTAATGGGAATTGTTTTTTTTTAGTATTGAATTTATTACATTATATTTAGATATTCAGTCTTTGATTCATATAACTCTAGAATTTTGAATAATCAAAATCACTTGAATGTCACATCTGAATTTCGTTAGTAGTTTCTGGGCTTCCTTCTTTGGAATGACTTATGCTCTGTACTTCAAATTTTTGACTCTGTAAGTACAGCATTAATGTAACCTCTGACAGCCTGAGTTAGTCGGTCAACAAGGATTTATTGAGCATTTACTATGTACCGTATCATGCTATGTACAAGACTAATTATGAATTAGTGTTTCCCAATTGGTCCATAGATATTGTGGATATACATTATTTATGCTTTGTTGACCCTGTTAGCAAGAATTCTCTGTTTATATATTATGGATAAAATCTTTTCCTTTAACTTCTGGGAAATGTAGTGATTCAGTGTCTTTGGCCTGGACCTTGTCTTGAGCCATTATAATATCAAATTTAGTTCAGTCAAGAGGAGCCTTTGGAGGTCTTCATTTTGAACATCATACAGAAGGTGATTTTACAGCATGTTATCTAAGAAATTCCCAAAATGCATTGTTGGGACAGATGGTACAGTTTTGCGATATGAGCAACAGTTTCCATTGCATTCCCCGGTCTTCTTGCCAGCCACCTAATGAAGAGGTAGATCTCCTCTTTGTCAAGGCTAACCTTTCCATGAGTACTTTTGGGCCTATCTTAGGTCTCTTTTGGGAGTATGACCACTTGATTATTCCTTCTTTTTTTCAGTCTCTTCTTATGCACTTGCCTACAAATATGCCTCTCTCCCTCTCCACCTCTTCCTTAAAAATCCTTTTTGTGATCTTGCCATTCCTTCAAGCTATCCTAAATCTTTCTTCCCTTACACAGCCAAACTCCGACAAAGGGTTGTCTGCACTCATTCACTCCTATTTTCATTTCTTGATATCTTGCAGTCTGACTTTTCACCCCATCATTCAACAGAAACTTCTTACTCTAAGATTGCTGCTTGTTTCTAAAGTGCTAAGTCCAGGGCTTTTTCTGAATCCTCATTCTATTGGACCTCTCAGCAGGTTTTGATATAGTTGACTGCTTCTCTCTCCTGAACACCCCCCTGAAACTGGTTTCCATGACATTGTTTTTTCTTAATTCTCATCAGATGTCTGCTCCTCAGTCTTCTTTGCTGGTCTATCATCATCCTTTTGCCCCTTAAGTGTGGGCATTTCCTAGGGCTCCATTCTAAACCTTCTCTTCTCTTTCTACCTACTCTCCTTTGGTGAGCTCAGCTCCAAATGGTTCAGATTTCACCTTTATGTAATTGGTTCCCAAATGTATATATTCCGCCTCTATCTTTCCTCCTGAGCTCTAGTCCCATATTACCAGCCACATTCTGGAATCTTCACCAAGATGTTCTCTTGGGACCTCATATTCAGCATGTCCCAAACAGAACTCATTGTATTTTCTCTAAAACCCATTCCTCCACCAAATTTTTATTTCTGTTGATTTAACCATGACATTGAAGTCATACTTGACTCTTCCTTATTCCTTAATCCCAACATTCAATCAGTTACCAAGACAACAATTTTCACATCCAGTCCCCTTTTTCCACTTTGGCTTTATCCTAGTTCATGCCTTTTTCACGTCTCACTTGGACTATTATAGTAGCTTCCTAATTGGTGTACCACCCTCCACTTTCCCCTCTCTAATCTATTTTCCACTTAGCTGCTAAAATGGTAGCTCTAAAACACAGACCATCCTTCCACAGTAAAACTCTCACCTCCTCTTTCCAATTATATTTTATATGTCTCCCTTCACACATTCTCTGTTCCAGGCAAACTGGCTTACTAGTTGTTTCCTGTACACAACATTCCTTCTGCTATCTTTGTGCCACCGAAAGCTTTCCCAGTGCATAGAATGGACTTCTTTATCTCCTGTGTTTCGTGAGGTTATTAACTTAAAAGCATAGCTCTAGTGTTACCTTCTAAATGAAGCTTTTCCTGGATACAGGAAAGCCTGATTTCAAGTTCTGCCTATGACATATACTGATAGTGTGTGACTCTAGGCTAGTCAGCCTCTCAATGCCCCCCACCCCCAAGGCAACTCTCTTAAGAACAGAAAGTGCAGAGATGTTGATTTTCATTGGTACAGGAAGTTCCTTCCTGGGAACTCACGTTTTTTTTTTTTTGTTGTTGTTTGTTTGTTTGTTTGTTTTTTAGTGACTATAGGATCTCAGCAGATGCAAGAACTGAAGCTAGAGCCTTGCACACTAGAGTGGATAAATACTCTTTTAACAATTTGAAGGAGTTGGGAGGGTTTGCATAGTTGTTTGCATATTGTCTCCTCCATCAGATAGTCAGTAAGTCAATAAACATTTATTAAGTGCACAAAAAGAAGCATAAGATAGCCCCTGCCCTCAAGGAGCTTACAGTCCATTGAGGGAGACTACAGCAAACAAATATATGCAAATTATATACTGTGTAAATAGGAAATAATTAACAAGGGAGGAGGCACTCAATTAAGTGGGGTTGGGAAAAGCTTCCTGTAGAAGATAGAATTTTAGTTGGAACTTAAAAGAAGCCAGGGAAGGCAGCAGGCAGAGATGAGGAGGGGATTATTCCAGGCATGGGGCACAGACAGAGAAGATGCCCAGAGCAGAGAGATGGAGTGGTCTTGTGAGATTGTTAGCTCCTCTAGAACAAGGACTGTCTTTTATGTTTCTCTGTATTTCTAGCACTTACAGTGTCTGCATGCACTTACTAGAGAGTGAAGAGTGTGATTTTTAGAAATCTTATATTTATGTAGCACTTTTAGATTTAAATGGCATTTCAACACTTTGTGCTACTTTAAGATTTATTTGTTTTGTTCTTTCTTACACAGTAAAGACAAGTTATAGCTTCCCTCCATGTTGGTTTAGCAGCCAAATATGCAGAGTTTGAGGAATATTGTGTCACTCCTTTCTTCTTAGTGAAGATCATTGAGAGTTTGTGATATATAGAAATAGAAAGAACTGTGAGGGAGAGGGACAGCCCCTTCTCGTCATCTGTACAGAGTCACACCCATTTCGTGTGTCCAGTGCCCTGTACCTTGTCAATGTACTGAGTGTGTAGCTCACATTAAGCTAGAGAATGTCTAGAGGGAAACCAGCCTATCCTAGGATAAGAAATTGGATTTCATGATGTATAGAATCAGTTGAAGGAACTAGGGATGGCAAGACTAGAGGAAAAAAAGGCTCAGGTCTGTCTTTAAGTCATTGAAAGGGTGGAATATGGAAAAGGAATTGGACATGTTCTTTGGTTCCAGAAGGCAGAACTAAGAGCAATGGCTAGGAATTGAAAATTGAGTCAACTTTAGACTTGACATCAGGAAAAACTTCCTAGTAATGAGAGTTCACCGAATTTGGAACGGGCTGCCTTGGGAAGTAAGGGTTTCTCCCTTTTTCCAGCAAGGGCTGAATTACCAATTTTTAGGTGTGCTGGGAATCTGTTTCTGTAGATGTTGGGTTGTGTGACCACCCAGGTCCCTTTCCTCTCAGAGATTCTGTAACTTAGTGACTGTAATCTGGTGATACCCTCACCCCAACATCCGTGCAGAGCAGTGGGAAGGCAGGGGAAGAGGCCATTTCCTGGAGTTCTGTGTTGCGGGAAGGGGCATCACGAGCGTCTGGAACGATTTGTTCCTCATGCTCACAGATGGCAGAGGGCAGGTGAATGCTCCTGTGACTACATCACCTGAAGCTATCTCACTTAATCATATCCTGTGAAGTAGGCAGTACAGATATTCTTGTCCCATTTTTACCAAAGAAATGAAATTTCACTGAAGTTAAATGATTTTCTGAGAGAAATGGTTAGTAAACGACTTAGCCCAGGCCCATAACTAACTCCGTCACAAAGTCCAATGTTCTACTTCACCGTATTGCTTCACCTATAGAGGCAGAAAAGGCAGCTAGGTGGCACAGTGGAATGAGCGCTGGCCCTGGAGTTAGGAGGACCTGAGTTCATATCCAGCCTCAGATACTTACCAACCGTGTGACCCCAGGCAAGTTACTTAACCCTATTTACCTCAGTTCCTCATCTGTAAAATGAGCTGGAGAAAGAAATGGCAAACCACTCCAGTATTTTTGCCAAGAAAACCCCAAAATGGGGTCACAGAGAATAGGACAGAACGGAAATGACTCAACAACAAAAAAGATATAGGTAATACAGTAGAGCCTCGGATGCCAACTGGTTGACATTGGGCCCAATTTCTATCTCAGTTTCCTCAACTAAAATGGAAATAATAATAGCATCTAGCTCCCAGGTTTGTTCTAAGGATCAGATGAGATGATATTTGTAAAGCACCTGGCTCATTGTAAGCTAAACGAGTGCTTAGTCCCTTCCCTGCCTGATTAAGTGCCTTCTGCATCAGGCGTTGAGCTTGTTCACATGACATCTGCCTGACTTTGAAGTCCAAAATCTTTTTGGGTAACCAGCATGGAACCACTCCAGAAAGGCAGGAAAGCTATAATTCAATCTCTCTCACCATTTCCCTGATGCAAATAATATTTACCTGCTGTATTCACAGTGTCTGACATATAGTAGGTGTTATATAAATGCTGGGAATGTATTATTATTACTTAAAGCCAATTTGCCTGCAGTATCGAATTAGTCTTTGGGAAAATTAATTTTATGAGAACTGACCTAGACATTGAGGGAAGCCACAGGGACTCTTTCTGAAGGAGATGGGAAGTTCAGATGTTCAAGTTAAAAAGGAATCATGATATGAAACAAATTTTTGGTTTGGGTTTTGTTTTTGGTTTTGTTTGCCTCTATATCTCCAGCGACTCGTGCAGTGCCTGGCATGTAGTAGGTGCTTAATAAACATTTGTTGAATGAATGAACAAGAAGGAGGCCAAAGAAAGATACATAGCTGAGTATTATAGCAATATGTAATTTAGAACTGGAAAGAATTATATCATCTTTATTTTACAGATGAGAAAACTGAGACCTGCAGAGGAGGAGCAGTGGATAGAGTGCCAGGCCTGGGGTGAGGAGGACTCATCTTCCTGAGTTCAGATCTTGCCTCAGACACTTATTAGCTGTGGGACCATGGGCAAGTCACTTAACCCTGCTTGCCTGAGTTTCCTCATCTGTAATGAACTGGAGAAGGAAATGACAAATTATTCCAGTGTCTTTGCCAAGACAACCCCAAACAGGGTCACAAAAGAGTCAAATACAACTGAAAATAGCTGAACACAGAGGGAAGGGATCCGTCTAAGGTCACTCACTATAGGTAATAAATAAGTAGAAATGGTGATACTTTTCAAAGTCATTCTTTCTCTCCTCCCCACATCCAATTTAATTTTCCACTTTTCCTACCTTTGTTCACTCCTCTGCCTTTTAACCCTTTTCTCCTCACTTTTCCCTCACCAGTGAACCCCTATTTAAGTTTTGCCACTGTCCCTCACTAGGGAGCCCTTATATAATAACTTTTCCCCACTTCTCCACCTCTAGGCAGCTTTCTCTGGCCATTTATCTCTAGCCTTGACAACTATTTAAGATCAAGAGACATTTCCAAAGTTTATACTTTGTGAGTGTGATTGTTTTCTATCTGCTCAGGGTGCTTGCTCAGCACCTAGTGTCCCCTGCTCTGCAGCCTGGCATTTTGAAAGCTTTAATTCTAATCTTTCCTGTCTCAGAAGCATTACAGGGGTATGGCTAAGGAGTCTTTTCTAGTATAGGCTTTGGAACCACTGGGGGCTGTGAACCCCTTTGAGTCTTCCACTGGATTGCCCCATGGTAGTAATAATAATAAGAGTAGTAAGTTATATGTATGTGTGTACATATATATGTACACACATACATATAATTTACATATGTGGGGGGAGAGAGAAAAAGAGAGAGAGAGCTCTTTAAGAGCAAAGCATTGCTATCTTATTTTATCTTCCCAGTAACCTTGGGAGATAGATGCTATTATGATCCCCATTTTACAGAGGAAGAAATTGAGGCAGGCAAAGGTTAAGTGACTTACTCAAGGTCATAACTGGTAAGTGTCTGAGGCTAGATTTGAACTCAGGTCTTTCTTACTCCAGGTCCAGCACTCTATTCACGGTGCCACCTGATAGGCTGCTTCGTGTTCAGCAGTACAGGCTGGAGTTGTTTCATGACCAAGCTGCTGTCCATCTAGGTAACTTGAGACTATCTGATATGAGACAGATTGGTTTTATGCTAAAGTGAGGATTATGGTTACTGAAAAAAGTAGATGGAAATGGTAAAAGAACACATCTTAGATAAGGCTAGTTGATTCCATGAAAGAAGAAGGGATAAAAAGAGAAACTCTGCCATTGCCCACCATTTGTACAGTATTTGGCTATTTTGTGCATGGCATGTAATAGGCACTTTATAAGAGCTTTTTGATTGATTGATGAAATACAGGAGAATTAATTATGACATCAATGAATGAATGGAAGGCATTTATTAAATGTTTACAATATGCCAAATCAAACCCTGTGCCAGTCATCAGTGATAAAAATTAAAAAGTAGGACAGTTCCTGACCTCAAGGAGCTTACATTCTGTTGAGGGGTGGGAAGATGGCACATAAAGGACAGTGGTAGCCCAGGAATGAAGTTATGACCTGGGACATTACAAAAATGGTGAGTGAAACCTTGGTGTGTGTGTGGGAGAAGATTATTCAGTTGATTTGCCTTTTCTAAAATCAGTGGCAGTGTTGATTTGATTACAATTCTCAGAGCAAGAAGTGGAAAGTTGGGAGGACACAATCATTATGGCAGGAAGAAAGTGGATGAGACGAAGGTGAGGCTTCGTGGTTCCAAGAAGGGAAGAGCTCAGTGTTGAGATGTTCCCAGGGATGGTCTCTGTTCATCTGGGTCCAGGAGTGAATAGTTGGGTATGCTCTTTGTATACTAAACTCCACAAATGCTTATAACTCTCTTGTCCCAAGATAGTTACCAAGTCCTATGATTTTTTTTTAATCATTTCACCATCTATTCATTCTTTTTTATTCCTTTTGCCTGCCTGCCTCTCCTCTAAATGTCTCTCCTATAATGCGTACATGGTGGTCACCAATTAATTGTTATAAAACACTGTCTATGTAATTTCATTGAGTAAAAATTTCCAATTAATCTCCTTTTTCTTTCAGAATAAATTACAGTTCTTTCAAAACCTTCCACAAAATCTGATACACAAAATCAAGCTCTCCAAGAGATTTTCCCATTACTTGCCACATGAACTGATTTCAGATTCAGCCACACTGTTCTGCTCTGTGTCACCTGAATGGATCTTGCATGCTTTGTCCACATTACTTTGCAATTAGGTGCTTCCCTTGTCTGAACTATCTGAAATCTCTCCATCCATTTGAATGCTGTCTGTCTTCCAAGGTACACCTCAAGTTCCACATCCTCCAGGAAGTCTCATTTGGCATCATCACACAAAATCACAGAATTCAGAATTTAAGAGTGGGAGGGGACTCTGGTGGTCATCTAGTCCAACATATTCGTGAAATGAATTGTTACTAAAATGTACCCAACAAGTGGTCATTCAGCCTCTGCTTGAAGACCCCAAGATGGGGGAGCTCATCTTTCCATTTTCAGGCACCTGTCATTTTTAGGAAGTGTTGGGTTGTTGTTGGGTTTTTTTCTTTTTCACCTCAAGCCTAAATTTGCTTTTTTATAGTTTCTATTCCCTGCTTCTGGTCTTGCCTTATGGGGGTGACTCTAATCCTTTGTCAATAAGACAATGCTTCAAATACTTGAAGAAACCTATCATGTTCGCCCTGAGTTTTCTCTTCCTCAGACTAAATGTGCCTAGTTCTTTCAACTGATGCTTATGTGACACAAACTCAAGGCCCTTCCTGGATGCCCTTATCTCCTGCTCACCTCCCACTCCCACCCACCTACCTCCCCCACCCTCTGCTGACACTCTCAATTCATCAATATCTTTCTTAATCTGAACATAAATGGGACTATCACTTCCCTGTTCCTAGAAACTGTGCCTCTCCTAATAGAGCCCAAGATTGCCTTCACCCCTTTTTTTTGGCTTCCATGTCACACTATTGATACAGATTGAGTTTGCAGTTTGCTAGAACCCCCAGATCATTTTTCAGAACATCATGCTTCATCCATCTTGTACTTGAGAAATTGATTTTTTGGGCCCAATTCTAAGATTCTACGTTTATCCCTATTTAATTTATCTTATTAAATTCAGCCTAATGTTCAAGCCTGTCAGATCTTTTTGTGTCCAGACTCTTTTGTCCAGTGTGTTATACATCCTTCTCAATTTTGTGCCATTTGCAAATTTAATGAGCGTAGATTACTGTATTCAAATTATTGAGAATGTTAAACAGTGAAGATGCGTGGGATATTATACTGAACACCTTCTGACACGTAACCATTTACAGCTACAATTTGAGTCCAGCCAGTTATGAATCCATCTAATTATATTATTGTCTAGTTTACATTTATCCATTTTTCTCTATAGGAATAGTATGATATAAGCTATCAAAAGCTTTGTTAAAGTCTAGGTAAACTCCATATCTACAGCATTTTCCTCTTTCACTAGTTTAGTAATCTTATCAGAAAATGAAACAAAGTTATTGAAATCCTGCTGGCTCTCTACGATCCCCACTTCCCTTTCTAGAGGTCTGCCAACCATTTCCTTAATGATTCGTTCTAGAATTTTCCTAGGAATCCAAGTTGAACTTACTGGCATATATATAGTATGCACACTCTGTTCTCTTCCCCGCTTTGTTAGAAAATCAGGACAAGATTTGTATTTCTCCAATCTTATAGTACTTCTCTTGTGTTCCATGATCTTTCAAATATCCCTGACAGTTGCTCAGTAATCACTTTTTTCCAGAAGGAAATATGACCTTCTTTCCAGAAAGAACTGCCAGTTCTTTTAGTACCCAGGGATAGAATTCATTTGGACCAAGTGACTTGAATCTGTCAAGGGCGACTAGGTGCTCTCTTATTATCTCATTACTTATCTTGAATATCAACTCCATGAAAGCTATTTTTGCCTTGTCATTTCTAAAGCAAAGGTCAAAATGGGAATTGGGAAGCTCTCCGTTCTCTGTTGTCAACTACTGTTTCCTATGTTCCACCACCCTCAAGAAAAATTATTTTATCCTTCTTGTTCTCTAATATAGATTTAAAAAAACCCTACAACTTTTCCCTGTTCTTAGTTTCCCTCTTTAGCATTAGCTCATTCTGAGTTTTAGTGCTCCTGACACTATTTTTACAGGATCCAGGCTATGCCCTTTCCTTTATTTATCTCATTTTATCTATTCTTGCTTTCACCTTTCATGTGATTCACTTAAAAACCCAAGCTGATTGTTGAGTTTCCTGTGTATCCACATTGAGCTCTTCAAATCCCATCCATTTCTTTTCCTCATTGGCATTGTTTTCCTTTGTGTCTTTATGACACAAAGGTCTTGTACACCTCCCATCCCTTTTGGGCTGACTTTTCCTGTAGCATTTTAGACTAGGGAATCCTACCTATCTTTCCTTCAAATCCTCTGAATTTTTTTCTTCCAGACTATGCCCAGTTTTCCTTTCCTCTGTCTCATACTTTAGGAGGGAGTGGTAACTTCCCCTCAGGGTTTCCATCATTTCTACCCCATTATCCATTTTTCCCTATTAGTGAGAACCAGATTCATAATAGAATTTCCCTTAATGTTTCCCCCTCATTTTGTAGCATGAAATTATTATCTGGGTAAGTAAAATTATTAGCCACTTTGTTCTTCACAGAGAGAGCTCCAGTGGATGTTTGAGTAATTGAAGTCCCCCACCATTATTATATCATGATTCTGTGCCTCCTAAATTAATTATCTATTTGTTCTTTTTCTCAAGGTGGTCTAAATAATATACCATACTCTAATAACAATAATCTTTCTCCCACCTTTAACAATACTCTCCTTTGTGGTTCTCTGCTCTGGTTTCTAGATTTCCTCTGATGAGAGTATCTTTTTAATATTCATTGCTGTCTTCTATATTCTTTTACCCACGCTATTATTTTGAATAAGATATATCCATTCTGAGTCATCGTCTAATCTATAGATTCCATCCTACAAAGTCTCAATTATAAACTCTGAGGTCACATTTGACACTTTCATTAAGACATCAAACTCCTCTTGTTTATTAAATTCTGGCTGCCTTAAATGATATTCTTCCTTCTTTTTAGTTACTCCATAAGGTAACTAACTTGAGGAATATATTATGTAATTTTTTCCATCCTCTATCCTTATTTTAAGGCTATTTTGATTAGATTTGCATGATAACTAGCAATATTTTTAATTAAATTTTATTTTTTGAAATTACCATTTGCTTATTGTTTCTTCCTCTTAAACTCCACCCTCTACTGGAAAAAAAAAGAAAAAAACCAACAACAACCCTTGTAATAAATAAATGGGTCAAGTAAAACAAATTCCCACATTGACCATGACCAAAAGTCTATGCGTCATTCTGCATTTAGTCCATTGCCTTTCTGTTGGGAGGTGGGTAACCTTTTTTCAACATTGGTCCCTTAAATTCATAATTGATCATTGCACTGATCAGAATTATTAATAATAATTTCATTGTCTTTCATTGTCCATTTTTTACAATGTTGATGCTATAATATAAATTGTTCTCCTGGTTCCACTCATTTCCCTCTGCATCATTTCATATAGTTCTTCCCAGAATTCTCTTAAACCATCACTTTCTTCTTTTCTCATGGCACAGTAGTGTTCCATTACATTCACATAACATAATTTTTTCAGCCATTCCTAGATCAATGAGGCTGTCCCTTAATTTCCAGTTCTTTGCCACTATAAAAAGAATTGCTGTAGTTACTTCTTTGCCTTTTTCTTTGATCTCTTTGAGGTATAAGCTGACCAGTGATATCTCTGGGTCGGAACATCTCCATGGTTTAGAAATTCTTTTGGCATAGTTCCAAATTGCTTTACAGAATGGCTGATCCAATTCATAGTTTCACCAACAGGGTATCAGTGTACCTGCTTTCTTGCAGTCCCTGCAACATTTGTCATTTTCTCTTTTTTGTCAACTTTGGTGCATACATTTTTACTAGCTTTTGTTAGATTTATTTCATCTCTGGCCAGGAATCTGTAATGCTTATATTTTGAATCACCCTACATAAGTCTAAATCCCATTTTCAAAAAGCACCTTTCTGGCTAGCTGTTCACTTCCTAAATTCCCTAAATGATCCCTTGCCTTGCATGAGCAATAGTGAGTAAAACACAATTTGTAGCCTTACAGGCTTCAATTTCTTGCCCAAGACTGATAATCATTGACAGCATTTTTTAGTCCAATCTGGTGGAATCATTTATGCCCTGAGTCAGCTGGTGGCACCTGGAGTCAGGATGACCTGAATTCTTATCCAACTCAGATACTTACTAACTTTGTGACCCTGAGCAAGTCCCCTAATCACTGCCTTCGTTTCCTCAACTGTAAAATGGGGATAATAACAGTCTGTTGTAAGGCTCAAATGAGCTAGTATTTGTTGTTGTTTTTTAAGTTCTTAGCACAATTTCTGAGACATAGAAGGCACTATATAAAAATACTTATTCCCTTCCCCCAAGGGAATCACTAGAAAGGGGGTAGTAGTATCTGTTAGGGTAAGTTTTGAGAGGTTCTCTGTTATGTCATGTATATACGCCCAAGGAAAACAAACAGAGCTCTTCATTGTTGTCACTACATTGACAGATATTGTACTCCAGAGCAGGAAATCACCACTACTTCTTTCTTCTTCCTTTGACTCTTACTGAATAATATATTACCTGAAGGCTTCTGTGACTCTACTATATCATTCTTTGGCAGATTCCTCCTCAAAGCATAAAGTTCCCACCTCTACAGGACGAGTCTCATTTTTTTTTTAAGCTTTGATTCTCCACTTGTCCTTTTCCTTCATTTCTCCTCTATTAACACTTTTCAATTTCCCATCTTTTTGACCCAGGCTGAGCCTCCCCTCTCCACTTCTGATCCCTTTTCCCACCTGATTTGTTTCCTTTAGAAACACTTAATTCTCTCTAACAACCTGGATTATAAACGGATGTTCTTTAAATCCTTTCCACCTTCTCCTCCAGATCAGCTTACATTTCTAATACAGATAACAGCCAACTAGCTGTATCAAGAATGCAAACGCTGCATACTCTTTGCAAATGATAGCACAATTTTCTTTATCCTCCATACTGGGTGAAATTTTCAGCCTTGATTTTTCAGCTAGATGTCAACTAATCCCAGGATAAACTGTTAACTGATAAGGTCTTCTGATGGTCTTCCCAGGGGCGCGTGCATTTTAGTAAGAGCTTTTGGAAAAATAAAAAGTCTTAGGAATAAATCTTTAATGATGGAATTTCAGTGACTAAGGAAAGGTGGCAGAGAGATATTTTGTGATGGGTGGGTGGGTGGGTGGGTGGGAAGGTGACTGCTTATTTCATTTACTTGTAAGACAAGTCCTATAGGCTGTAATATGTTAACGGGCAAGAGACCTTTGAGAGAAGGGCAACCAGGGAGGTAGGGAATGTGCAAAAAGGGTGATTTTTCACTCATCCACACTAATGAAGACAAGCAATGTCAGGGGTGATCCAAAACAACACATAATTCAAGGATTGCTTATTTTTTATTTCATAATGCATTATTGTAAAATTTCAGCATAAAGTGAGAGCATTTGTATGGAAATAACAGTTCCACTCTGGATTTCAGTTCTTTCCTAAACTTCACTAGGCTTTTCTCCAAACCTAGCTCTAAAACCATAATTCTGTCCAAATAATCAGTTGCATCTGTGATAGAGATCTCAACCCATCCCATTCTACTCAACCTATCAGATTCTTGTTCACGTCCTCTCAGTGTTCAGCAGAGGAGGGCTTACCCAGCATACTAGGGGCCTTCATCATTTTATAATCACCTCAGGATTTAGACACTTTGCAAAACCTTTATAACTTCATTATTGTTCCATCTGTCTAGACAGAAAAAGCAGCTGGTACAGTTCTTAGTATCTCACTTTTCTCCCACATCATTATCAACTCTCTTTTTTCAATGACAGTTTTTGCCTCTGGTAACTATAGTTCTTTTTGTTTGGTCTAAAGCCTGAAGATGGATAAAGGATCTCTTTCCCTAGCTTTTAAGCAGTTTTGAAGCACAAAAGAAATAAATTGAGTTTCTAGAGAAGAGATTATTTAATACGTAAAAAAAGTCAGTGCCACTTTTGTCTGCACTGACATTTCTAAGCTGAACTAAATGAAACATCAAGTTCCTCATATGAAGGTCCTCTGGTCTGCTCCATTTTTTCTGTTGAGGCTTGCTTCTTACATGTGCCATTCCTGGAAATTTAAAGAACACTGAAACTGTTTTAAGAAGATACTTGTAATTTGAGAATTAGCCTTTGAGTTCATGTAGATCCTAGAGAAAACCAACTTAGGAGAATAAGACAGTGGCCTGACTTAATTTTCATCAAGGTCATTAAGAAAAAAAGATGTGGTATGGCCAGATAATAGGTCATGTAAGAAAGATGTAGAGGTTTAAGTGTACTGCAAGTGTAATATGAGACTGCGTAACTTGGCAGCTACAAAAGCTAATTGGATCTTAAGTGGTGTTGAGAAGCATAAGTGTTCAGAACAAGGGATGTGAGAGGCCCACTGAACCCTACCTTGGTAGCTTCCACATCTAGAGGGGGTCATGCTCGGTTCTTAGTGCTGTATTTTAAGAAGGACAGTAAAAGGACAGTAAAAGCTGGAATGCTTCCAGAGAAGGGTGACCTACATAGTGAGAGGAATAGAGACCATACCATTCAAGAACGAGGTGAAGCAACTAGGGATATTTAGCCAAGAGAAAAGAAGACTTAGCTATCTATATTCAAGTATTTGAAGGACTGTTTTGTGGAAAAGGGACGAGGCTTGTTATGCTTGGCCCCAGAGAGCATGTGTAGACCCAGTAAAACAAATTTCCACACTGACCATGTTCGTTTCGCATTCTGTGTCTTTCATCTCTCTATCAGGAGGTGAGGGCATGTTTCATCGTTAGTTCTCTGTAATCTGATTGGTCATAGTGCTGATCAGAGTTCCTAAGTCTTACAAAGTTGTTTGACATTATAATCTTGTTTTTTTAAATAAATTGTTCACCTCGTTTTGCTCACTTCACTGTTCCTCAGTTCTTAGAAATCCTCCCAGGTGAAACCATCCCCTTTATTATTTCTCCTAGTGTAATAGTATTCCATCACATTTCTATACCATAACTTATTTAGCCGTTCCCCAGTTGATGGGCACCCCCTCCATTTTCACTTCCTTGCCATTGCAAAAAAGAGCTACTCTCAATATCATTGTACATCCTTGGAGTTTGTTTTGCTTAGAGCTAATCCTTGCTTTAACATACTGCCTTCCCTCTAGTTCCGCCTCTCTTCTGTGTTTCTCCTGTTTCCCTGTTGAATGAAATGCATTTCTGAATCCACCTCTGCATGCGTGTGCATGTGTGTGTGTGTGTGTGTGTATTCTTCCATCTTTGACCGGTTGAGATGAGAGTCTAGCTCCAATGCCAGCTCTTACCCTCACGCCCTCCTGCTTTGTACAGACGCACACACACTGATGAAGAGATAACTCCCCCTTCCCTCTCCAACTGTGTTCTTCTTCCTTTCTCTCTAAGACCATCAAGATGTAAAAGACCCACTCTCGGGCCTTCTGTTTAATTGAATTCCTTCTGTGGTCTTGAATGATAATAGGGCTCAAAGGGAACACATATAGCATTTTCCTCTGTTAGAATATCCTTGTTTAGTCATTTATGATTATTAACTCATGTTTATTTTTTTGTGTTTTTCTTGACTTCTGTATTTTCCTCTCAGAGTTTCTACACAGCTCTGGTCTTTTCATCAGGAATGCTTGGAAGTTCTAGTTTCATTAAAAATCCATTTCCCTGTTATAGAATTATACTTTGTTTTGCTAGATAAAGTGTTTTTGGCTATAGGCCTATATCCTTTGCCTTTTAGAATATAGTATTCATGCTTATTGATTCTTTAAAGTGGTGGCTGCTGAATCTTGTGTGACACTAACAGTGATTCCTCAGTACCTGCATTCTTTCTGTTTGTAGTAATTTTTTTTCTTTGACCTAGAAGCTCTGTATTTAGGTTAAAATGTTCCTGGAAATTTTTATTTTAGGGTTTCTTTTAGTGGTTGAGCAGTGGATTCTTTATCTTTCCACTTTGCATTCTGATTTTAAGAGATCTGGGCAGTTGTCTTTTATGATTTCTTGAAATATGATGTCTAGGCTCCCTTTTCTGATACTCCATTGATCTTAAATTTCTCATTATTTGTTTTCCAGCTTGGCTCTTTTTGCTATCGTAAATTTTCTTCTATTTTTTTTTTCAGTCTTTTGACTCTGTTTTAATGTTTCTTATTCTCCCATGAAATTTCAACAGGCACTTATTAAGCCTTTACTATGTGTCAGGTACTATGCTAGTTGCTGGTGATACAAAAGCAAAAATGAAATAGTCCCTATCATAAGGAGCTTACATTGTACTTTAAGAAACAACACATGGGGCAGCCAGGTGGCGCAGTGCATAGACCTCCAGCCTTGGAGTCAGGAAGACCTGAGTTCAAATCTGGTCTCATACACTTACTAGCTGTGTGACCCTGGGCAAGTCACTTAACCCTGATTGCATCTTCCAAAAAAAAAAAAAGCAATATAAGAAACAACACATACACAGATTAAATAAGTGTAAAATATATGCCCCTTCAACCTAAAAAAGAGAGACCATTTAAGAGAGAAGGTAGGTAGAATACTTAACATCAGGAGGAATCAGTAAAGTCCTCCTTTAGGAGGTTTCCCTTGAGTCAGGAATTCCAAGAGGTGAAGATGAATAGGGAGAGCATGGCATGTATGGAGGGACTAGCCATGCAAAGATACAGAGGCAGAACATAGAATATCATATATAGCATCATGACAGGCCAGTTTGGTATAAATATAGTATGTGTGAAATCATTCCAGGAAGAGGTTTGACCCAGATTGAGAAGGACATTAAGTGAGTTGGTATTTTATTCTAGAGGCACTAGGGAACCATTGAAACTTCTTGAAGAGGAGAGTTGCCTGGGTGGATCTGTGTTTTAGGAATATCAATCTGGTAGCCATGTGGAGCGGGGTTTAGAAGGAGGAGGGACTATGCTCAGGGAGGCCAGTAACGAAGGTATTAGGAGAGATGAAAAGAACCTAAACTAGGGTAGTGGTCATGTGAGTGGAAATAAGGAGAGAAATACAAGAGATACTGGGGAGGCAGAATCAACAAAACTTAGCAGCTGACTGGGTGGGGGGAGGAGGTATGAGTAAGAATGAATAAAGAGGTTAGAATGACACTGGGTTGAGAAGCCAGGTGACTGGAAGGATGATGGTTCTCTAAAAAAGAAAAAAGGTAATTAGAAGGAGGGGTGGGTTTGGGGGTGAAAGATAACAAATTATGTTTTAGACATGTTGGATTTATGGTGTTTCTAGATTATCCAGGTGGTTGATGTGGGACTGGAGCTCAGGACAAACGTTAGGGCCAGATCTGGTAGGAAGCATAGTCTACATGAGGGGGTAGAGCCTGGATATTGGTGTAACAAAGTGGACTTGCATCAGGCAGTAGGAGGAGAATGAGGAGAAAGTGATGTCATGAAAATGTAGGGAGGTGAGAGGGTGACAACAGTGACAAATGCTGCAGAAAGATCAGGAAGGTTAAGAACTTTTTTAAAAGACCATCAGATTTAGCAGTAAATTGTTAGTAAGAAGTTTTGGCTGAGTGGTAGAATAAGAAACCAGATTGCAAGGAGTTGATTGGAGGTAAGTAGGAAATGAGCCAGGGAGATCAGGAACAGAGGTACAGGATTGTAGATTGAGAGGATGGCAGGACCAAGTGAAAAGTTTTATAGGGAGAGCTGAACATGTTTATCGGAGCAAGGAAAGAGCCAGTGGATAAGGAACAACAAAATTAGGGAGAGAGAGGGGCTAATTGGGAGGGATAAGCCCTTCAAGGGAATGGAATAGAAACTCCTCCTGAGTCTGAGGTTGCAGGGCCTACTGTGGCTAATCTCTGGGCCAGTCTGAAAAATGCAAGTAATTTTGTGTGTTAAAATGACTTAAGGCAGAGGACATTTTGACAATTTCCAAAGTCTCTGAGTGAGCCTATATGTCCCAAGAAATTATCTTTCTTTGACCCATATCTTGAATATGTGTGTTTATAGGCTAGAACAGCATATTCAGCTCACAAGGCCCTTTTAGAGACAAAACAAGACTAAACATCTGTGTTAAAAACCAGGGTAAAGGCTGGAAAACAAGGTGGAGGTGGGGTAGGTATGGATATTGACTTCATTCTACTTTTCCATGGGAGTGTGCTTACCCAGAGAAGCCAAGAGGGCCATGGACTGGTGAAATAATGCTATGTTCTTTTTGACAAAGTTGAAAACAGACCTAGCATCTTGAAGGACTTTTACTGTTAAGGAATCAACAAAACTAGGGTGTGAACATTTATTTACCACTTATTCCAGCCTGTTGATTGAATTCTCTGGCCAAAAGTGAATTTGCTCAAATGGTAGAAGATCAAGAAAGTCCTTCAGTGTTCTCTTGGGATGATTCTGCCTTTAAAATTGCCTTGATCTTGATTGTTTGATCTTTTTTGTCTTAGTCAGTGAATAATTTTGATCATACCTGAGGAAAAGGTTTGGATAGACAGAATACTAGAATTTTTATTCCTGGGTCCATAACTTGACTATAAGACTTTGTGCCTCATTTTCCCCATCTATAGGCACATAGTAATAATACCTATTTCTTCTATCACAGGGCTGGTGTTAAAACATTAGATTTATATATTGATCAATCAATAAGCATTTATTAACCATCTACTATGAACCAGTGTAAGATTTGACGATACAGAGATAAAAGTGAAGCATTCCTACCCTAAGGAACTTATATTCTATTGAGGAAGAGGATGTATACACAAATGAGCATATGGAAAATAAGTCAATGTACTTTTTTTTAAGAGAAGGTGCACCTGACTGGAGGCATCAGGAAAGACTACATGTAGGTGTGGCTTGAGCAGAATTTTGAAGGAAATGAAAGATTCCAAAAGTCTGTGTTAAGGTGAGCATGCATTGTAGGAATGAGGAACAGTCCTTGTAAAGGTATGGGTGGATGATGGAAGATGGAGCACCATGATGGTTGGATTGTAGAATGAGGGAAGAGTCAGAGTATATAATAAGATGGGTAAGGTAGGTTGGGGTCATGTTGTGGGAGAGGGGCTTTATAAACTACAGAGAGTTTATCTTTGATCCCTGAGTCAGCTGGGAGCCGTTGGAGCTTATTGAATGAGGGAGTGATATGGTCAGATCCAGAATTTAGTAAAATCATTTCCATTGCTGTATGGACAATATATTAGCATAGGGAATGATTTTAATCAGGGAAAGAGGATTTAATTTTCAGGAATAAAATAGGAAACTATTACAATAGTTCAGACAAGAAGTGATGAGGGCCTGAACTAGGGAGCTATCAGTGGTCAAAAAGAGGACAATATAAGAGATAATTGTGTAGAGGTAGAAACAGCAAGATTTGGCAACTGATACATGGGGTAAAGGAAAGTGAAGAATCAAGGATAATTCTGAGATGGTGAATCTTGGTGACTGGGAGTGCTTTGGGACTTGCGGCAGAAACACAGAGGCAGGTTTTGGGGAAAAGATAATGAATCTAGCTTTGGATATGTTGAATTTGAAAGGACTCCAAGACATCCAGCTTGAAATGTCCTGGAACTGCACATTGAGAGCTCAGGGGAGAGATGAGGACTAGACAGGTAGATTGGGAAGTCATGTACAATATAGGAGGGCGTAGCAGTTTCAGATTAAGTCAGCAAAATGAGGGCTGGCCTAGTCATTAAATGCAATATCTGAAAGTGGCGTTGATAGAATAATGGAAGAACAAAAAGGCACAGGAGTGTGTTGGTGTTCTAATAGGATGATTCAGCCTCAACTTTGCCTCCAGAGTTTGAGATAGGAAATATTTAAACAAATATAAAAGAGCATCATTAGCGCTGTTTGCATGGTTCAGCACTCACCTTTTCGATTTGTTTAGTCATTTTTAGTTGTGTCTGACTCTTCAAGGCCCCATTTGGGGTTTTCTTGGCAAAGATCCTGGAGTGGTTTGCCATTTCCTTCTCCAGCTTATTTTACAGATGAGGAAACTGAGGCAAACAGGGTTCAGTGATTTGCCCAGGGTCACATAGCTAGTAAACGTCCTGATGCCAGATTTGAACTCAAGAAAAGGAGTCTTCCTGACTCCAGGCCTGGAGCTCTATCCACTGCACCACTTAGTTTCCCTATCTCTTCAGTTAGTTGGCAGTTATTTCTTTAGAAGCTGCTATGTCAAAGCATTATGCCAAGTATGGTAGTAAATTTTAAAAAGAAAAAAACACTAAACATAAGCAGCCTAAGGTACAGTGTGGCTTAGTGCACAGATCTGCCTTCAAGTCTGCCTTTGACCATACTGGCTCTGTGACCTTGGACAACTCTAAGACTATACACATTGCCAACATTACCTCCCAAGGTTTAATTATCTGATCATTTAGGGTGAGGAAATTATCTCAAGACCCAAGATCTTTGAGTAGAACTTTTGGAAGGTAGAATTTTTATGCAGTGAGGCTTCATTAATAGTATCCTGTGTGAGAAATTTAGGAGTGGAACAGATGTAGAGATTGGCAGACAAAGGTCTGTTCTTCTCGTCCTTCTTTCCCCTCACCACAGTCACAGGCTAATCAATGACTAACATACAAATGTTCCAGTGTCTTCTCGGTTTGACCTTCTGTCTTTCTCACACCACCTTCTCCTTCATCTTTCTTTCACAGAAGTTAGGTAGAGGATGTAGTGACCAAACTCCACACCATCATAAAATAGAGATTTATTTACAAAAGATAGCATCCCATCAAAGAACTCAGTATCTTGTTGGGAAAATAAGAAGACTAGTTCATGAGGCACATTGGTGAAATGGAACCAGAACAGAATTGGGAGTCAGGAGCCTGGGATTCTAATTCTTACTCTGACATTAACACACCGTGTGTGTGACCTTGGGTAAATCATTTAACACCTTGAAGCCTCAGTTTCCTCACGTGTAAAATAAAGGTTTGTCAAGTGGATCAGGTGATCTATTTCTTAGGTCTTTTCTGGTTTGATGAAATTAATTCTTCAAATTCTTAAAAACGCTCTATCCATGTACTCTATCTACTAATGCAGGTCACAAGTCCTTTGTAAATAGAACTTGATGAATAATGATGGCAAAAAAAGTAAATCATCTAGTTGCCAACCTTCTGCTGATAAATCTTGCCACGCTTTAGCTAGACTGATTTTCAGAAAATGAACTGTCAATGGACCTTGACTCAAAGTTTTCCCAGCTTGGTAGGCAGTGCTAAAACTTGTTTTCTTTTGGCATAGTTTTTGAGAACCCAGGGTCATCTAACATCATTATAAGGCATCCAAGTAGGACTTTATTGAAGGTCTAGGAACACTGAAACCCAGTAATGTTAAGTGGTGTGGTACAGACTATAAGAACAATGTGAGTTTCAGAGATAGATTAACCCCGCCTTCTAGCTTTACTCCTTTATCCTTCACTAGCCCCCATTTCTTTAGCCTGTGTTCTATCATTTTCTTCTTGTTGATAAATTGCTGTGTTATTATGCTCAAGCCATTTCAAATGTGTATTTTGCATTTCCTAATTAGATTATAAGTCATTCAAGGACAGAAATTCTTTCTTAAAACTGTTTTCTCCCTCTTCTCCCCAGTTATGGCATTTAATACAGAGGTTTGCAACACAGTAAAAAAATTTTAATTTTTATCAATTATAGAATAATCTTGTTGCAAAATAAATACTACCTACCTCAGTGAATGTTTTCTTTTTGCTTGTTTCTCAGCTGCTTAATATGTGAATAAAAGGTATAATCATATGAAGCCTGCGTTGGCCTAATCCCAGGAAGGGAAGGAGTGCATTCCAGGCATGGGGGCAGCCTATAGCAAAGACATGTAGAGATGGGAAATAGAGTGTTGTATGTGAGAAAAAAAGAAATTAATACTTTGACTGGACTCTAGAATGTGTGAAGGGGATTAATGTATTCTATACCTGGAAAGTTAAGTTGGAGCTAGGTTGTGAAAAGTCTTAAATGCCAGTTGGGTTTGTATTTGATCTTAGAGGAAATGGAGGGCAACTGCAGTTTCTTGATCAGGAGAGTGACATGGATCTGTGCTTTAAGGATGTCACTTTGGCAAATTTTTGCAAGAAGGATTGGAAAAGGAAGAGAGGAGATCAGTCTTAAAGCTATTGAAGTAATCTGAGTGAGCACTGATGAGTGCCTGAACTAAGAGCATAGCCATGTGAATGGAAAAAAGGCAGGTAGTCTAGAGGATGGATTGGCAAGATTTGGCAGAATGAACATACTGGATTGTGGGGTGATGGAGGAGAATGAGGAGTACAGGATGACTTCAAATTTTCCAGGGATGGTACCAGTGCCCTTGTTCAGAAGAGGGGTTGATCATGAGTTCTGTTTTGGATGTATTGAGTTTGAGATGCCTAAAGGATAGCCAACCACTAAGAATTATTTTGAAAATCCCTATTGTATCAGTTCATTTTGGAAAAGTTTCTACAGTGCCTTATTCTTCCCTTCTGTTTTTCTAAGTAGAACATACTCTGAGTTAATCTTTAATTGCTAAGGATCTTGTATGGCTTTTAGGTCATCTTTTTGGATATGAATTCTGGTTTTGGTTTTTTGTTTTTCTTGTTATTGTTATTGGAGGTTTTTTTTATAAAGGCAGTCAGGGTTAAATGACTTGCCCAGGGTCACACAGCTAGTAAGCATCTTGAGGTCACATTTGAACTCCAGGTCTCATGACTTCAGGGCTGGTGCTTTATCCACTGCACCATCTAGCTGCCCCGAATGAGTTCTTATTGTATTTGTGTGACTGTGGATGCAGGTGGTATCAGAGATTGGTATGAATATATGCTTGACCCTAAGATATCCCCTAGAAATTGCTGAGATTTATTTGGGACAAAATCTTGCCTAGGATCTTGTTTTCTTGTGATTCGTCTTTCACATACCAGGCTTGGAAATAGTTGAAAAGTTTTGAATTTCCTACTCAGATGCTCGGACTCTTAAGTTTCTAGAGGTACACGAAATATTTCTTCTTGGTCACTGACTATCCCAATAATAGCTCAACACACTGAAAATAGCAAGCAGGTGCCTAATAAAGGTTTGTAGAGTTAATGAATTAAATAAATAAATGAAATGCCACCAACATTACCTCCCAAGGTTTAATTATCTGATCATTTAGGGTGAGGAAATTATCTCAAGACCCAAGATCTTTGAGTAGAACTTTTGGAAGGTAGAATTTTTGTGCAGTGAGGCTTCATTAATAGTATCCTATGAGAGAAATTTAGGAGTGGAACAGATGTAGAGATTGGCAGACAAAGGTCTGTTCTTCTCGTCCTTCTTTCCCCTCACCACAGTCACAGGCTAATCAATGACTAACATACAAATGTTCCAGTGTCTTCTCGGTTTGACCTGTCTTTCTCACACCACCTTCTCCTTCATCTTTCTTTCACAGAAGTTAGGTAGAGGATGTAGTGACCAAACTCCACACCATCATAAAATATAGATTTATTTAATGGGCCTATCCCATATTAATCGATTGATCTAAAAGCATTTATGGAGTGCTTACTATGTGTCAGGTATTATGCCAAGATCTGGGGATATAAAGAAAGGTAAAAACAGGCCCTGCCCTTAAGGAGCTCAGATTCTAATATGTAAATAGCTGGGTTATGCAAGATATATACAGAGGAGATAGGAAGTAATTTCAGAGGATAAGGCATGCCCCTGGAGGAACTGGGAAGAGCCACTCTCAGGAGGTAGAATTTATACTGTCTTGTAGAAAGCCAGGGAAACTAAGAGGTGGTGGTGAATCAGGGGAGCATCGCAGGCAGGAGAGACAGACAGTACAAAGTCATGGAAGGCAGGAAATGGAGTGTTTATATGTGAGGAACAGCAACTAGGCCAATGTGGCTGGATTGTAGAGAATGTGTGGGAAGGGAATAAGGGTTAAAAGACTGGAAAGGCAGGAAGGGACCAGGTCATGAAGGGCTGTGCATTTCAAGCTTCTTTATATTTGTTGCTAGAGGTAATAGGGAACTACAGTCGTTTATTGAATAGGGAGTGAGAGTGGCATAGACCTACACAATAAGAAAACTCACTTTGGCATCTGAATGAAAAATGGATTGGAGTGGGGAGATATGGGACAGCTAGGTGGCACAGTGGATAGAGCACTGGCCCTGGAGTCAGGAGGACCTGAGTTGCGGTCTCAGACATTTGACACTTACTAGCTGTGTGACCCTGCGCAAATCACTTGTCTCCATTGCCTAGCCAAAAAATAAAAAAAAAAAGGAATGGGGAGAGACTTGAAATGGGGAGATGAATTAGGAAGCTATTGCTGACATTTCAGGTGAGAGGTGATGAGGGCATGAACTAGGATGATGGCTATATGAATGGAGAAAAAGGATATATGTTGTTGTTGAGTTGTTTCAGTCATCTCTGACTCTTCGTGACCCCATTTTGGGGTTTTCTTGGCAAAGATACTGGAGTGGATTGCCATTTTCTTCTCCAACTCATTTTACAGATGAAATGCTGAGGCAAACAGTTAAGACACTTGCCCATGGTCACACAGATAGTAAGTATCTGAGATCTGACTTGAACTCATGAAGGCATATATGTATATATAAACACACACACACACACACACATATACACATGTGTATATATGTATATACACATACATATCAATCATTAATGTATATCACAATCTCTATTACCAGCACATCCATATAGACAGAGATGGCCTCTAACTCTATCTGTCTTGTCTATCTGGGCGTGCTGTTAAATACTTAATAACTGACTCGCCAAAAATCCATGACACACTTTGAAGTTTAATTTTCATTATTAACACTTTTCTGTCACTTTCTTAAGTCTAGATAATCAACAAAACAATAAATTGTGCCTTGATTTATGGCATTTGCCAATTTGCGAGATGTAAGTGCTCACACTGAAGAATTTAACAGGCTCTCAAACTAGCTGGCTCCAGCATATGGGAGAAATGTTGTAGGAAAATAAATCAGAAGACTTGGCAATGGACTTGGTATTACCAAAGTGACTGGTTTTGGTCTTAGGAAACATTTCCCACCTCCTCCAGTCCCAATCAAATAAGCCTCAGTGTGAAGAGGCAACTTCAGTATAGTGAAAAATGAGTTTATCGTATCCTTCTGAAGGTCACTGTCGACTGAGGGAGAATTAGATGGGAAATGGTATACAGGCAAAACTGAAAGGATACTGCTTGGGAAAGGTAGCCATGAATGATGGGTTCAGCTTATCTAAAGGGCAACTGGAGGGTACTAAGCACCTCAAAGTAAGAGAATGGCGCTGAAAACATCCCAGGAGAAGAGAGAAAGGACACCAAATGCAAACTATATACTTCACAGCTTGGTCTCTGTCTGGCCCTGAACATCAGGGTCCTCTGATGATCTGTTTAATGTTAGTGTCCCTGTTTTGAATTTTCCACCTATTTGTTTATTGCAACAATGTGTCTTTTGGGGACTGGCCAGTTTGTTTTGTTTTGTATGCCTACTTTTTAACTCGGGGCAAGACATCACATTAAGTAATGACATTCCCTTATTTTTACTCACCTGTGAAATAGCATTTTCCCAAGGTTGCCATTCATACAAGTGATATATGATGATTGTAATATTTTACAAATTACATTGGGTGGAAGCTATAATTTGGAAGTTATTTCCATGGAATATGTATTCAAGGAATATAGATAGTTTGAATATTTTTTATAAAAATGTCATGATTTCTCTAACAATTAGAAAACTCAAATTTGTTAATGGTAATATCTTTCATTCTAATCAAAGGCAAACAGTAAGATGAAAATGGCAGCAAAAATACTGAAAACAATAATTGTTGTTCTCTGATAGCTGGACATATATATGTATATGTATATATAAATAAACTAGGTTTTTAAATTGTATTTCCCTTCCCACTTTTTTGTTGTTGTTGTTTTCCCCTGTAGTAAAACTGGGTGGTATATAACCAGACTGTTGTTTTTTCCCCTCCCCCTGCCTTTTTTAAACCCTTACCCATTTGGCATTTTTTGCCTTTTGGCAGGCATTTGTTTTGTTTTCTTAGAAGTTTCCTGCTTAATAAAGCTGGTCTGGCTACTCAGACTGCAGAAATTCTCAGTTCATGATGCAGCAGGTCAAGTCTGAATTCCTGGGCAGAATTAGAATTATAAAGGCATTTAATAATCAGTGCCCTAGGATCTCCATTTTTTTGGATGGAGCTAGAGGAACTAGAAGTAATCCAGCGTTCCTTTACAAAATAACAAACAAATGCTTAACGTTGTTTCCTTAAGGGCTATCTGCCCTTGAGTAGCTTTCTAGGGAGGTCAGGATTGAGTGGAATTCAGGGTTCTAAGGGATATCATGTAAACTCACAGATACACACATGCAGTAAACTGGGTCCAAAAATGGGGGGAAAAAAGAAAGGACAGAATGTTCTCTGTTACAAAATGTTCATTACAGGAGGGACCTGAAGGTGAGGATTGGGCTGAGATGGACTGGAAAGTGGAGGAGGAGGAGCAGGAGGAGGCTAAAAACTGGGTAGGGCAGGACTGGGGTTAGAAGCAGCAGGCTAAAACACAATCCTGGGAGAGCTGTCTGACCCCAGCCTGGGTGTCACCCTGCCCTGCCCAACTCAGCTAGCTTCGTTCTTTCCACCTCCCGGCTCTTGGCTCACTCACCTCAACAGAGCTAGCCAACCACCCAGTTCTCCAGCTCAGCTTCCCATCTGAGGAGCTGTGGCTGGGACCATAGGGATTCCCAGGGTTGATATATTTCACACATGCGTGCACCAGGATACAAAGACAAATTGAAGGACGGAGGACAGGCTAAGGTATGTCCATTTGCAAAGAATTGTTCTCAAAAGGAGAGGCAAGGGAAGGCAGGAGAGAGAGATTGGGTAGAGAGCCAGATTGTCATAAACTGTTAGTACTGTGTTACCTCTAAATAAGCCTCCTTACTTTGTGACATGAAGAGTGAGAGAAACAAATAGATTTCCTCTACAGGTCTTTGTTTTGGGTTGTTGACTTTTTCCCTTCTATTCTCTTAACTCTGAAGATCTAGGTATGTTCCTGAGAAGGGGAAAAATATTTTACTACTGCCTTATATTTTACCTTCTTTGCTCCCAGATTCGCCCACCTGCTCTTGAAATTAAAGCTTGGGCTAATTCAAGAATGTCTGAATGAGTTCTTAACTATAAATGTAATGTTTATATGATTTTTGAAGTCATTTTTGAGCCATTGTTATGTTCATGGCACTTGTCTGTAAATACTTTGAAAGTAGTTTAGTTTGGGTTAATTTTTTTAAAACAATTGGATGAGAATAAGAGAAAAAGAAAGGGATTCCGGTTGTACTTCCTTAAAGAAAATAAAAGGTTCTTTTTGTATGTGGGGGAATGGAATATTGGGTGATGACACTGAATTTTTTGTTAAACTTCAATAAACCATGTTTTAAAAACAAAGGATTGAGGTTGCCCCAATGCTTCTCATGTGCCTTTTCAGCCCAACTTGAGAGTGTTCTATCCTAGCTTTGGCTCTTCCTGGTCAGGACTCTTTTTCTAGTTCTAGTGCAATCGTCTCCTCCTACATCTTGCACCCCAGAGTCTAGCTGCTTCACATCCCAAATCTAGAGACTAGGTTTCTGAAGATAGCATTTGTTTTCAAGATTACTATAGATAACCAAGATGGTGACATGTCTTATATATTATTTATCTAACACAGTGTTTATAAGGGAAATGTGATGTTGGAGGGATTGGGAATGCAAAAAAAACAGGCAAGCAAGAGGGAAGGCAAAAGAACTTGGGTAGATAGAATTTTTTAAAAATATATTATAGTTTTAAAATAAAGTGTTTAAGGTAAGATCATATGTTGCTACTCAGGCTTTACTCCTCCAAAATTATTTCTCAAATGATGTGATCAGAAAATTTTATCAACTTATTTATGGTATCGGATCATCACACTTTCTGTACACTGAGAGAAGTACAGCTCTGTTTTCAAATGCAGAAATGAGAGCATTTTGGATTTCCTGGAAATACTTCTCTTTTCAGAAGAGAAAGATGAAGGCTCCTCCTGACTAGTCCCAGAGGACTACGAGTAGAGTTCTAAAATTGTTTTTAGTATATCCTTAGTGGTTTCTTCTTTCTCAGGTTTTGGGTCATTTTTGGGGGGGGTTGACCTGTTTCTTCTAATTTGGGGATTATTAACACTAAAAAATACTGGATTCTTTCAAGTTCAGCAGCCTGCAGCTCCATTTGTAACCATTAAAGACATTTAAAAGTAAATCCAATTAGTAATTTTGTCATTATCATTTGAATAAATTATACTTTTAAATTTCATATACTAGCTAGGAGACACAGTGTGGATAGTGGATAGAGAGCTAACAAGCATCCAGAAAACCTAGGTTCAAGGCAGTTAGGTGACGCAGTGGATAGAGCACCCACCCTGGAGTTTGGGGGACCTGAGTTCCAATCCAGTCTCAGATACTTATTATCTCTGTATCCCCGGGCAAGTCACTAACCTGGATCATCTCCCAAAAGCAAACAAAAAAGATCTAGGGTCAAGTCCCACTTCTTCCATGCATTCGGCTATATGACACTGGTCAAGTAAAGCTCTTCAGAGTTCCAGGGATTCTCTAAAACTATATATTGCAGTATAGCAGAAGAGTTAGTAATCTGTATTGGTAAAAGAAGTTTCTTCAATGTGATTTTCCTGAAGCACCGAAAATCATAGGCCTGGACCAAATAAATAAATAAATACTAGGTAAAATAGTCTTGTGAGTGAGCCAGGGGATATAAAGCGTATTATACTTTCCCAAACTAATATATTTTTCAAATCTGTAAAAGGTGCTGAAAAAAAGTTTTGAATTATATTAGTTTTTCCCAAAATTTTCTGAAGGAAAGATTTTTTTTTTGCCTTGTAGCTTCAAAATTTTCAGAAATACTGCATCTTCAGTTTAGAGGAATGAAAGTGGAATTGAAAATGTACCAGCCTTCTTAACACTATCATTTCTTAATTAGCTGTCCGCACTATTATGACATCTATTGTTTTAGAAATTAATTATATTAGTTCTTCTTCTACTACTACTTGTTTTAGAATGTACCCCAGCTGTCAGAGATGCAAAATGTTCTTTTACTTAGGCATTATTTTTTCTCAGTGAGCAATCATTTGATAAATATTCCATAACACACTGAAATCATGAATGAATGAATGCATGAATGAATGAAAAAAAATCTACTAAATGCCAAGCACCTTGCTATGTACTGAAGGTTCAAATGGGAAAACAAGGTAGTCTCTACTTTCAAGGAGTTCCCATTCTAATGGGGCAGACACTAGTGATGGCACAAAGTGGGTTATAATAAAGATTCAGACTTGCTGCTGACTCCCTTATTATGTGCTGAACATCAGCGCCTGGATGCCCTATGGCTCAGTATGTGAGGCTTACTTAGAATGACCCATAATTTCCTTAGTGTGGGTTTACTCCTGGTGCCCATCTGAATACTCTCATGCCTTCTTAATTCTATGCCATTCTTGTCCAGGTTTTACCATGAATTCTTCACATGTAATCCACAAAATGCATTTGAAGGAGAAACTTACTCTTGTTACTATATTTCACATGTATCATTGTACCTGAGCTATAGATCATCACTGTATGACCAGCCATTTTTTTGTCCTCAGTTGTAAGTTTTTTATTCCATTGATCACACAAAGGTCATTGCTGAGAACATACTGCAGGCTACTTACACCCTCCATTCATCTTTCCAATGCCTTTGGAGTTGTCAATAATTTTAGTTCTTCTGTTATCCCATCTTGGACGCTGGCTGTGTAAACTCCATGAACCTCATTTTCCTCATCTGTAAAATAAAAGAGTTGGTCTCTTTGACCTCTAAGGACCCTTCTAGCTCTTAATTTGTGATTCTATGTTGCTGTGTTCCACAGAATTCTCTTAGCTGTATGGTATTACTGGGAGAACAGGGGTGTTAAAGACATGAGCTGTTGTAGTGTCGGGCAGTTTGAGATAATTGAAAACATTAAATAATTTCTCAAATGAGATCCAGCTTGGGTGAGCATTCCAGAGCTTTTGTTTTGTTGGCATAGCCTTTGCAAGCCAAGGATTACCACCATATCACAAGGACGCATCATAGTAGAGATTTTAGAAGAGGTATGACTTGGGCTTTCTGCAGGATACAAAAGTTGAAGAACATGGCTCCCCATCTGGTTTCCTGGGTTAAGAACTAAAATTATTGTGAGCATCTGTTGTGGCTGTAGCACTATCCTCTATGCTATAGACAATACAAAAGCATCCTGACATAGTAGGTGGTAGTCCCACCTCAGATACTTAACTGTCTGACAATGGGCAAGAAGCAACTTCTCAGAGCATCAATTTCCTCATTTGTAAAAAGAGGATAATAATACTTGAATTGCCAGCCCTACCAAACATTTAAGCACTATAGAAATGCAAATTATTGGTGGTGGTGGTGGTGGTGGTATTATTATTATTATTATACCTGGTTTAGGCCTTTGAGGAGCTTAAAGAATCAGTCAATCAACACAAATTATTGAGAGCTTCCTTTGCACTCTGTACTGTGCTAGGTGCTGGGGACATACAAAGACAAAAATGGAAACAAAGTTGGGCCCCAAGCAACTCACGTTCTATCTGGGCATACAGATATATTCAAAATAGATGTAAAATAGGTACAAGGTGATTAGGGGAGACCATATTAATGGCTGAGGGCATCAGGAAAGGCTTTATGTAGAAGGTGGGTTTGAGCTGATCCTGGAGGGAAACTTGGAATTCTAAAGAAGACCACCATAACACTGAGGATGACACATAATGGAATGATTGAGTCACAAAATAGTAAGAGCTGGAGACAAACTTAGAGATCATATAATTTAGCCTTTTTATTTCATGAATCGGGACTTGTCAGGGTGGGACAGCTGTCCCAGCTGCCATGAATGGCAGAATTGAAGAGATAGAACTGATCCAGAACTACCCCAACAACACTGGGGCACTTAGGATATCCACACCTCTTTGCACCTGTATTTTTACCCCACTGCTAAGTACACAATGCAAAGATTCACCTGATGGCTTCAGTGAATTACTAAACCAAGGACACTGTGTTCCATTTCTCTGTAAATTTCCTAATTGCAGATCCTTCATTTCAAAAGGCTAAGCTCGAATGATCTTTAAATAATTTCAGATATTGAGTTCATGATATTTCTAAATACATTTACGCATAACTATTTTCCACAGAAATAGAAAATATTTCAAAATTTTAAATTATTATAAAATGACTTATTAACATTAGTAACAGCAATAACATTTATTATTTGTTGTTGTTCAGTCATTTTTCAGTCATGTCTGACTCTTCATGATCCTGTTTGGGGTTTTCTTGGCAAAGATACTGAAGTGGTTTGCCATTTCCTCCTCCAGCTCATTTCACAGATGAGGAAGCTGAGGCAAACAGGGTCAAGTGACTTACCCAGGATTATACAAGTGGTGTCTGAGGCCAGACTTGAATTTAGGAAGATGAGTCTTCCTGACTTCAGGCCCAGTGCTCTATTTACTGCCCCAGCTAGCTGCCCATTTATTATTATTAATTTCTTCCTTAATTCCTTAATTCTTAATTCTTCATTAATTGCCTCATCATTTTGTCATGAAAAAACTAAAATGACCATGTCAGTTTCAATAATATTCCTTCCTTATTTAGATGATTAATTTCAGACATATTTTGAGGCAAATAGGCCTCATCCTTGTTAATACAAAATGATCATGCCAGAAATATTAATATTTGCCAATACACTTGACCTTTTTGTGTATTGTTTGTTCTTCTGGCTCCTTTGTAAGCCCTACTGTGTGCTTGAAAAGGAAAAAAAAACTCCAAGAGAATGCTTAGGATTTTTTATTTCACTGAAAAGGAAAAACTGAGGATTCTGTGAGGGCAAATGCCTGCCTTCCTTGCAAGTAAGAAAGCATCTTCTGTTTGACTGCATCTCAGTCATGAGCTCTTCTACCCAGGCCTTTACACTCTCCAGGCCCAGCTGGGTGTGGGCTACAAGAACAGCTTGCTACACAGATTCCTTTGCAGTAAATCCACTAGTGTTTATTAAGCACATACTGCTTAATACCTCAGCACGGTCACTTTGACATATATTATCTCATTCAGTCCATACAACATCTTGATAATAGCCAACATTTAGTTATAGAGAGCTTTAAGGTTTGCAAAGCACTTCACAAATGTTATCTTATTTAATCCTCACAACAACCTTATGAGGTAGGTGTTATTATTATACCCATTTTTTTTTTAAACAAATGAGGGAACTGAGGGTGCGTGTCTGAGGTGAGATTTGAACTCAGGTCTTCCTCACTTCCAAGTCTGTTCTATCCACCGTACCACCTAGCTAATCTCGATGAGGCAGATAGGGTAGACGTTATTATCTCTATTTTTGCGGAGGAAACAACTGTCACAGAGTGACTAATTAACTTGCCCCAGGTCAAATGACTAGTAAATATTACTGCTGGGCCTTGAGCCCAGGTCTCCTATCTCTTACCATTACTTCATGCCCCCTTAGTACTTTTCCCCATGATGCATGCACATGAAGTGTTAGCAGTATGTGATAATATATGACAAATAGGTCCCCTGAATGAACTCCTGCAGCATAGACTATTAATGTTATGGAAATTTGGAAGAAGGATAGGCCACTGTGGGCTGGGGTGGCTAAGAAGGCTCAAAACTCCCATTTTTTGCTCATGTCTCCTCACTTCTGCCTTCACTTTCCCCCTCCTCCAGTTAGTGCTGCTTTCTACCATTCATTCTCACCCCCTATCCATGTTCAGGGTCTTGTTACACTGTCCCCCTCCTCCAGCCACAGGAACTAGGGAATGGTTGGCCGCTGCTGCTTAGGGGATATTTTCAAGTTCCCCCCATACCATGGAATTAATCCAATCATGGATGCAGCCTCTCTTCTTAAAAGAAAAACAAAAACAAAAGGAAACCACCAGAGTATCGACACCCTGGCCTGCCGCCCAGCAGCCAATTTCTGCACTTAAGGAAAGGAGAGCTATCAACCTGACAGGTAGTGCACTGTAGCTGGCACTCCTGAGCGTGCCAGAGGAAGCCCCACTTAGCTTAGTCAGTGGCCTATGAAGTCCAGCCTCAAGCAGTGTCCATTCGATAGAAAGGATTAACAAATATTTTCACAGGGTGCGTCCAGAACTGAATAGTCAAGGTCACTCTGGTGCAAAAAGAACACACGGTGTCAGTGAGTTCTAGTGTCTCAGATCAAGTAGCCCTTCTTGGCAGCATTAACAAAGAACAAAAAGACTGTCATAACCTTTAACTGTTGTTATTGGATGTGCTTTTACCGTAGTTTAGTGAAGTTTCTAGACTGATTTCCATTTGGAGGAGATTACTTTGAGCCCTGAGCCAAGCTGACATTTTCTGTGGATTGGGAGCCATGCCCAGGGTGCTTCCCTACCCTGCTTAAAACTGACCCATGTTGCTGTACTTAATTAGTTCCACCCGAGGAAGGAACTGATACTCACACGGAGCCTTCTGTAGCCCTGGGTTTTCCTTCCCAGATAGGAATAAAATTGCACAAGTAAGCCTAAATCTTTGTCACTGGTATCCTTTGTCAGAGGTGGAGAAGTCTTCTGTTGGTAATGTAGCAGGTATGCCACATTCTTCAAAGCCGTGATTGCCCTCCACCCCATCTCACACACTTTGAATTTTTAACCTAATCGCTTTCCAACTGGTTAGCCTAGTCAGTATTTTCTTTCAGATAATTGCTTTGCAGAGAAAAATAAATCATCACTGGAAGGATATGAAGAAAGTCACACTATAAACCAACCAAACAGTATTAGCTGCTCATTATTTTGTGTGACATATGGTTTAGGAGATAACTTTCTTCCTATATTGAGGCATCCTTGCAATGTTGTTGTTTTTCTGAGTTTTTTTTTTTTATTGGTGGAAATTCAGGTTTAAATTTATCAGTAAAGTTGTTATCTGGCTTTAAAATCAGTGCATTGTCATTTGCTAACTTCACTTACTAGTTTTTAGTCAACTCTAGCTGAACAATGGTTGAATCAGTGACTATTATATTTGTTTAACTGCTGTAAAGTAAGGTTGCAACAATAGATGCTTATACTTAAATGGGCCTGCAGAGCATTGGTGCCCTATCAATCATTCAGAGATTTACCTCCTGCTGTCCAGTCTGATGGACAATTCTGCTGATGTGGATATTCAGCAAGAAGGGATCAGGAAGGACAGATGATGGATAAAGACAGTCTTCTGTCTAGAGAGGAAATCGGAGAAATCCTTTTAAAGAATTTCTTTGTCATGCTGTCACAAGATTAATTATGCTCGTGTGAGAACAACTTTTTTCATTTGATTAAAAAAAAAAAAAAGACATTATCCTTTTGACTTGTGACAGAGGGTTTCCAAAGAAAGAAGGTTGAAAGATTTCAGGAACATTATTCTGTTGTCTTTTAAGCATCCTTCAAGACTCTTGGATTACACCCATGACATTGTGAGGTTCAACCAGTAATTAATAAATCAGGCATTTTTATTTGAAGGCTCTCTGAAGGAAAAAAAAAATGAATGTGTTCAGTCCTTCATCCTCTCTCCCATTAGCCAGTATTTCTCAAATATTTTCCCCTGAGTTTATACAAGTTAGTTAAAAATAATGTTACTGTACAGTATGTTATAATTAAACAAAAGTTTAGAAAAATGGTATCTTGTGTCAAGAATGAAGACGTTATGGATACATGAAAAAAATGCCACAAAATTTTACTAAGTAAATGTATGAAGAAACTGTTGGGTCATATGCACATATTACAAAATATCAGATAGTTTCCGTTTCAGAAAGGCTATTCTGAAAAACTTCTACTTGGGAATTCATTTAGTTCATTTTGAAAATCAAAATTATATTTGTCACTTCCCTTACTTAAATAGATTCTAAGTATTAAACATCTCAATTTTGGTAAATATCTCTGAGTCCGTAATTGGAAGACTTTGGTATCAAAAGCAGTATTATTTCATTGAAGTAATTTTTCTAGATAGGAATCTTGTTCTTTATGTTTCCAAAATTAAGAACATTTCCATTTCTAAAATTTAAAAACTTAGAAATCATCTAGTCCCATCTCATTTTACCAGTGAAGAAACTGAAGCTGAGAAAGATAAGTGACTCATTCAAGGTCAAATAGTAACTTGTAGGGCCAAGTAAAATTTAAACTAAGAAGCTTCAAAAGCAGTTTTCTTTCTACTAAATCACACTGCCTGCAGCGTGTTAAATAGCTCCTTGGCTTTTAACACAAGATATACTGTCCATACTTTAGTTTTGTTTTGTTTTGTTTTGTTTTTTTTTGGTGACTTGAGGTCAATCATTATAGTATAGTGTGAAATAATGGAAATAGCAATGAATTTTTAATCAGAGGACCTGGATTCAAATCCTAGCTCTGTTACTTATTATTTATATGATCATGTATGTTATTTTACTTTTCTGTACCTGTTTCCTTATCTTTACAGTAAGGACATTGAACTTGATCATCTCTCAGGGTCCATTCCTAAATCTGTTTTCCCCTGTTACTGAGACCCATTGAGATATGCAGTCATTTGCTTTTACTGCGGCTTTTAGGGCAGGTAGATGGTGCAGCGAATAGAGTGCCAAGCCTGGAGTCAGGGAGACTTGTCTTCCAGAGTTCAAATCTGACCTCAGACACTTACTAGCTGTGTGACCTGGAGCAAGTTACTTCACCCTGTTTGCCTCAGTTTCTTCATCAGTAAAATGAACTGGAGAAGTAAATGCCAAACCACTCCAGTATCTTTGCCAAGACAACGCCAAATGGGGTCGTGAAGAGTAGGACATGACTGAATAACACTTGCTTTTATTTAACAACTTTGTATATATTTGTAGTTATTAAATTGATATTTATGCTGTATCTATCTTTTACAGGTACTTGTTTCCTATTACCTAACAATAGTAAGCACCTAATAAATTACTGTTGTCTGATTACATTTCTCAAAATTTTTATAGTTTCCTTCTTAAGGATGACTTTTTTAGTTGCTGTCATTAATATTTCCTTCTAATTGGTTAGTTTATTTTTGCATATAATTCTAATCCTTGAGCCTGAGGAATGGCTCCACTTCCTCAACAACAAAAAAATTCACCCTTAAGTGGCTCCTGTGAGCAGCAGTCTTTGTTGTTGAGAAGTTTATGTTCTAGTGATAAAATATGCATTCACATAATTATAATTTATGTTTGAATATGATAAATGTGTAAGACAAGTCTCAGATGATTGAGAGATCTTGGGAGAAAAGGATTTCTAGTTGGAGCATTGGGGAGAGCTTCATGAAAGTGAAATTGGTCTTTGAAGGGAGAGAATAATTATGATGGATAGAAATGTGGAATGAGCCAGTTCTAGGTATGGAGGACAGTATGTTCAAGGATACATGTGAGAAAAGGCTTGATGAAATCCACGAATGGGTAGTAGTTATTTTAGTTTAAACAGAAGGTATGAAAGGGTTTTATTGTTTTAACACATGATATAAGGCTGGAAAAGTAGGATGGAGCTAGTCATGGGATAAAATTCATGGGCTTTGTTACAGCTAATGTATTTTCTTTATTGTTAACTAGATTTTTCATGTTTCAGGGCTTAAAGTTTTGGAATGGATTTTTTAATCTGTTAAGTCTGGTATTTGGATATATGTGTATATATGTATATACATGTAGATTTATTTAGTTATATCTTATATAAAATGTGAATGCTTTATAGTGTACTATTTTCATGAATATGTAATAGATAAAATAGTGTCTTTTAAATTCTGAAAAAATTTTACAAACAGATACCCTTCCACAGTGTTTTTTCTACTCTATCAGCAATTTCTAATGGCTCCAAGAACCTAGCTTCAATGGTAGCAACACTGATGCATGTAGTCAAACAATATCTACTAAAGTAATATGAGAATAAGTGAATAATTCTGAATAGTTCATATCTAGGGAATTAATAATGATTAACAGTTAAAAAATCATAGAATCTCAAAGTGAAGAGGAATGTCAAAAGCCTTCTGATCCAAGCTGAATCCAAATAATGAATTCCTTCCCCACTTCACTGAGATAATAAGCTGTTTTTAGTAATTGTAGATATTAGTAACACAAAGATACTTCAAATAGAAGAAAGCTTGAACCATTTTAAATTTAGAGTTAAGTTATTTCATTTGTGTCCAATTCTTCGTGACCCTATTTGGGGTTTTCTTGGCAAAGATACTGGAGTGATTTGCCATTTCCTTCTCCAGATAATTTTACTGATAAGGAAACTGAGGCCAGAAGGGTTAAGTGGATTGCCCAGGCTACTTAAGTGTCTGAGACCAAATTTGAACTTTAGGAGATGAGTCTTCCTGACTCCAGGCCTGGCACTCTATCCACTTTGCCACCTAGTGCCCCAGATATTTACAGTAGGAAGTCATAATTTGATTAAAAGATTCAAGTTCAAAATTTAGCATTCTTTATTTTTTTAAACAAGTTTCTACACCTGAATAATTAAGCACATCGTGCTTTCAGCTTGCTAAAGGGTAGAGCTCATCCTATGAATAAGACTGAGTTTTTCTACCATATAGAAGTAAAGAAATTACTTAGGAAAAAATGAGGAAAAGAAAATTCAGATTGGGTTACAATACAAACTAATAACTTGTCATGGCAGTCCACTTTAGTGAGTCTCTAGGGTGAGGTTACTTTGTAATCAGTTTCATTATCTCCTGGACTTGTCCTTTATAAATTCCATTATTTTGTTGCCCTTTAATTCTGCCATCTTCTCCTTCAAAAATTAACTCGGGTTGAGGATCAGAGAGAGGTTTTTTAAATGTTTCTCAAATATTTTATGTCTAATCACACAGAGCAATAGACACATAATTTATGAATGTGTATTTATAAAATGTAATTTTTCTGAGATCAATGAAATGTTAAAAATTTCTGATCGTTCCAGGTCATCAGATAACAGTTTTTATCCTATTTTATTGGAGGAACAAATCAGTTGGGGATGAAAGGAACTTGAGAAAACCAATTATTTTTTATTTTTTTTTTATTTTTGGAAAACTCACTCTGCTTAATGGTTGCATAATTTTCATTCTAAATCTCAACAATGTTACTTCACAGCCCCAATTAACGTCAGGTTTTGAAAAGCTAGCAGGATGATTCTTTGAAGTCGTTATGTAGTATTTTAAAAGTGCTCAGAGAATCTCCAGTTCTTTTAGACAGCATTCTAGGAAGTAAATGCAATCCATTCTTTTCCTCCCTTTTAAAGAGAGAGAGCCAACAATTCTGTCCCAAGTTGTCTTGTTAGAAGAATAAGCATCTCACTTTACCACCATCGGCTCCTTGAACAAAAGAATTAACCTTTGAAAATAAGTGAGGATTGAAACTGGAAGTAATTCATCTAGGTGACAGGGAACATTTGAAGAAGAAACAGTTTACTAATTAATAGAAAATATAGCCAGTTATAATAAAATGTTTCTTTCTTTGTCTTTCTGACCCTGCCATAAAAGAAGAGCAATCAATTTATCACCCACCAGCTGCATGAATTCAATAGAAAATGACCACAGGTTTTCTCCTCACTAAACCCTTGCTGAGTAGTTCTGGCAGTACATAAAAGTGGGTCATTTGTACCTAAAATACTTTACCCATGCTCAATTAGTCTTAGTGATGGTGTTTTCCTCTCTTACAAACACACCCCTCTTCCTAATAAGAAACAGAATAAGGAGACTTATGGGGAAGGGGAAAGTGCCAGGGCTGGAGGGAGGAAAGCACTTTTTAAAAATGAATACGCGAGTCACAGAATCTTAGAATTGAAAGGGACCTTGAAAGCCAACCCATACTTGAACAAAAATCCCCTCTTCAAACGTTTAAATAAAGAATGGTTATTTAATGCTCCCAAAGTCTTCTGATAATGAAAATGCTGGACAGTTGTTACTTTGCAGCAGTTTGAATAAATGTCATCATACCTTCAAAATGAAGACTATTTAAACCTTTTATAGAAATAATATACTGAAATTAAATTGCAGAGAAGGTGCTGAGAGTTTCCTCACCTTGGAGTTTTCTATATCAGTGAAATCATAGACCCAATTCCTATGAGCCTATTTTATTTTAAATGTAAAAAAAAAAATGAGAAAAACAACCCATAATTATCCTTCCTATACACAAATATGAGGTGAATTTTTCTCATAATTAAGTATAATAAGTCTATGCATTCACTTTTATCTTGTAGAATTCATCTTACTTAACCCATAATTGTGATCTCTGTAGTATATTTTGCATTACTGGGGGACGATTCCCTGAGTACACAGTTGTTTTCTTTCCAAACAGTGAGAGAATGCTAGTCTTGGTAAGGTTGCATTGACCTTACCTAGTGGTCTTTTTCTCTTGATTGGCATGTTTCAAAGGTTAAACTAACTATGGATGAAATGTAATCAGTAGTGGTTTGGTTCCTTTCCAGATCACTCCAGACAACTGCAATAGCCAACTTTGTTAGTTTATAGGGAAAGAAAGAGAGGTCATTCCCTGAATGGTTTGGAATGGGAAGCAGCAGCTGCCCCCTTCCCCTTACTTAAATAAACAAACTAAATGGAAGAAATAAACTTTTCTCCTTCACATCTGGTGCAAAGCCTCTCAGTTTGTCAGAAGTTCACATATTCTCTACTCTAGTTTGGTTGTGAATCAGGTGTCTATCCTCCTGCCATAAAGTGCTCGGAATGGCTGTGATAGATAGAGATCTTGATTTTTTTTCAACGTTCATTCATTCATTCATTCATTCATTCAGTAAACAATTATTAAAGGTCAACTACATATCGCATACTGGCCTCTATACTGTCATCAACCTACAGTTCACATTTCTCTTCAGAAGAATAGAACTTTTCTAAGTCGTGATTTTTATAGTGAGCATCCTAGTGGGATCATGGATTTTGAGCCTGAGAGGGCACTTACAGGTCATCTACATGCCCATCCTCTGAGTAAGTGGTAGAGCCAGACTTTGAACTAGGTCCTTGGCTCTTTTCCACTGAACCATTCATTGATTCATAAATATTAGTGTAAACTTTATACCTATAAAAAAGCAGAACTTATACATTGTGGCTAATGGTTTGATTCATGGTATCTTGCTTCATTTATGCCAGGCATAAGTGGCAGGCTGATAATGAAAAACTTGAAATATTGTGAAAATTACCAGAATGTGACACAGAGACACAATGTGAGTACATAACTGTTGGGAAAATAGCCCCACCAGACTTGCTCAATGTAAGATTGCCACAAACTTTCAATTTCTTAAAATAATAATAATATTTATGAAGCACAGTAAAGTAAAACACAATAAAACAAAGTATTCCTGTATTGATATTACTTTTTACATTAAACCTGATCTGCTTTCTCCAATGAAGGGCTCCTTCTTGAATTAGTTGATAATTATTTTAATAAGGTTATTCATTCTATTAAGATATTTAAACTTCATTTAAAATGAATAAGTTCATTCAATCTTAACTGCTGTCTCCTATCCCCCTGATTTTCCATGGACTTAATGTTTACAAGTTACAGAGTTTAAAGATACACTGTTCTTTTTAGGAATATGTCCTCTGTGTAATTAGGGGTTGAATTATAAGTATTTAGAGACTTGAGTCAGAATGGAGTTTTGACAATTGGAACAGAATCTTGGGTAAAGTCTTTTGATGCCACTACTTTACAATTTTTATGGCAAGGAAACATCTCTTTTTGAGGTGCCCAAAGTACTGTGCTATGAGGAGATTAATCAAGTAACTTGTCCAGAGGTCAGAAATAGGATTTTTCCTCTCCTGTCATCTCTCTTCTCTTCTCAGTATTTGATTGTTCTTAATTTTTTGAATTTGTCAGACAGGAAAAAGTTAGACCTTTGCATCTTTTCTTTTGTAGTTGAGCGCTTCTGGCCTTTAGGGCTGTCACAAATCCATTCCTCAGATCAGAGGAAGCATTTGGTGGATTCATCCACTTCTCCATAGGTCCAGCTCCATAGCAGATGCTGAGACAGATGGCAATTTCCCTTTTTGTCTTCTTCCTCTTTCCTTTTGGCTTCCAGTACCACCTCTGCTTCCCCTCAATCCCCCCTCCCTCACCTAAAACATTCCAGTTGCTTTGACTTTACCAGGATTTTCATCTCATTAGCCCTCTGTGTATAGTACTTCTCTTGTCCCTTCATGTATAGAATCATAAAATTTGGAGCCAGAAAGAACTTTTGATATCATCTAACCCAGGGGTGGGGAACCATCGCCCTTGAAGCCACATGTGATCCTCAAGTGCAGCCCTTTGACTGAATCCAAATTTTATAGAACAAATCCCCTTAATAAAAGAATTTATTCTGTAAAACTTGGACTCAATCAAAAGGCTGTACTCAAGCACTGAGAAGGCCACATGTGGCCTCAAGGCCACAGATTCCCCATCCCTGATCTAATCCAAACTCCTCATTTTACAGATAAAGAAACTGAGGCTCAGTGAGATTAAAGTGACTTCCTCAGGTCATCAAGGTAGTAGGTGACAGAGCCAGCATTTAGGTCTGGGTCTTCTAACTCTAAATATCAATCAACAGTGCTCTTTCCATTATATTATGCTGACTCTATCACTTTTCCCCTTAAATCCCAAACTATAGGCATTTAATCACCGCTGCCTTTCCTTAGGAATATTTCTAAGTTTTCTCTTTTTCTCCAAAGTGAGGGTCATTCTTATTCTTTTAATTTTTTCCTAGGTGGCCCTTCCCTATTCCTTAACTTCAAGTTCTCAATAAAGACATCCAAGGTGTGAGGGTTAAGTGATGGAATAAGAGCTTATCAAGGGTTTAAAAGAAAAAGAAGGGGGAAAAGTAAGATTTTCCAAAGACAAGCTGTCCTTACTAGGAAAGTTGCAACATACTCTTCTTAGAATTTTATAGACTTAAGAATACCGATAGGGACTGGCTCTGTTATTTCACTTGTAAAGGGAACTCCCAGTTGAGAAACTTCCTGTATCCAGAGAAGATCAGCACCTTTTTGTAACTTATAGTCTTAGAAAGTTGCCTAGAACAATGAGAGGTTAAGTGATTTGCTCTACCACCACCACTATTTGTCAGAGGTGGGGCTTTAAGAAATACAGATAAAAAAGTTTTAATTTTAACATACAGAAATAGATTTTTTAAGCTATCAAAAAGATGTCATGGTCTTCTGAGACCCTGTTCCCGATTTAGGAATCAATGATTATTTTCAAAATCTAAACCAATTCTTTGAGGATGGTGACTTCATGTCAGAAGCCTTTAATTAGGAAAATTACTTATCACCAGCTTCTCCTACTAGATTGATCTGGGTTTTAATATTTCTTTTCATTTCCTTTCTATAGTTCAAATATATTACTGGATGTAATTTCCTCAAAGGCCATGGTGGCATATCTCTGAGGCCAAACTAATAAATATAATGCCTTATAGGTCCCACATCATTCATAGCATCATAGGACTTACGGAGTTTAAAGGTATGTTGGTAAGCCTTGTGAAGAAACTGAATGTGGGGGGCAGAAACTTGCCTAAGGTCATATAGCTAGTTAATAAATGACAGAGCTTCTTTCTGCAGCCTCTTCAAAACAATGACCTTCTTCTTGAGTTTTGAGACCCAAGATTTTACCAAAAACTTTAGATGAAAGTTTTTCATTTTATGCAGGACACATACATCCCAGAATGTTCCTTCTGAGTTTCCTGTTCTTGCCACTATACCACAAGGGTGGACAGTGTTCAGAGGGAGTGGTTATAGAGTTTTCTGCTGCCTTTTCTCCTCAGTTTTTCTCAGTTATAGTGCATCCCCACTCCCTAACTTTTCTATGATTTGAGGAATTAGAAGCCATGGGGACCATCACTGTGGACATAGAGGAAAGAGGACATGGAGGGAAAAGGTAGGGAAGAGATTCTCTTCTTTGTCTTGTCAGTGACACACAGGATAGCTGACAAGGGACAGTAATAAAAATAGCTCACATTTGTATGCTTTAAGCTGTTTACAAAGTGCTCTGCATATCTTCTCTATTTGAGCCTTGTAATAACCCTGTGAGGTAGATGTTATTTTCAGTCCCATTTTACAGATAAAGATTAAACAGTAAATACTAGTTTGATGCAATACATTCCACCTAGTTGTCTGAATGCTGAAAATGAAAAAGAGACAAATCAGATCAAGACCAGCTATATGGTGCAGTGGCTAGAATCTAGCCGGACTAAGAACGAAGAAGATCTGGTTTCAAATCCTGCCACAGACATTTGCCAGCTGTGAGTAGTTGTTAAGTCATTTCAGTCGTGTCCAACTCTTTGTGACCCCATTTGGTGTTTTCTTGGCAAAGACACTGGAGTAGTTTGTCATTTTCTTCTCTAGCTCATTTTACACATGAGGAAACTGAGGCAAACAGGACAGCATTAAGTGACTTGCCCAGGGTCACACAGCTAGTGTCTGAGCTTGAATTTGAACTCAGGAAGACTCTTCCTGACTTCAGCCCAGCACTCTATGCACTATGGCGCCACCTAGCTGTTCAACCCTAGGCAAATTCCTTAACCTCTTTCAGGCTCAGTTCCCTCATCTGTAGAATGGGAATCATAATAGCACCCATTTCACCAGCTTGTTGTGAGGCTCAAATGATATAACATGTAAAGTGCTTTACCGATTTTTAAGTATTCTACACATGTGAACTATTGTTGTAGTCGAAGAATCCAGGAAGCAACAGCCCTGACTCAGTTTGCATCAGTTTGAAATTTTAAGGTCTGTGAATTGGTATATAGCTTGATCACAACTTGAACTATTTTTTTTTTATCAAGTCATCTCATCTGTCTGGGCCTCAACCCTCTTAACTGTAAAATGGGCTAATGATATTCTTCTAGGGGTACAGTGAGGAAAATATTTTGTAATTCATAAAGCTCTATAATTATAAGCTTGCAAAGCATCTTAGGCAGGGAGGGGCTAGGAGTGGAGGGGTGAGAGTGGGCAATGGACCACAACCTGAACTTTTTGCCTAAATTTTTTTTACCTATAAGATAAGGATAGTAATTCTACCATCTTTGAGGTTAGATCAGTAAAGCAGCCAAATTACATGCAAGTTCATAACCGTTTTAGACTAGAATATCAGCATATTAGTACAAATTTAGAATTTTTCTTGTGTTAGGAAGCTCTGAGTGACACCTGCCTACTGGACCTCTATCATTACTTTCAAGCCCAGGCCAGCCCTGCTTCTGAACCCAGTTGGGTTAAAAAGAGTTGAACTCTATTTATTCATGAGGAACAGAGCTGATGGTGTAATTGGGCCAAACCTGTTGGCTTGGAAGAAGTTGGAGGAGTTACAAGGCAGAGGGTTAATGACATATCTCAGTTTGAGCTTTAGATTTCAAGTACTATTTCATAGTGTATGAGTGTTAATGCATTCCTTTAATCTGTAAGTCATATGAACAACATACATGGAATAGTTGGTTCAATCCCCATCTCCTCATAGTGTCCAGTGCCAATGTGTAGATCTGGTCTAATGATGGTAAAGCTTTTGTAGAGATCACAGTGTCTCTACAGTTTTCAAGTGACTAGTTCCTTCAAGCTTGAATCAGAAGTTTACAGATTTCTTAGTAAAGACAATTTATACCCAAATTTAAGATCTTAACTTTTCCCTCAGTGTGATAAACATGACTATCCTTACATGTTTTCATTAACTAGAACATCTATTTTAAAAAATCAAAGTGTGCAATAAAAAACAAAAGTGATTATGAATTCAGTTATTCAAATTGAATAATAAACAGGGAAAATCTACTATCAGCAGAATTTTCAAGGAAGTTGACATCATAGGATCATTATTTAAAATAGTGTTATCTTTTTTGGAATGGTGCCCCCCCCCAAAAAAAAGAAGGAAAAAAAAACAACTCTATTTAAAGTTGAAGAGATTTGGGTGGGTTTTTTTGGTTTGGTTTGGTTTGGTTTTCTGTTTCTTCCCACAGTAGTTATATGAAAAGGAGACATCTAGGTGGAATGGCAAAATGAAAAATTTATGTAGAACCTCAGAATCATTATAGGCCTTTAAAATTCACCCCCCAAAATGAAAAAGATAATAAAAAGGCCATCTTGCCTTTGAAGAGAATATTGTCCTGTGTGTTTAGCAGCTTCTTTTTTAAGTCATTGTACTGTGATAGCTTCATTGCCTTAATTATCACATAAAGTAGGACTAGCTTTAATAATTACATAGTAAATACAGTGACTTAATGAAGATAGTTTCACTATGTGTCCCAATGAGTTCTTTGTTTCTCATTTGAATCTTTGTTGCCTGATGCTAATCTGCTTTGGGATTATCAAATCTAAGCATTTCACAATGCAGACTCCAGCAATGGCATTCATGTGGAATGTTGCCTTTTGTTTACTTGCTTCACCGGTCCCTCCAATGCTTCCTTGGGTCATCTGCTGTCTTCACTAATGTGATTTGTACTCCCATGCTCTGCAGGTAGTCATGGGCTTTTATAAGGGGGAATTTAAACTGGGGCCTGCCACCCTGGTTGCTAATGAATCCACAGGGATTTTGTTTTGTTTCTCATTCCTCTTTCAGAATAGGGAAGCCAGATTATTCTGAGTATTTGTTTATCTTCCTTATTTGCTTCTGACTTAATTTTCAGAGTCAACTAAGATATAGAAAAATTAAAGTCTACCATAAAAATAAATTTAGGATACTAATATATTTTTATTTGACCTGACTAGTAAACATGAAAACATGACTTTCTCATTATAATTATTGATAACTGAAAGAACAAATTGAGGTCTTTATTTCAACTTCACTGATTCCTCTCTCTCTTTTTCTTCTGACGGTCTTCGATAGGTAGCCTGGCATCTTTACCCAAATTCTTCATGCTATCTTACTCAAAGGTCTTCAGCCCTGCTGGGGTCATTATTTACCCTTAGTCATAGGACCATAGGATTTAGTTTAGAGGTAGAGAGATCTTAAAGACTGTCTACCCTATCCCCTTATTTTACCCATATTGAAAACTGAGGTCCAGAGAGTAGGGGGCTTGCCCAAGGTCATACAGTGAGAGACCTAGGGTTTGAACCTAAGTGTTCTGATTGCTGATTCTCAACAGATTACTTTACCTTTACAAGATACCACAAGTTACAAAGGTCAGGCAGCCCAAAGTAGATTGAGTTAAAGGATGTTGCTTTTGAGTTTGGGGAATACTAAAATTAAACCACAGTTCCATCTCCTTCCTCTCAAACACAGTTATCTTTGCAATCTGTCTTCCCCATTTTTGTTTCCTTTTGGACTAGGTTAGGTAACCAGTGGAATCCTTTGATCTACCAAAATGATCAGTTCATGAACTGAAAAAGCTTTGAGAACTACTTTTCTAGAGATTATTTAATTTTCATTTCGGTTCACAAAGAAATAGGACAGCTTTTTAAGATTACAATTATTCAGTCAGTGATTTTTCCACTTTCAATCTGATTCTGCTCTATCGCTGTGAGGGATAATTTAAGAGTATATAAATACACAACAAAGTTAAATCTGTATTTCAGTTTTATAGCTCTATATTTTGTATTTTTCTGTGTATTCCATAATAGATAACTTTTGAAGGAATGGGTTTTTGTTCTGTGATTTTTGATTGTTTGTGATTTCATTGGTTTAGATATCTCCAAGTTTAAAAAACAAGAAAATAAAAAATCATCTTCTTCCAATGAAAACTTAAGTGACTTTTGCAATTTATAATATAGAAGTGTTGCTTGGGACGTAAGTTAAGTGATTTCCACAAGGTGTTATAATTAGTATGTATCAGAGGCAGTTCTTGAATTTAGGTTTTCTTGACTTAGAGGTTAGTCCTCCATCCACTATTCCATTAGTTTAAATTTGAATGTCAAGATACAACTTGAGTTTGTGATTAGTCTTTGTTAGGTACAAGATAGCATTCAATAAAAGTTTTCAATTTCAAAATCTTTTGTACTTTTTAACATTTCAGTCAAATTTGGCATATGATGGCACTAAATGAGGTCTTCGGATCACAGAACTACTAATTTTAAAATGAAAATTTTTCCTGTTTCATATAGATGTAAATACATGTTTTAGGAATATAGTTTACTGAATATGTAATAAGAATAATTTCTTTTTTGGATGTCATTATCATTCTGATTTTTCATGACAATTTTTAAAAGATCCAGATTTGCTTCATTAAGTATTCAGAATGTGGTGATAATTATTTTTATAATAGCATTAGCTGAAGCTGACATTTTGAAGGATTTGTTAATTTTTTGCATTTAAATACCAATAATGAGGAACTGCTTGCTGAAGTAGACCCAGAAGAGGACTTTGGAGCTAATTGACCACTCCATCTTAGAATTCATGATAACGAAAGAGAGGAAAGTCAGGAAATAGTCTGGTGGGAACCTTAGAATTTGGGAGTGAATTTCAGAAAAAAAAAATTAGGTAGCTGAAAATTCTTCTGAAGTCAGCCCATGAAGAAAAGGAAGCTCTCAAAACAAATAGAGATTATTATAGTCAGAAGAAAAGGACACCTGTCTAAAGAGAGTGATGTGTACTAGTCAGACTACCAAGGGGTTACTTTATATAATAAAATTCGTTTGGAAAAACAAAAAGTCTAGAATCTCAAGGGAAATAAGGGAAGACAAGACAGAAATGAAGGAATCATAACGTGCAGCTCTCAAACTATGTTATAAAATACTAATCCTCAAAAACTTTTTTCACACTTGTTAAAAAATAGAAAATTTGATCAATTAATAAATCAGCAAGCGTTTATTAAACACTACTATGTGCCAAAAACTATGCTAGGCACTAGGAGATACAAATACAAAGAATTAAATAATCCTAATTTCCAAGGAGTTTCTATTCATTGGAACAGATTAGATAAATGTTAGCAACCTGCCTTCAGGGTTGGACTCCCCCAGCTCAGCCCCTCCAACCTTTTACAACCTTTTCATATTTCTCAAGATGTTTACTTGTCATTCACAATATTTGCCTCATGAAATTTTCGACATCAATTCCAACCACAGATTGTTACATTTACAAGAACCAGAAACAAATTAATACAGTAGTCCAATGCTTGACAAACTGAAATACACAAAGCTACTAAGAAAAGTACTCTGAGAAAAACTATTACTGGTTTAAAAGTTTGGCAGAAATTTGGTTTAGACAAGCATTCCACACTATATACCATAATAAACTTCAAATGGATATACGACTAAAATATAAAAGATCATATCTTAAAAAAAAAACAATTATTAACACTAGAGCAAGGGTTCTTTATCTTTTATGTGTCATGATCCCCTTTGGCAGTCCTTTCATTCAGAGGAAATAGGTATTATCAGCCAGTAGAAAAGAAGACTTAGTGAGTAGCAGATGGACAGCATGAGAGCTTTCTTCAAAAATTTGACATCTGTATGTGGAAGAGGCAGTAGACTTACATTTCTGGTCCCCAGAAGAATTAAGCTCAGCATTAGGAAAAAAAAACCCCAAACTTCCTAATAATTAGAACTGTCCACGAGTCAGATAGACTGTCTCTTAGATGAGAGAATTTTTCCTCTAGCTAGAAGATTTTAAGCTAGGTGAGGATGACCACTTGGGAGGCTTAATAGAATGTTTTTTTTTTATCAGACAATAGGCTCTGAACTAGGCTCTGAAATTCTGTGATAATTCATTAATTACACTACTTCTGGATCAATTAATACCCATGTGCATATAGGAAGGGAGATGGATGAGAGGGTTCTCTTTTGGGTCCTTCTAGACCTTATTTTGCATTCTGTATCAGCAAGTATCAATTTTAGCACTGTCCACAGTTAGTACATCAGTAGCAGAGTTGAACTCAAGCTATTTAACTGGAATATTTAAAAATATGTTTATAAAGCAGATATGACTTTTTTTTTTTTCCAGTGAAGCAGTTGGGGTGACTTGCTAAGTGTCTGAGGCCAGATTTGAACTCAGGTCCTCCCCACTCCAGGGCCAGGGCTCTATTCACTGCACCACCTAGCTGCCCTGCAGGTATGACTTTTTCTTTTGGACATTGGAGGAATGAACTCTGACCTGGTAAGTGCCATTTGTAGAGCCAGAATGATTTCCTCCATTGTGAGTTACTGGAGCTATCATTTTTTAGAATGAAGTCCCTGAAAGTTAGTGATTGTAGCAGGGAGCTGTGAATAGTGTTCAGTAACCTAGCATTTTAAAAAGCAATGATACCCTGAAACCTAAATTAATAGTACCTTTCATGTAGTAGAAATTAATTCATAACTGTAATTTCATAGGAATAGCCTACCTAATTAACACTTCAGTTCTGACACGTTTTCCCTCTATATTTCTCTTTTTTTTTCCTGTGGATTTCTCTTCTGTTCTGTATTTCCATCTCATTTTTTTCCTTCCCTTTTCTCTCTTTTTTAACCTCTAACATGACCATAATGTGAAGTTGAAGAAAATTTTAAATGTCTGTTGTATTTTTGGAAGAAACAAAAACTTTATTTTTATTCCCTGTTCTTAATTCAACTGCAACATAAAAATAATCTCTTATTTCTCTCTCAAACAAAAATTTTAAAATTTTGTGGAGTTCTTTATTCAGTTTTTTTTCCCCTGAGTCAGTGGATCTTGATAGAAATAATTCTCTATCTGTGACCTAAAGAAATATAGGAGGTTCTTATTTGTTTAGCTATTAAGGTAGGGAAGTTGCTTTCTACTTTCATACAGTTCTCCAGCTTCATCTTTTTTGCTATAATATAGGTCTCATGTATTCCTAGTTTTAACATGAGGATTATGTGACATCCTTATCACTACAAGGTTGGCTACCCAGTAGGCTGGGGCCAGCCTGCAAAGGGCTTTCAATGCCAAGCTGAGCAATGTGCATTAAGATGATACCTTCACCGAGAATTCTTGAATAGGTGAGTGGCAGGCTCAGATTTCTGCTTTAGGAAAGAGGAAGGAAAGGAAATCAGCATTTAAATAGCATCTACTATGTGCCAGGCAGTGTGCTGAATGCTTTACAAATATCTCATTTGATACCTTTATTTAGGAAGATTATTTTGAAAAAGTGCATTTAAAAAAATGCTACGGAAGAAAACCACCTAGGTGAGAAGTAATGAGGCCCAAAAGGGTATGTCATAGTGTGGATAGAGAGGACATTGATGACATGCATACAGATGATGTAAAAATGATAGGAATTGGTGATTGATTGGATGTGGGGATTGAAAGACAGAAAAGAATCATTAACAGATGTGAAGCTTTGAGCCTGTACATTCTAAGTAAGAATAATTTTGGCCTTCTTTTCATTGTGGGTATACCTCGTGGTCTTAGAAATTGAGGTGTAGGGGCAGCTAGGTGGTACAGTGTATAGAGCACTGACCCTGGAGTCAGGAGGACCTGAGTTCAAATCTAGTCACAGACACATAACACTCACTAGCTGTGTGACTCCGGGCAAGTCACTTAACCCCAATTGCCCTCACCAAAAAAAAAAAAAAATAGAGGTGCTATGTCTCCAGAATAGCCTTTCACAGAGGGGAGGATAGTTTATAAAACATTATAGATATTCAAGTTCCTCATTACCTCTTTTTTGTGTTATTACAGTAGCCTACTAAATTGGTCCTATGTCTCCAATCTCTCCCTTCTGTAATCCATACTCCACGTCAAAGTGATATTCATGTCACTCCACTACCCAACAAATGTCAATGGCTCCATACTATTTCTGGGATCAAATAGAAATTCTTCCATTTGTCATTTAAAGCTGCTCACATCATGGCTCTAACCTTTATTATGACTTACTCCCCATCATGCACACTACAAACTGGAATTCTTGCTGGTCTTTACACGTGAGGTTCCAACTCTTTGTATTTCTACCCTGGGATCAAATACAGGCTCCTCTCTTCTGTGCTTAAAGCCTTTCACAATATGGCTCCATCATTTATCACCCATTATACCCTATCACTCATGTTATGTTCTGTCTAGAATGGCTTACTTGCTTGTCCTCACACACAACATTCCACATCTCCCATCTCCATGACTTTACGTAGGTTGTCCCCCATGCCTAGAATATGCTCTCTTCTTGCCTCTTCTTTTTAGCATCCATAGTTTCCTTTAGAAGCCACCTCTTCCCAGGTCTTTCTTGAGCTCCTCAGCTGCTAGTATCCCCACCCTGAGAAATTACCTTGTATTTATTTTGCGTATTTGTATGTAGTTATCTGTATATAGCCAGTGCAAACTGATTCCCATGCCTGGAGTGTTCTCCCTCCTGAGCTCTGATTCTTAGAATCCTTGGCTTCCTTTAAGACTCAGCTCAGGCAGTGTTGTACGGGGAGCCTTTCCCAGTCCCTGCAGCTGCTAGTGCCAGTCCTTTTAAGATTACCTTCCATCTATTCAGTCTTGTATATCCTGATTTATATTTTTCTGATCTTGTATGTACTAATTTATGTTGTTCCTCCAGCTCATTAGAATGTAAGCTCCTTGAGGGCAGGAACTTTCTGCCTTTTTTTTTTTAAATTTCCCCAGTGCTTAGCACAAGTGTTGCTTGACTAATTAAATTGTATGTGCTGTTGTTCCTTTCTATACCCTCTCAGAACGTGTTTCTTTTAAAAAAAAATATTTTCCCCTAATCACATGTAAAGACAATTTTAAACATTCATTTTTTTCTTAATTTTGAATACCAAATTTTCTCCCTCCCTCTCTCACCTCAGTTCTCCCTGATATGGTAACCAGTTTGATACAGGTTATACATGTGCAATCATGCAAAACGTTTCAATATTAGTCATGTTGTAAAAGAAGACACAGACCCAAAGAAAAAAATGAGAAAAAAGTGAAAAATAGTATGCTTCAATCTGCGTTCAGACTCCATCGGCTCTTTCTCTGAAGGTGGATAGCATATTTCATCTTGAATCCTTCGAAATTGTCTTGGATCATTGTTTTGCTAAGAATAGCTAAGTCATTCACAGTTGATCATTCATTATTGCTGTTACTGTGTATAGTGTTCTCCTGGCTCTGCTCCAGAATGTAAGTTTCTTGAGGGCAAAGAAAATTATATTTTTTTTTCTTTTTAATCCGCCGAGCCTAGCACAGTGTCTGACACATAGTAGGTTGAAGGTCATGTATTGTCAAGGAAAGGGACCAGAGATTGGATGTAATAGAAACACTAAGATAAAGATTATCTCATGAGGGGAAAAAATTAATTTGATGGCTGTTAGACAGTGAGAGATAAGGGCATCAAAATGTTGCACAGTTCAAGGAATAGTAGATAATGAGAGATAAAAATAGCTATCAGAAAATAATAGGAAGAGAGTTGAAAAGTTTGTTTTTTTTTTAAAGCCCAACATTTTATAAGCTACTGGGATAAAGCCAGTATTATTGCTTAGGAATTGAGTTGGGTCTTTTAAAATTTGTTTCATTTTGAGAAAAAGTAAGATCATTATCTATTTTTGGTGTGAATAGATAAGATTTCCACATTGGCTTCATTTTGCTTCTACATGATAAAAATATTTAATTCAAATCACTGATAATAGCTAGCAATTATATAGTACTTTAAGGTTTGAAAACTTTACATCCATTATCTCATCCGAACCTCACAACTCTATGAGGTTGGTGCTATTATTATTCCCATTTTATAGATGAGGAAACTGACTTGCCCAAGGTCACACAGCTGGTAAGATATCTGAGGTGGGATTCAATATCAGATCCTCCCGACTCCAAATCCAAGATAAATACTTATGTTAGGTGACTACTCCTATACTCACGAGTCTTATCACTGAATTGTAGGAAGTGAGATTTATGTGAAACCACAGTTGTTCTGTGGTACTTTGAAGTATATAAATGTAATAATTGTTCACTTTGATGTAGTTTTTACAGTTTTTGAAGCACTTTCTTTACAAGTCTAGTGAGGTGGTCATACAAATGTTATTGTACTCATTTTACATATGAGGAAACTAATGTACAACAGTTAATCATAATAATAGCTAACATTTATAAGGTGCTTACTATGTGCCAGGCATTGTACTAAGTGTTTTACTTAGTAAGTGCTATTATTATCTCCATTTTACAGATGAGGAAACTGAGGCTCATAGAGCCTTGACCATGGTCATACAGAAGTACATATAGATAACTATATAACCACATGTAACTATAATTAGTATATGTGAATACAAATTTTATATGTACGTGTTATCTCCTCTGAAAATATTTAAGTTGCTTGATGACAGGGACTGTTCATTATTTTTTTTCCTTTGTATCTCCAGACCCTAGAATTGTTGTTCAGTCATTTTGAGTTGTGTCTGAATCTTCATGACCCTATTTGGGTTTTCTTGGCAAAGATACTGGAATTTGCCATTTCTCTCTCCAGCTCATTTTGCAGATGAGGAAACTGAGGCTGAGTTAAGTGACTTGTCCAGGGTCACACAACTAGTACGTATCTGAGGTGGGCTTTAAACCCAGGTCTTCCTACTCCAGGCTCTGAAGAAGGGACTTAATAATGCTTAAGGAGTGACTGATTGGTTGATGAGTGGGTTGATAGCCATTATTGGTGGACTTAACTGAAATTCATCTCTTCTAATTCCCATGCCAGCCCTCTTTTCACAGCATACCAAGGACTAAGACTGGGAGCAGTGAGAATGGAGAGGGAAGAACAGAATCCAAGACATCGGGTCCCATGACCTCACGTGCGGGGGTCTCACTACCTTCAGCAAAGAGAATAGGAAGGGCCCAGAAAGTATTGTCAAGGAAATAACTGTCCCTGAACTTAGGATGATAATTACCACCAAACCATTTGATATACTGTGTGACCAAAATCTCAAACAGCTTGCATCCTTTTTTACAAGCCTATCCCAAGGGACACACACAGTACACGAAACCCAAACGCATAGGAAGAGACACCCAGGCAAACAGAATTCTCAGTCACACTTCTCTGCTATGAGGAAGTCTTCCTGATTCTCTCTCTTTATTACTCCCATCTCCTCTTCCCCAAGTCACCTCCACAGACACTGAATGAGGGCCTGTTCAGGAGTACTGGCCTGGGGCATTGGCTCTCCCTGATTTTTATCGAAGCTATAGAATTGGACAGAGGCTGTTGTCCTCTAAAGGACCCTAGCTGTTGCTCCTTCCTGCTCACATAGTTCACCCCTCCTAATTACAGTAATTTTAAAAGATAATTTTGAGAAACTGTAATCCATGAAAGTATAATTCTGGATTCATATAAATTGCAAGAATACAATCAGTGGAGTGTGATGGCCACACACTTTTGATTCTTGATTGGGGGAAAGTAAAGCTGTTGGTTAACTACCATCTGCAGTGGGCTAATCAGATTGGGTGTTGCCACTCAGCCCAATACCAATGTGGTGAGCCTCTGAGAGTGGGGGTGCCACCAGACCTCCTAAAGAAGGGTGAATTAGCCCAGGTTGGACACCAAGCAGGTCAAGTCTCCAGGGCCCATCAGAAGTCAGGCTGTGAGGGACTCCTGCATTTCCAGCCTAGGCTAGATAGAGACCTCTTCCACAACCCCCAAGATGAAAATTTAAAAATTGTAGGAAATCATACCTCTACTATATATCATAACTTCTACTTAAAAAAGAACTTTAGCAAAAATTACTCTCATAGCATATTTTGGCAATTTCCCTCATAATAAAAACAAAAACAAAAAAAGCAGCAACACATAAATGTCTCTTCATTGAATTGGATAAATTGGGGAATTCAGCAGTTAAGGAAATGTTTATTAGACTCTTGCCATGGCCTTGAAAGGCTACGTGGCATAAAGGATTGGGGCAGGGCAGCCTTGGAGGCAGAAAGATCTGGGTTCACAACTTGCCTCTGACTACTGACAGCACATCTCCAGACACATCATGTAACCTCTCGATTCCCCAGGCAACTCTGTAATACTTTTAAGTTATCAATCTGAATCAATAATGGGGAGTTTTCAAACCAGGAATTCCCTATACTGATAAAATCATAGGGCTTTCCCTCCACACCAAAATGTATAGGGTGTGGTGCTAGAAATGAGGGATATAATTATGTGATATAGGTGGGTGGGAGAGTAGAGGAAGGCATGTGTATAAATACTTTTGATACAAGGGATAGTGAGATAGCTGCAAAGAAGAAGGCTAGGCAAGGACTAAGAATTTCGAGTGTAGGGAAGGGTTATTTTCTCCTTGGCAGGGTTAGATAATTGGGTCATAGGTCAAGAAGGCATCATGGAAAAGGTGGCTCCTGAATTTGACTTTGATGAAAGGTCAGGTGGTTCAGGGGATGGGAGAGAAGGAAATGAATTCCAAGACATGAGACTTAGTTACAAAGGTACAAACATGGGGAGCATGGGTGCCTTTCCTGAGCTTCAGAGTAATATTGACCCCAGTATGGGGACCTTTAGATGCATGGCTTAAGTGCTGCCTTCATCAAGCCCCCCAAAAGTCAATGTGTCACTGTGGTAATGTTTTACTAAGGTAGGTTTAATTAGCTGAGTACAGTATCTGAATTGCCCAATAGAAGGTATTCCTAAATTACTATCTCAGGCCTTGTCTCTGGTGCATGTTTGAGGGATAGCCCTTTCATAAGGGCTGTCCCATAGATCAGAAAGTTAATTTCTTCCTCACTCCTCTAATTTGCTTATGACCTTTTTTTTTTTTTTGGTCTATGTCATGTGTCCATTTGGAGCTTTTCCTGGCATACAATATAAGATATTAATGTATACCTAATTTCTACCGGTATCTTTGCCAAATAAACTCCAAAAAGGGGTCATGAAAGAGTCAGACACAACTGAAACAACTTAGTAACAGCAACAACAAATTTCTGCCAAACTAATTTTCTTTTTCCTGCTGGGCACCAGAGACCTCAGCCTGCAAATGCCTAGGCTGTTTCTCTTATCCTTCTCTCCACAAGCCTAGCAGCAGAAGTGCTAAAGTAGCTTTGATTAACCCCCTAGCTGGTTGAGTCCAAAATTATTCTGGGATGTTATATTGCTTAAAATATTAAATCTTCTTTCTGCCTATAACTCAGAGCCCCCCATCTGTCATGGATTCTAACCTCTCAGGTCATTTCCCAATGCCTATGTAGATTCAGAGAATCGAGATGCTTTTTAAAAATTAATTTCCTTCTGCCTTTATTTTTTTCATTCTGATTAACAAGCATTTATTTTCTGTTCCTCCAACCCCCACACCCAACTGAAACAAACAAAAAAAATTCATAAGAAATATGCATGTTCACACAAAACAAATTAGCAGTGTCTTGTTCTGCATTTAAAATCCATCCCTTCTCTGTCAGGAAGGTGGGTACTGTGCTTCATTTTGGGTCCTTTAGAATCATGGCTTGTCATTGGTCAGTGTTCTATATTCTTTCAAAGTTGTTTCTCTTTATAATGCGATTGTCTTCGTATAAACTCTTCTCCTAGTTCTTCTCATTTTACTCTCGGTCAGTTAATAGAGGTCATCCCAGTTTCTTACGAAACCATCATTTAAGCATTTCGGCACAGTAATATTTTATTATATTAATATACAATGGTTTAGTCACAAACTCTTCCCCAATCCATAGATCAGAAAGTTAATTTCTTCCTTGCTCTTTTAATTTGCTTGCGACCTTTTTTTGGTTTATATTATGTGTCCATTTGGAGTTTATCCTATACAATATGAGATATTAGTGTATACCTAATTTCTGCCATACTACTTTTCAGTTTTCCCAAGAGTTTTTTGCCAAATAATAAGTCCTTGCTCTAGTAACTAGGATCTTTGCATTTACTAATCCTGTTCATGTCTCTTCCATTTTGAAAAAACCTCACTTGACCCATTTGTTCTTACTTTCAGCCTATATGTCATCTACCATTTGTAGCTAAACTCAAAAAGGTCATCTGTAATAGGTGCCTCCGCTTTCTCTCCTCTCACTTGTGTCATAACCCCTTACGGTCTGTCTTCTGACTTTATCATGCCACCAAAATTGCTCTCTCCAGAATTACTGATGATCTCTTAGTTGCCAAATCCAGTGACTTTTTCTCAGTTCTCATTATCCTCGAACTCTCTTCAACCATTGACATTGTTGATCTTTCTCTCCTCCTCGATACTCCCTTCTCTCTTTTTGGGATACCTTTCTTTCTTGGTTTTCTTCCTGCCTGACCATTCTTTCTCTATCTCCTTTGATGGATCCTCTTCCAGATCATGGCAAGGAAGAGACGACCTCCATCACTGTGGGTGTCCCTCAGGGTTCTGTCCTGGGCCCTTTTCTCTTCTCCCTCTATACTACTTCTTGGTGATCTCATCAGCTCCCATGGATTTAATTACCATCTCTATGCTGATCATTCTCAGATCTACTTTTCCTATCCTAAACTCTCCTGACCCCCAGTCTTGCACCTCCAACTGCCTTTCAGACATCGTGAACTAGAAATCCAAAAGACATCTTAAATTCAACATGTCCAAAATTGAACTAATTTTCTTTCCCCCTAAATACCACCCTCCTCCCCCCAGCCTCTTATTTTTCCTATTATTGTCAGGGGCAGCACCATCCTCCCAGTACCTCAGGCTTACAGCCTAGGAGTCATCCTGAATTCCTTACTATCCTTTGCCCCCACCATTCCCACCCCTCATATCCAAGCTGTGGCCAAGGCCTATCAGTTTCATTTCTGTAGCCTCTCTTGAATATGCCTCTTCTCTCCCCTGACACTGCCCCCACCCTGGTGCAGGTCCTTATCACCTCACATCTGGACTATTGTAATAGCCTGCTGGTGGGTCTGTCAACCTCAAGTCTCTCCCTACTCCAACCCTTCCTCCATTCAGCCACTAAAGGGATTTTCCTAAAGCACATGTTCAATCATGTCACTCCCCTACTCACTGAACTCCAGTAGCTCCCTATTACCTCTAGGATCAAATGCAAAATGCTCTGTTTGGCATTCATAATCTAGCTTCCTTCTAGTTTTCCAGCCTTCTTATACCTTGCTCCCTGTCACATATCAGTGCAATGACATTGCCTTCCCATGAACGAGACACTTTTGGTTCCAGGCGTTTTTTTTCAGCTGCCCCCTATGCCTGGCAAGTGCTTCCTCTTCAACTATGCCCTGGTTTCCTTTAAGTCTCAACTAAAATTCTTTCTTTTCTAGCAATCCTTTCCCAACCCCACTTCAGTCTAGTTCCTACCCTGTATTATTTACTATTTATCTTGTCATATAGTTTATTTTATATGTGTGTGTATTTGTTTGCTTATTGTCTCCTCCATTAAATTGTAAAGTTTTTGAGAGCAGAAACGGTCTTTTGTCTCCTTTTGTATTCCCAGAACTTAGCACAATGCCTGGCATATTTGTAGGTGCTTAATAAATGTTTATTGATTGATAAATGTTTATTGATTGATGGAAGATGATTCTCTTTGATGAGACAGACAAGCAAAATAGTTAGTAGTGTGCTTGAATGTCTGTCATCTCTTAACATTACTGTATCTGTCTCATGTAGTGAACTTAGGAATTTTCTGTTCTTTTTCCAAACATCTAAAGAGACCTTTTTAATTGTCCGTATTTCTTCTTACAGTTGTGGTTTATAATGGGCTATTTACTTTTTTTAAATTTTGAATTCAATTTTATTTTCAATTCCAAATTATCTTTCTCCCTCCCTACCCATTGAGAAGGGTGGGGAAAAACCATTATAAATATAGATAGTTACAAAACAAATTTCCACATTAGCCATGTTTTTTTTTTCCTTAATTGAGAAGACTAAGAAAGAAAAGAAAATATACTTCTATCTTCCCTCTTAGTCCATCAGTTCTCTTTCTTCAAGTGGATAGCATTTTACATCAGGAGTTCTTTGATGGGTTGTTGTGTTGATCTGAGTATTAAGTCACAGTTGATTATCTTTACAATATTGCTGTTACTTTATAAATTGTTGTCCAGGTTCTGCTCACCTCACTTTACATCAGTGTCATACAAGTATTCCCAGGCTTTTCTGAAACCATTTCCTTCATCATTTCTTATGGCACCAACAGTACTCCATCACATTCATATACCATAATTTGTTCAACCATTTTCCAATTGATGGGTATCCTTTCATTTTCTAGTTCCTTGCCATCAGAAAAGGAACCTCTTTGGGATATAGATCTATTAACTGTATCTCTGGGTCAAATGGTATTTAAAGTTTAATAGCTTTTTGGGTATAGTTCCAAATTGCTTTCTGGAATGGTTGGACTTACCACAGCTCTACTAACTGTACATTAGTGTATTTTCCCATATCCCCTCCAGCATTTGTCATTTTCTTTCTTTCTTTTTGTCATTTTAGCTAATCTGATGAGTGTGAGGTGGTACCTTGGAGTTGTTTTAATTTGCATTTCTCAAATTATTATTTAGAGCATTTTTGATATAGCCATAGGAAAACTGCCTATTTATATCTTTTGGCTATCAATTGGGGAATGGCTCTTATTCTTTTAAACTTGACTCAGTTCCTTATATATTTTGTCAATGAGACTGAGAAACTAGATGTAAAGATTTTTTCCTAGTTTCTTGCTTTTCTTCTAATTTTAATTATGTTGGTTTTACTCGTGCAAACACTTTTTAATTTTATGTAATCAAAACTATACATTTTACTTCTTATGAATTTCTCTTGTTCTTGTTTGATCTTGAACTCTTTTATCATGAGCCTATCCCTAGATCTGACAGGTTATTTCTTCCATGCTTTGCTAATTTGCTTAAGATATGATCCTTTATGTCTAAATCATGTACCCGTTTTAAGTTTATCTTGGTATATGGTGTGAGATGTTGGTCTGTGCCTATAGTTTCTGACAAACTTCTTTCCAGTTTTCTCAAGAGTTTTTATCAAATAGTGAATTTTTGTCACTGTAGCTGGGATCTTGAGTTTTATCAAACACTAGGTTAGTGCGTTCATTTGCTTCTGTATGTTGTGTACCTAATCTGTTCTACTTATCAGCCTCTCTATTTCTTACAGAGTACCAAATTGTTTTGATGATTATAGCTTTGTACTATAGTTTGAGGTCTGGTACTCCTAGTCCACCTTCCTTCCTGGTTTGTTTGTTTTTTTTTTCATTGATTCACTAGATATTCTTGATCTTTTGTTCCTCCAGATGAGTTTTGTTATAATTTTTCCTTTGGTAATTTGCTCAGTATGGCACTGAATTATATTATTAGTAAATTAATTTAAGTAATACTGTCATTTTAATATATTGGCTTGGCCTATCTAAAAGCAATTAATGTTTCTCTAATTATTTAGATTTGTCTTTGTGTGAAGAGTGTTTTGTAATTATGTTCACATAGCTCCTATGTGGGTCTTGACAGGTAGACTCTCAAGGATTTTATACTATCTCTAGTTATTTAAATGGAATCCCTCCTTCTATTTCTTTCTGCTGGGTTTTGTTGGTAATATACAAAAATGCTGATGAATTGTATGGATTTGTTTTATATCCTGCAACTTGACTTAAATTGTTAATTGTTTCAATTAGGTTTTTTTAGTTGACTCTCTCTGAATTTTCTAAGTAAACCATCATATCATCTGCAAAAAGTGATAGTTTCTGACCGACTACTTGGCATTTTTTTCACTGAGCTGTTATTCAGCTTCCTACCCCACAATGAACTCAGAGCAAGATAATTTCCACTTTGTAGGCGATTACCGGCTGCCGTTCTTCTGGAAGTCTGACACAAAAGGTCAGAGCAAGGGAAGATAGAAAAATGTGACCCAAAACGAAGACTCCCTCTGGCCTCAACCCTAGAAGAAAGAGGAGGGTTAAATGACTTTTTTTGTGCCAGAATCATCAGAAATTATACTTCTACTCTCTTTCAGTCGAATCCCCCAGCTAGAGAAAAGCAATTCAGAGATAATGAGGCAAGCAACCACCATACTACTATCACTTAAAAATATGTTTGGAAGGCACATTATATTCAGTTAGAGAGGAATGTTTTCTTTCAGAAAATCTAGATTTACTGGATTTCATGAGGACAGTAGAGATACCCTGCCTGCTACGAAGCTAGTTTCATGAAGTATCCATAAAAAGTAAGGGCAGTACATCATGTTTTCTCATGTAGGAAATTGTAGGCTAAACCTGCAGCTTTTGATGTGGTACATGTGCCATGCTGAGAGACTGTAAATTTAGAGATAATCAAATTGTACTAAAATCAATCCATTGTGACCTCAAGCATAAGGTTCAGAGTAGTGATTTAGGTTTTTAAAAAATACTCTTTCAATACTTTGGTGGATTAATGATTTCATCAGTATGTGTACTTCCTTTACTAAGTGTGGCTTGTGTGCATATCACTGCAGACTCTTGCCATATGTCTTTTTCCAGTTTCACATGTTCCCGAAGTTGCCTTTTTCATCACTTCTCATATACAAGGTTAAAGGATTGAGAATTTGCCCTTCCCCCAACGCTGGTTCAGTTGATGTATTCACAGAATGATGTGGTGTTAATGTGTTAACAAGGCACTATACCCACTATGCCTTTACAAACTCAGAATGCCTGACCCATCCCCTCTCCGACTTGACCCAAAGGGGAGCTTTGTAAATATTCCATGAGGAGATAAAGGACCTTGTCAGTTGAATCTAATAAGATGACCTTCAGTAGGGACAAAGGTAAAGTATTATACTTGGGTATTAAAAATACAACTTAACAAGTATAAAACAGGGAGGCGTGGATAGACAAGTTATTCTGAAACAGATGGAAGGATTTCTGTGAACTGCAGGCTAAAGGTGAGATGTGGCAGATAAAAAAGCTAATCCAATGTTAGGCTACATTAAGAGAGCTCTAGCTTCCCATTATTCTCTACCTTCCTCAGACCTTGTCTGGAATACTGTGTTCAGTTCTGGGTACCACAGTTTAGGAAAGATATTGATACTAAGATATAATATGATATGATGTGACATAATATATTATAATTATATTATAATATATAATTTATAAATATATAAAATATAATTAATATATTTTATTATACTATACAAAAATATTGAGAGTGGCCAGAGCCAGGAAACTAGGATGGTGAAAGACTTTAAGTCCACTGGTTGAAAGAATAGAGCTTGTTTAGCCTGAAGAAGAAAAAAATTTGAGGAATACATGATAACTGTCTAGGCATTAGCCTCGTTCAGTTTGGCTTCAGAGGATAGAACCAGGAGGAATGGGTGGAAGTCGCCGAGTCAGATTTAGGCTTGATGTCAGGAAATTCAATTTCTTCGAAAGTACAGCTGTGCCAAAATGGATTGGACTCTCCTGCTGTACTGTGCTGTGGTCTTTCTTGGAGGTCTTTAAGCAGAGGCTGGTAAACCATTCACTGGGGATGTTATAGTAGGCATGAATTCTTTTCATAAATGGGTTGGACGAGGTGGCTACTGAGGTCCTGAGTTATGAGCTGCTTGGCCATATGTGTTCCCTACATGTATGCCTTGCTACCATTATACCATGAGTTTTTCATCCCATTCACCTCTGTTTATTTGTGGAAGAATATGCCCAGATTTCAGGGTGGGGTGACAAAAGGGATGTTTTGTCTCATTAACTCAAAAAGCATAGATTAAATACTTAATTTGTTCTAAGAACCATGTGAAGTGCTGGGAATACAAATATAAATAAAAAGAAAGACAGTCTCTTCTTTCTAGGAGCTTATATTTTAATGGGGGAAGATAGTACATAGAAGGAAGCTGAAAAGTAGGGGGTGGAGGGGTCCTGGTGGTGAACAGGAGTAAAGGCAAGGAAGGAATGAAATATGGCTGGCCTGGGTACTTTCTTAGAATGAAGGCTCCAAATGGGTAGGGAGGGAGAGGCATAGAGGGATCTTCTAACCTAGAAAAACATCATGGTGAAGTACAGAGAATAAGCTGCAAAGCCATGAGAGAAGTGTTGTGGCTACTGTTCTTCCTATGCCATTTTAATAAAACTCATTGCTAATTGTGTCTACTAGATAGATGACTTAAAGTGGAACATACTAATGGGGGCTTATGAGCTATGGTTTTAGGAGTTCAAACTCCCAGACTGCTTGTAAAACCCAGGAGTAACAATTGTTCTCTGGGGCCAATTCACAAGTACAAAATGGGTGAATAAAGTTTCAGGGTTCTATGTCAATCATAAGTGGTACGTGCTATAGCATGGTTATATTCATCATGTTATTTCCATGCTTCTTTGGGTCACCTGTGATTTTGACTCTTCTGAGATCATGACTGATTATAATTCATGGTTATGGAGCATCTCTGAAGAATTTTGGTGTTAAAAATGTCAGCTTTTGCAAAAAATAGCAGACAATGTGCCATTTCACAAACACAATAGTATGCTCCCTTTCATGTTCAGTTCAGGGCCCAGTTCATTGTTTATCTTCAGGGCCTATCCAAGATATGTGTTTGTACTTTTGTGTGATATATACATATACACGTGCATACATACATATATGTATATATGTATATATCTATATCTATACACGTACACACACACACACACACAAACACACACTAACTCAAGCAGTGGATTGCCTGTTAACTTCGTGTCAAAAACTGGGCAAAATATATTTTCCACTCAGTGATTTTCCCATTGCAGATTGTTAGCAATGACTTTGGAAAAACTAAGGATTTCAGTTAGGAGGCTTTGTAGTATTTTAGATCTTAATATAATTAACATAGCCTCCCAGATTTTTGGCATTTGGAAAATGTAGAAAAACAGTGTTGTGACTTAGGGAGATGCCTCTGTTCTTTAAGTTTGCCTAGGATAACACTCCTGCTAGATAGAAACCAGCATTTCTTTGTTGTCTAAAGAACACCCAGAATACTAGTACATTTAGTAAATATTTAATGAAGATTCAATATTTCCTCTTCAATGAAAGATCAGTGATTCTCATTGATACTTTGAGGAAGATTTTCACCTCCCATCTAACAAACAAAGAAAATCTTTGCCTTGATTATTAGTCATCTCTGTTTTGGTATTGTCAATGAGCACTTTTTCTTCATTTTTAGTTTCTATATATCCTGGTTTATATTTCTAATATAAATTGTTAATGTAAGCATTAATTAATCTATGATCTGTTCTTGCAACTATTCAATAAGACCATTTGGCATTTGTTTTTCATCAGTTTTTAGCACTAGGGAATCTGATGGATGGCATATGTGGAAGTGCCTGGCACACAGTAGGTACTTAATAACGATTGATTGATATATGCCTGAACACAATATCTTAGTGCTTGGCAATGTTGGCACTGCATTTGGTTCCCTATTTATAGTACAAAAAATATCAGTTTCACTAATTAACTCATTCATTGAATTATTATTAGAGGCTTATGATATACAAGTCAATTCAATAAGCATTTATTAAATTACTACTTATGAATAGTGCCAAGTGGCAGGGATATGAAGAAAAAGACAAAATAGAACCTGCCCTCAAGGGGCTTGTATTCTCCTGGAGGGAAAACAACATGTACACAGATAGATATATACAAAATACATACATGTAATTTTGGTGGGGTGGAAGCCAACAATTGGAGAAAGTGAGAAAAGGCTTTTTACTATAAAGGCCGGCCCCTGTAAGAAGGGTTACTTGAGCCAAGCATTGAAGGGAGCTAGGAATTCCAAAGAAGTGGAGGTGAGGATGGAGAGCAATTTCCTATACTAGTGGAAATAAAAAGATGCATTTGACAATTTCTACCCTCAAGGATATAACTGTGTTGTTCTTTTTGTTGTTGTTCTGTTGTTTCAGTCATGTTGGCAAAAGTAGTATAGTGGTTTGCCATTTCCTTCTCATTTTACAGATGAGGAAACTGAGGGTGAAATGACTTGCCCAGGGTCACACAACTAGTTAGTGGCTGAGGCCAGATTTGAGCTCAGGAAGTTGAGTCTTCCTGACTACAAGTAGTTGCTCTATTCACTGCACCACCTAGCTGCCATAATTGTTGTGGTTTTACTGAAGCTGACTGAAATCCCCTCTGCTTGTGGAGTTAGGGAGGTGGTGGAGAGAGGTTAAAGGAAATCAGGGAAAGAGTAGTGGAAGAGTCCCTTCGCAAGTCAAAGTCAGGAACATGGTACAACAGGCCACTGTTAGAAACCTGACAGACTAACCAGTATAAAAGAGTCAATGTAAAATGGTGTCTCCTCATTAGGCTGTGAGCTCCTTGAGAGCAGGGTACTGTCTTTTGCCTTTTCTTGTATCCCCAGCACTTAGCACAGTGCCTGAAAAATCATAGGCTCTTAATAAATGCTTGTTGACTTGATTTGACAGAGGCAAAAGGGGGCTTCATAAGTATTAATAAAGTCAAACCCCAAGACTGAGAATTGAGTCTAGTGGGAGACAAGGTCTGCGTTGAAAACTATAAAGATTTAGGGCTGGGGTTCAACTAAAGAAGAGTGAGTTCACTCAAAGCTTCATGGATGCATTTGCGTTTTAAGCTTAATTGTATGTATCTTGGTCCCTACCTTTCAGACTTGCCCAAACTGGACATTTCTGGAAGATCAAAGATATTTCTTCTGCTTTCAGTAACGTCTATGGTAACCATAGGATTGTAGATCCCTTCAACATCTTGGGAGTTAGGGGCACAGTGTGTGACCACCCCTGCCCCCCCATCTGGAAAATCTATGTAAGATTTTTTGACTCTTCCTTCATACCAGAGAAGAAATTTGAATTTTTTTCTTTTCTTGGTTAGGCATTTGGGGTTAAGTGACTTGCCCAGGGTCACACAGCTGAGTGTCTGAGGTCACATTTGAACTCAGGTCCTCCTGACTTCAAGGCAGGTGCTCTATCCACTGCACCATTTAGCTGCCCCTTTTCTTCTTCTTTTATGGAGTGTTTACAGTACTTTATTGTAAAATTTGGGTTAAGTATTTGATTATAGTCTCTGTGCCATTTTCTGGCTTTCATGCATTGTCTGCAGCTTCCACAAAACTCCCCAGAAATTCCCATTTAATTTCTTATGCTGATTCTCGATATATCAAAACCACAGTGGGGAAAGTTTCGATGTGGAAAGGATAATTGTACATTCTTCTACAGGAGGTGATGTAATAAACATGTAGCCCATGCTAAGATTCGACCCTCCCAATTCCAACTCACTGATAAGCTGGGTCCCACATAAAGGCAGGCTACATCTCTGTAACCCTATGCAGTTACAGATTGCCTTTTTTTGTGCTATTGGGTTGAGCCCCCAAAGGTGTGCTTCTCACCAGTTGATTATCATTTAGTCAGAGTTACTTTTAGAAAGTGCTATTTACTAATATGGCATCCTTAACAACATTTGTTACAAAACATCTCCAAAAGGTGGTGACATTCTCCCATCCGTATATTCAGGCTAGAGGAAAGTGGGCTCAAACATAGAAAGCACCTGTGGCAAACAGGTAACTGGTTGTTAGAAGTTCTTTTTTTCTTCCCTGTGGGGTGCTCAAGAAATTCCCTTTGGGGAAGGTGTAGCTTTTTTGTTGGGCTCCATCACATCCAGTCTGTTCTCAGCTTCTCATATCAGCTGCTGTCATCCCAGGGAAATGATGCCAGGATGCTGATGGAAAGATGAGATGTCCAAATTCCTCTGGACCTTTCGAAGCTTGGAAAGACCATACTCTAGACTCTTTCATATGTAAGAGTACAAAGTAATGCTATGAGGTCACATCGGGTTGGTATATTCCCAACCAGTGGTATGAAATGAGGCGAAGGTAGTAAAAGCTTTCTAGGATAACAGCAACAACTAGCATTTATATAGTGTTTTAAGGTTTGCAAAGCCCTTTACGGACGTTATCTTATTTTATCCTCACAGCAATCCTAGGAAGTAGGACTATTACTGTTCCTTCTTTACACATGAGGAAACAGGTAGATAGAAGTTAAGTGACTTAACCAGGCTCACACAGCTAGTGTCTGAGTAGGATTTGAACTCAGGTCTCCCTGACTCCAAGTCCAGACCTCTGTTCACTACACAACCTAGCTATTCGTAGGATATGCCATGAGCAAAGGAGTTGAAATAGAACAACAAGGCACGTTTTGGGGGATGACAAGTAGTCTACCGTTCAGCTGTAGAATATGAAGAGGATTCATATGAAAAAGTTTATAAAGGTAGGTTGCAGCTAGATTGAGGATGACTTATGTAACAGGTTAAAGGGTTTGGACTTTATTTGAAAGACATTTGAGGTGGCGGGGCGCAGTGGATAGAGTACTGGGCCTGAAGTCAGGAGAACCTGAGTTCAAATCCGGCCTCAGACCAAACACTTGACACTTATTAGCTGTGTGACCCTAGGCAAGTCACTTAACCCCAATTACCTTAAAAAAGGGAGAGAAAAAAAAAGAAAGACATTTGAGAACCATTGAAAGTTTTTGTGCCAAGAATTGACTTGGTCAGAGCAGCACATTGGGATATCAGTCAGTAGGACAGATGATCAGACTGGAAAGAGACTCAAGGAAAGGAGGCTATTTGTTACTGTTGAGTTGTTTCAATCATGAACCCATTTGGGGTTTTCTTGGCAAAGATGCTGGAGTAGTTTGCTATTTCCTTCTCTAGCTTATTTTGCACTTGAGGAAACTGAGGCAAACAAGGTTAAATGACTTGCCCAGGGTCACACAGCTAGTGTCTGAGACCAAATTTGAACTCGGGTCCTCCTCACTTCAGGCCTGGTACTCTATCCATTGTGTTACCTAGCTGCCCCTAAGGAGACTATTATGGTAGGGTAGAGTAGAAATAATGAGAACCTGGACTGCAGTGGTAGCAAAGGAAATAGTTAAAAGGGAGTGATAGAGTGTTCGGAAGTAGAAAACTCAAATTAATTATAATTTTGCCCACCAGCTTCATTGTATTTAATTTTCTAATATATAACTATTTTCATGTGAAGTTTTATTTAAGTAAAATGCATCTGCTCATTCAATGGGAATATCTAGTGTGGCAGAATGAAAACTGGCCCTGTCATCTATCTATAGGACCTGGATTCATAGCTCTGATACTTACTGCCTTTATGATCTTGGGCAAATCGGTTAATCTCTATAGGAGACCTTAGTTTCTACAGCTGTTAAATGAGGGAATTGGACTCAGCCTTTGAGGTTCCTTCCAGCTCCATATGTATGGTCTGTGATCTTATAACCAGAAAGTTAGCAGTTTGTAATGTTTGAAGGAATATAGAGAAGTGACAAGAAAATTTTCAATTACTATGAGTAAAACTTGAAGCACCTTAGAGGAATCTTCTGCATACTATGTTAATTTGACATTCAGCTGGATTTTTTTCCTAAATCAATACACTTTGAAAAAGATAAAATTACTTCATTTAAGTGAAAAAGAATATGGAATAGGAAAAAAGTAAACAATTTTTATGCTTTCTCTCTGAGATGATAAGTTAAGGTTAAAGTTTCAACCAGGCTTTGTTCATTCAGGAAAGAAAATATTGGTGAGTTGAGTGATGTGAAGAAATTAAGTTTTCAAAGTGGCTGCTCTGTTTTGCATTGAAGTAAATGACTTTAGATTAAATAATAGCACTGACACTGTTTGTGTTTGTTTTTAGCGGAGGGAAATGTTATTCTTCGAGGATGGCAGTTACAGTGTATACTTGAAAACATGGGTAAATCAGTTGAGGCATAGCAGTCTGTTAGCTGCTTATAAGGTCTTTGTGACCCAGGAGTTTGTGACTTGTGAGACCCCTACTTTTCTTGGATTTGCTAAGGCAACTTAAAATTCATGGTATTCAAATTTGCGCAAACCCCAGAAGGCTTGGTTTGTTATGATCTCACAGAGTGAAAAAAGTGTGATATAAATTAGTATCTTTCAGTAGTTACTCATAGCAGTTAACACTGGTGGAAAGAAGTTGGAATTAAGGGTCCTCCCCCCTCCCCAAAGCTGAAAACAAAACAAAACAAAAGGATGTAAAATTTAACCTGGTAGTTTCAGTGTCCTGATTACTAAGAGTAATTCCGTTTTTTAAAATCCATGCCAAAAATACTGAACCCAAATCTTTAGTTACAAACTGTTCTTGCATCTGACTTTGAGAGGCACACTCTGCATTTAAAAACAGTCAGAAAGTTGTTTATAAAGCTGTACAGACACAAGGCTGAAGAAAAGTGGGCTGGGGGAGAAGGGAGGGTCATTGGCAGGAAAGCTTGGCAGACATTACAACTCTGTCCAGAGGCCAAAAGGCAGATAAATCACTGCTGGTCCCCTCTGTTATTATTGAAATGGTTCAGCCCTGGGGTTTAGCTGTAGGACTTAGAAGGTTTTGAAGTGCAAATAGGATGGTGAAGGGTAAACCTTTTTAGAGTTTCATTTTGATGGATTTTTTTTCCTGTGTGGATTTCTGGCACTGACTGTGATCTGGAATGAGACTTTAAAAAAAAAAAGTTTGTTTTGTTTTTGATCAATCAGGCAATAAGAACTTTCCACGGGGGTGTACATTTTCTACATGCATATTGATCCTATTGTGTTTAAAAGTAGTTCATTTAATTAGGTCTTTTTAAAGCCTTCACCAATAAGACTTGCATTAATGAAGCTGTCATTTCAAGGTCATGCCTCTCTGTTGGTAATTAGTGTTAATGTCAAAAGTTACAGATTTTTGAACTGTATGGTTGGGATATTACACTTATTAATTGTACTAGGTTCCTTAAGTTTAGCAAATACCAAATGAAGCTAGCAAAGAAGAAAAATCTTTAGATTAAAAACTGTAGTTTGTGTAGTTAAAGGATCAAGTCTGTATTTGGAAACAATGAAGACAACTTTTTCCGAGTTGTTGCTTGCTGAGAGCTGCTAAGTTTTCAGTCTTTTTTTTCCAGCTCATGTTACAGTTCAGGTGTTGTATACAATTGGGAACCCTTCCCCTTCCCGATTCCCCTTCTCCTTCTCCCCTCCTCCAATTGATTTTCTTGTATTCATTCATTTTTTTCTCTGTATTTGTAATAACTGCCTTTCATCAATTATACAAATGTCCTCAAGAGATTTAAAGACAAGTCATGGTAAAGTTATAAAGGATTTTATAAGAATATGGATATTCATTTCTCAAGCTGGTACAAATTCTTTTCTGTCAAATTAATATAGACACATGACATAAAACTAGTAATCAGGAAAATCATATCTTTTCAGTAAAAGCAGGAGGAGCTGGAGATTCACTGGTCACATTTACTAAAACATCACCACCACCATCAACACTTTAAACTTCGGTTCAGAAGGCATTGGACCCTAATACTTTTTTTTAAATCTAAAATACTTTTCTGTTGGAAGAAAACAATAGTTGTATAGAACAGTCTTTAATTAAATTTTAATTGAAGAAACACTTTAGATTTATCATAAAAATATCTAGATGAACCTGCTACTCTCTTTGAAAATAAATTATTTATATGAAGCAATACTTTTGCTCTTTGCTGAGGAAATAGCTCTTTTAAATAACTATTGCTGAAATGAGTATTTCCCTAATTGTCATTGATTACAAGATGTTCTTAATTGAACTCTGGGCTCATCTGTGCTCTGTGTTTCTCAGTAGTTTTCCTTCCTATTATGTGAAATTAGCAACTTATATTTTATAGCTAAGTTTATTTGCCATTGCTGTATTAAAAACCAAATAAAAACAAAAAACAAAAAAACAAAACCATCTTGATTACAGCAGGGAAAGAGTTCCCTGCATCTTCTCCCTTTTCCTTAGTTTGTTGCTGGGAAATGTTAATATGACCTTTCCTTTGTTAGAGGAGAGATCTATAGCACTTCCCAGAAGCCTCTCTTAGCTGCTTTTATAATCCAAGTTGTAGGTTGTGTAATGAATGTGGTTCTTATATTTTGAGCTGATTATGTATATTGGGGACAGTATATACTATCACATCACAGGACACTCTTATTTTTTACTTTCTTAATGTTTGATTTTGATAAGTGTATATAAATTCTACAATAACAAAATTCAGATATTAAGTATTATTCAACCATAATACTGCTTTTTGCGGACTAGCAAAGTCAGAAAGTGGATGTTGAAATATATCTTGAGATTTATTGAAACACATATGAATGAGTTTTATTCTGAATTTGCCAAGTAAAAAGGATACTTAAAAATACTTGAAAAATCTCTCTTTTTTCACCCTTAGTCCCTTGCCCAGTGAATTGCCCCAATATAGAAGCTTGGGGGTGGAGGAATAGTGAAATGCAGAGTAGAAAGGCAATCTACAAATAATCACTCTTTTCTGCCTTTGATTGTGTCAGATTTTTTTTTTTAGCAATTGTTTTCTTTTTCACTTAGAAGAGGTTTATGGTCCAATGTCTGTCAAGACAGCCCCAGTCTTGGGTTGTAGTTGTATTTCTCTCTTGAGTTCCTAGAGGTGATGTTATCTTTTGTTCACTCAGCAGTATGGTTGTTCCTGAGAGCATCTGTCACTGTAGGCATTACAAGATGGATGAGTCTCCGGTGAACTGCTGCTGGTTGAAGCAAATGGTGAAAATAAGAAAAGACAAGGGGGTTGAGGGTCTGCAGAGCGAACAGACGACAAGGAAACACTGTTAGAAATCAAGAGTAAGCTGGGCAATAGAAGAAGAAAGAACAAAGATGGATCATATGTCATTTTCTAAACCACCTAGAAATCTGCATCTTTGGGTAACTGCAATGATCTAAGTGGTCATCTGCATCATGGTAAACAACTCTTTGTTTTTATTGTTGCTGTTTTTCTGTGATTGGCAATGGGAAAAATAGGAAAGATGTGGGAAAAATTATAGCAGTTTATTAGGGTTTTTTTGGTGCTTGGTGCTTTTAATTGAGAATATATAAGAGTGTTTTCAGATATTATTTAAAAGTAAACATATGTTATTAAAAATGTATTAAATTTGTAATGAAATTTCCCCCCATCTATCCACCCTCCCTTTTTCACTCCCTATCCCTTTCTGAATGCTGATTACATTTTTGCATGGAAATGATGACTCTTAACTGGAAAATATATCCAAGGCTCAGCCCTTGGGGACAGTTGAGTTGGCTTTTTTTAGAGTATTTTAAACAAGTAACTTACTTTTAATAGGTTCTTCAATGACAACAGGGAAATATATTATTGATTATTGGTTTTGCAAAATGAATGAACTTGGAGATTTTAAGCCATTACAGTGTCTGTGGAAAGTCAAAATTTGTACATTCAGGAGGATGAAACCAAAGCCCCACCTAAAGGAAGCTTTCTAAGACAAGAAGATTGTCCAGAATGGAATAAAAGTAGAAAGAGAAACATAATTGAAAAATGATTTTGTCAAACGATTTGGCATCGTTTAAGAGCACAGGTTGAAAGGCAGAAATTAAGATGATCAGAAGGTTTAAACCACACAAATGGTGGAGGATCTCCCTTCTCGTTGTGTGTAAATAATAGATGAGAGGGGAAGAGTGACAACAAAGGATCAGGGCGTTTAACAGAATGTGTGCAGCCTGAATGGAGGTCTGTGGCCCTGGGCCAAAGGTCTTAGCTTTGAGTGTAATTAGGAGAAAATACAAAAATGTCATTACTAGCAGGTGAAGTGTGCAGCACGTGGCCGAAAAATAGCAATAATTTTAGACCCAGGAGCTATTGGAATTGGATTACAGACTTTTTTTAATCACTGGGAGCTTCATAGAGCCTTGGAGTTTCAGGGGAAGTGATGGAGTTTGACCTTGTTGACCATCTGTGACAGTCTTAGTACTGGTGGTTTGATATAGCAAGGATGCATAACTCAGAATAAGACGCCTGTTTGGCGTTGAAAATACAAGAGCAAGGAAGCCTTGATCTTGCTCATTTAGTTTGGTGGGTTGTGTGTGTGTGTGTGTGTGTGTGTGTGTGTGTGTGTGTGTTTTCCTGATGACCTTCCTCCTCATCAGTAAGAGAGGTAAAGTAAACTATTTTGATTTCAAAACCTGAAATTGCCTTGTTTTTTCTTTCTATTTTCTCTTTCTTGCTTCCTCCAGTTTTGAGGTGAAGGGATTATAAAACTGAAAGTCACTTTACTGAAAAATGCATAATATTTAGTTTTTAAATTGCTTAGTATTGTTGTTTACTTTGTTAGTCACTGTACTCTAAGAAAATGTACTTGAGAAAAAGGATAATAAAATTATATAATACAATTATATATTATGTACATAGAAGTAGTTTTATAGTTTTTTATTTTACATAATCCTTTACTTTTTGTCCTAGTTTTTCTTAAGAGTATAGTTAAATGATTGTACTAATATAATTCTGTATTTAATCATAAAACAAGTAGCCCTAGGGTTTACAGCTAAATACTATGATGAAAGTAACTATTTTCCCTTTGCAGCTAACAAGATTTTTTTTCTTTGTAAGTTATTAAGGAACTAATAGCAAAGCTAGGATAATAACCCTTTTTTAAGCTGTTTTACAACATAGAATATTGATGTTTCACTAAATAATTTTTCGAATGATACAAGGGACTATGAATTTTTCAAACAGTGTGAAGCAAAAATACTAACAAAGTGACATTAACTTTCACTTGTGCTTCTGTCAAGACCGAACTTCTGAGAGAAAGAACGCTTTTTAGCATCATAAGGGCACCCGTCAAAAATGCAGGCTTACAATTTAAATTTTTTCCTTTTGTTTTATATTCAACAAGAACTAACCCAAGGGCAGTAATTACTTTGAGTATAAACCTTTAGAAATCTGGTCACCTTTAGAGATTAGGGAAGGAGGCTGTCTCTATGTTTAACCGGTTGTGATGGCTGTAGATTTAGATGAGGCTTTTGTTAATTCAGTTATAAATGTAGAATATCAAACTTTTGGAATTGCTCTTACGCCTCTGGTTTTGCTTCTTTTGCAGGTGTGAAAGAGCCTTGGGTGAGCTCAGGCACTCTGAGGCGGCTCGGGACAGCTAGCGGCAGCTGCAGCGGGACCCCCGGCAGCAGCAAGAGCAAGCAGCCACAGCTTCGATAGCAGGAGCGGCTGCGGCGGCGGCGGCGGCAGGAGCAGCGGCAGCGGCGGCAGCGGCTGCGGCAGGGTCCTTGAAGTCTTTGCTCCTGCCTCAACCATGAACGTGTCTCAGAAAGGTTAACACATAGAAGCCAAGGTACTATCACCACACGATTTTTTCCTAGCCAATGAATTTTCCTCCAAATTAAATTTATTTTAGGTGGGTTTTTTTTTTGTTTGTTTCATTTTGGAATTGAATGAAGCTACTATATTGATTCTTGGACTGATTTGACCCATTTCAACAATCTATTCCTTCCCTACCCCCACAACACACCTGGGGAGGAATAAAAACACATTTTAGAAGGATTCGTTTCTATCCCAAAAGTTCTTAATGAACTGTCATCTGTAAGTAGGGAAGATGAAGTATTTTCTGGCAAGTTTTTTCTCAGTATTTGAGTTTGCCTCGGGTCCCTCATCTGTAAAACGGAGATAAAATGAGTAGCAACAGCTACCTTCCAGGGCTGCTGTGAGGGTCAAATGAAATAATAATGTAAAGCACTTAGTACAGTGCCTGGCCCGTAGTGAGCCCTGTATAAATGTTGGCTAATGTTATATAAAAATCCAGATTTTTAATTTCATGTGACTGTTGGTTCATAGCTAGAAATTTTCCCAGGCGACTGCTGGTTCAAACAAATAACCCATGATAGACTGTCTTTTGAATACTCTATACAAAACACCAGTCTGTGGACGGTGCTTCTTAAAGAGGTTACTCTTTTTGCCCCCTGCCTTCTAAAATGCTTGCCACCAGAGTTGGCCACTTTGAACTCAGAATTAGGGAAGGTGGCACTCACACTCTTTGACAAAGAAGACTAAGAGCTTTCTTGGGAGTTAAGAATTTAAGGAGTAACCTTGCCTATCAGCCGCAGCATAATGCATTAGGACCCTAAGACACTGTCTTTCTTTTGGGAGGTTACAACGTGCTTTAAATGACCCAGCATTTCCAAGAGAGGCCAAAGATCTTTTTCTCTTTTATGACCGGTCGTATCCTTTTGAGGCCGAAAAGAACAAGAGGGTCATTACCACTAGGGTCCGGGTTCTGTTTGTTACTTAGAGTTACCAGGAAGATTACAGAAACCCAGTAGTTGGCTTAACATTTGAGCCTGGAACATCTGGAGAATAGTCAGAGGAGGAAACTTGGAGGGAAGAGAGAGGGAGAGAGGGAGAGGGGGAGAGGGAGGGGGGGGGGGGAGGGGGAAAGAGGGGGAGGGGGGAGGAGGGAGGGGGGGGGGGGGGGGAAGGGAAAAGAACCACAATGGGGGGGAGTTTGTCTCGGCGACTCGCGGGGG